>NC_091126.1:8737500-9065000 GCF_040183065.1 Periplaneta americana
CTTATCAGTCGTGTAACAATGGGCATTTTCTCTCTACAAGGGAATTCCAAAGTGAGAAAAAGTTTTTTTTTTTTAACCAATCATTGAACTACTGTATTTTTAAGTATAAATACAGTATTTCAGAACCAAGATGTTCGTATTTGAAAACCTTGAAATTTTATAAATTGCAAGCTCCTTTCTTGTTCAATGCCATGACAACCTCAGGGCTCTTATTATTACATGACTGCTCTAATGTCTTGGTGTGGGTTTCCAACAGATAACTTTGTGTAAGAAAGTTAAGTCATAGTTTCATTGCCCTTGAAAGTTTTGAAACACTGGTTAATTAAAATTATTCACCTCAGAGGTTGTAAATTCAACTTACTGTCGTATCTGTTCATATTGCTTCAAGATTTCTATTTTCGTTTAATGATATTTAACAAAAGGATAAAATGTACAAGTTTATAGGAAACATAGTATAATTCTTTTGCTACCGGTACTGATGCAGTCATGTGTTCCTTGAATGTGTACATTAATGCAACCAGTTTTGTGGACATCTTCCTCTTATTCTAGAATAGCTTGTTTGTTTTGTCATGTAATGCTCTTCCTTTCTGCTTTGTAGTTCCTTTTGTCCTTTGTTTCAGTTTAGAATTTGAAGCACCACATATCTGATTCTTTTGTGAAGAATTTCCTCTCTCACGTATTTCTCCCTTGCCTTTAAAGGAAGCAGACTTAATTCTAGTTCTCTGTGCAGTTACAGACTTTAAATATTCTACAACCAGGTGATGTTGTTTCACTTTTGCCACATCAAGAGCTGTTTTCTTTACTCCATTCTTTATACGAAGAAGAGAAACATCTCCATGCCCGAGAAGACACTTGACTGCTTCCCTATGTCCTGATGAGGTGGCGCAGTGTAGGGCAGTGTTTCCCATTTTATCTTTGTGTTTCAGTCTGGCTCCATGAAGAACTAACAGATCGATCATACTGCAGTAACCACTGAAAGCGGCATATAGAAGAGGTGTTATACAATGTATGTCTTTCTTATTGACATCAGCTTTTCTCTGGAGCAGATATTCCGCGACATGGTACTCTCCAGATGCTGCTGCTTTGTGCAGAGCAGTGAGCCCATAGATATAGCACGCATTAACATCTGCACCCGCATTCACTAGTAGAGGAACCAAACCCCACTTGCCCTGCCACACTGCCATGTGCATTGCAGCGTTCATACTCTCATTGTTAGTTCTTGCCTTGAGCAGATAGCTCACAAGGTTTTCCACCATAGTCATCTCCTTTTCCAGACCTTTCAAGTGTTTTCCATTCCGAATGGTATTTGTTTCTTTTTTATCCTTAGAATTCAATGTCAGCGCTAGACACAGTGGTGTCAAGCATTGTCTGTCCTGTAAATTAACATCTGCTCCATTGTCAACTAAATGTTCAACTATGTCCAGTCTCCTATTAGCAACAGCAACATGCAGAGCGGTTCTGCCATCATTATTTTGCAGATTAATATTAATATCATACGTGACTTCATTGTTCATTGTTAGCTTAGATGGATTATTCAGTATGGTGGAATTTCTATCAGAGTTTGTAAGGTATTTTACCACATTTACTGATCCGTACTGACATGCAATATGAAGGGGTGTATTTCCAGTAATGGTTTTCAGATTTACATTGAATCTCTTCCTTAACAGCATGCTGACTATGTCGACATTGTTTTGTTCTGCTGCTATGTGTAAAAGTGTTATCCCATCTGGTCTCTTCGCATGTAAGTTTGCTTTATTCCTTCCTAGAAATTTTACAACTTCCCAGTTTTTATGCAGTGCAGCAGTTAGCAAGGGAGTTTCTCCATGTCCATTACTTCTATTAAGATATCTATATTTTTTCAACAGATATTTTACCAACTCCAAATTACCTGATTCAGCAGCACAATGAAGTGCATTATTTCCACTCCTGTTGCAGACAGATACCATCACTCCTGCTGTTTCAATCAAATAGTTTACAACTTCTGTATTTCCTTTCCTTGCTGCATAAAGCAAAGATGAATCACCATCCTTGTCTTGAGTATCAATATTGGAACACCTCTCCATCAAATAACGAATTACAGTCATATTCCCTTCTTCAGCCACCCTATGAAGAGGTGTAATACCTCTTTTGTTCTGAATATTAAAGTTTGCACGTTTTTCTGCAAAATAGTTTAGAATTTCCATCTTATTGCTGTCAGCAGCAAGGTGAAGTGCTGTTTCACCACGATTATTTTCTTTATAAATATTTGCACCAGCTTCCACCAAACATTTGATGACATCGACTGACTTGCCAAAGACCAGCGCATTGTGCAAGGCTGTGTTTCCTTTGTTATCTGCCACATCAACATGAATAGCTCTTTCAGCAAGAAATTTAACGTTATTATATCTACCATACGATGCTGCTATGTGTAGTGGTGTTTCTTGGATAATACAACTTCTGTTGCACACTTTGTGACCACCATTCTCGTATAAATATTTTACAATGTCCAAATTGTTCTGGTTAGCGGCTACATGCAGTGCAGTTCTTCCAGTTGCATCTTTATCCCCACTTATGATGGAAGCACCACTCTCTACTAGGCACTGTACGACCTCCAGCTTGCCACTTCTTGTTGCTACATGAAGAGGAGTGTCACGATTCTCATTTAATAAGTTAAAATCACTTTTGTTTTTTAACAGAAATGTTACAGCTTGTAATTTTCCTTCTTTGGCTGCAAGATGTAATGCTGTATTTCCTTCACAGTCTCTCATGTCAACATTAGCACCATTGTCAATTAATATGCGTGCCACTTCTAACTGTTCACATAGAATAGATTCATGAAATACAGTGCTGTATCGATTTGAGATGCGACAATTATCACAAGGAAGTTTCAAATTAACATCAAATCCAAACTCGATCATCCAAGTTATTAGTTCAATGTATCCTTGCTTTATTGCAACTTTAATATTTTCTTCGACATTATTTTTTATTAACATCATTTTTGATTTTGATATGTCTCTCGGATTGGCACCATATTGCAAAAGCATTCCTACTAGTCTGAAATTACCATTCAGCCTGTCAGTATACTGCAGAGGTGTCCAGCATAGCACTTTATCCTTGATGTTAACACTGGCATTTCTTTCCAACAGCAATTGTGTTATATGATGTTCACTTGTGGTTCCTTCTGTGTCTGTATATATGAAGCTGGAAAAAGATTCACTGTCTTCAGAATCTTTCTGTCCGTTCTTGAGACTTACAGCTAGATGTAAGGCAGTTCTGCCACCTTTGTCTAAAGTATTTATATTCTCAGTTGCATTTATAGCCTGCTCTACTCTGTCTCTGTCACTGTCCAAGACTGCCATGTGTAGAGCACTTCCACGTGCCAGAACACGGTCAAATATTATTTTTACAACATTATAACAAGGAGCAGAAATTATATCCATTACCATTTCTCTGTTCCGACTGTAGTGCTTAGAAAACCACCGTGCAGTAAAATATTCTGCGAAGGTTTTGTGTGTGAAGTGTGGTTTTCCATCAGTAATGTCATCAATAACACCGGTTTTCTCTGAACCATTCTCAACTTTCTTCAGGAAACTTTTGTCTGGGCTTTGAAAGCCTTGTAAATCTTTAAGTTTTTCTTTTGGAATTACAGAAACTATACCACATGCTGTATGATTCTCCATGAATATCTTCCGGAACATATCATAGACATCCTGCTCAAAACCATTTGTCAAGTCAGTTTTTTTCTTTTCCTTGTAGTAGATATCAATTTTTTTATTAATAAACTTTTTGTACAGCTGCAGAACATTTAGTGTCTTTGGTAATGGTATCTTACCAGTCTTGTAACAGTTGTACAGCTCAGGCTCAAACACTTCTGCCAACATATTTGTTTGTAATGGGATTCCAGTCAATTCCTTTTCCTTGTCACTGAGGGAGCTTGCTGTTATTTGCAGCAGTTCTGTTACAAAGTTCTTCAGTACATCCTGTCTAATGTCCGGGTACTTTTTCTTCCATACCTGTTGCAATAATGATATCTGGTCAGCACATCTAATTGGTTGAAAGGAAAATGGAATAGTTGATAATGTTTTCTCCAATCTTTTCCTCATCACCGGGCGGGTAGTTACCCATAATTTACCAACATTGAATTCCTGAAGTTTCTTTAGCATAATCGAAACGACTTCAGCATATGAAGGAGAAATTTCATCATATCCATCAAACATGATATACACTTTTCCCTCCTTCAAACTCTGTTCAAATAGCTTATGCTCAAATTCTGAACTGATACCATTCCCTAACTTCAGAACATCTTTCCACAGAAATTCGAGTATAATGTCGATGCATAATTCTGTATCTATGTTATTCTTAATACTGTACAAGAACTTGGAGTGATCATTTAAATCAACCCTCACTATCCAGCATGATGGATCACAGTCCTTCATTTCAGCAGCTAGATGTGTCAAGAGAGTTGTCTTTCCCATGCCAGGAGTTGCAACAATCACCACAACCTTGTCATCTATATCTGTCAACTTCTTTGGCTCATATTTTCGCCAAATAATAGTATCAATGTGTTCATAGACAGGAGTCATATCACCTTTTGATGCTTTCCATACAAGTCTTTCACCTTCCTTGTGGAACCAATGAATACATTCATATGACTCAGACAGTTTTTGAAAACTACCTTCTTTATCGTAATCCTTGAATTCAATTACATTACTATGGGTGGGGTCCAGTTTCTGGAAAAGGAAAGGCCACTCGACAACTGGAATAATTTTGTCATATGGCAACACTAAGTTTCGCAGTTCTGAATGGGACATTCCACTTATTGCAAATACATGGTCATGAGTTTGACATCTTGTCAGTTCCTTGTAGTTGTCCACATATATATAGCGTATCAAAGTTCTTTGTACATAAAAATCAATTTTCTCGGTTAGTGCCTTTCCAATTTCAATTTGTTGTTTCTTTATTAATTTACATACAAGGTCATTATTAATGGCCATTTTCAGATTGTCACCTGTATGCAAGAATGAGCCTAAGGAAACACTTTTACCTTGGAAATTAATTTCTGTCTTAAGAAGGAAATTCTGTGTCTCTTGGTTAAAATCATTGAAAGTGCAACTGTCTTGTAGAGGGACAACTTGCAAGGTGGTACCTGTAGCCAGTTCTGAAGCTACAGTACTGCTCTGAGGTGCCACTAAAACTATCTTCTTAGATGCACGTCTGTTCAGAACATCTATTACATTTTTACAGAGATTTCTTACATCACTACTCGTTTGTTGGCATTGCTCAATAATAAGATAAGTGCACCACTTTGTTTCCCAGCATTTTAAAATCTCTTCTTGTTTAGAGATCAAATTATCTAAGTCAGTGATGATGAATGTTTGCAACTGAGAAGACTTTACTGCTTGGTAAACTTTCAAAGTGCTCAAAATTGTTTCACTTCCCCTGGGACTAATATGAACTACTTGCCCACTTTCTACTGCTATTTGCATTGAAGACACAGCACTATCACTAAACACAATATTCAGTTCCTCAAATAATTCAACTTTAGATTCTGAAATTTTCTTAGCTGCAGAAAGGAAATCATCTCTGATTTTTCTCCAAAATATTGCTGATTCATTTAAATGAAAATTGCACTTTTCCCACCATTCTCTCATTGCAAAACGGCACTTCTCGTAAATTGTATCGACACCTGCACTAGAAGCTTCACAAGCAATTTCTATTTGTTCTTTTATTGATTTCTCTGTAATTACCTGCTTTGAATAAAGCTTCAATTTGTTCAGGTATTCTTCAAAAAATGAAAAATCCCCAAACTTTTCTTCCAAATCTTTCACATTCTTACTTTCTAGCTCTTGAATTATTTCTCTAACTGTAACTTTTTTCTTAAATTCACGTATTTTTTCAGGAATGTCCTCATCATTTACATCACGAAAGAATTCTTGAAATCGTTTCCATTCCTCAAATGTTTGGTGTACAATGTTCTTATTACTATGCTCATGAAATGAAATACTCGAACCAATGGAAGTCAGAGTTGCTTTCTCATCACAAGTAAACTGCTTATTCACTCCAGCATTTGTGAAAATTACAAATTCAAAATTATCAAAATCACCTAAAACTTTGAGGTCCTTGTGATCGACACAGTTTTTTCTTATGTCACAAAATGACTTAAAATATTTTAAGATACTAAATTCACCCTTACTTCCACTTAAGGTTTCAGGTCTGATTATATATCTACTGTTGTCCTTATGTTTGACCTGTATAAAATGTACTTTGGATCCATTACTGTCTATGTGTTTAAAAACAACATCGTCAAACTGTCCTGCTGCTTTCATGTTTGATGCCAGAATGAATGGGCGACCATCATTTATCCCTCGTAGGAAGAGGAACAGAGCTACATCCATCTCATACATAGGGGCATTGAGGTTGACATGCCCTGGAAGTTTACTGTAGGTGATACGTTCTAGTTGCTGTAATTACAAAATAACGATTCCTATTCACACTGTCATGAATATGCATACATCTAAAATTACAGATATTTTCTTCTACCAGCTACTTACCTGCCACCTCACAAGCAGCACTGACTGCTGTGTGGGTAGCAAGGAATATGGCAATAGCATGTCTCCTTTACTGGAACACATGATACACTAAAAATTATATTTAATTGATTGGTAAAATTTACTGAACAATTAAAATTCATGTGTGTGCGGCTGTGTGCGTGTATGAGTACAAAATATAAAATGTTACTTATACAAATGTAATTTCTAGTTTTCCCATAAAGTGATATAGTATACAAAAGCTGTTGGAAATAAATCAAGAATCTCGTAAGTCTTGAATCAATGAGGAAGACATAAATTAAAAGTTACAGGAGTGTGCATCCTTGCAATAATTCTTGGGACTCAACATTTACATGAGCTTATAGCCTAAAGGCCACTTATCTCACTTTGATCCCAGTCACATTTAAGTGACCTAAGTTAAATATGCAGGGTAAATAGCCTAAAGATAATTGTAACAATAGCAAACATTAAAGTGGGAATAGCCAGTGAAGCACATTATTATCTACAACTGCACACACAGCAACTTTCACTATATCCCGCGACAGCTACTATCCAGTAGAAAGAAGCTCCACCAAAACTGTCTCCATTGCCAAGCAAAAGTATATGAAATAAAGAAGACCTCCCTCAAAGAAGGTTGTATATCAACGGCTTTTGCATATGATACACAACGTTCTTTGAGGGAGGTCTTCATATACAGGTGGTTAATAGATCCATGGCCCATTGTGGAAAAAAATATTTACGTTTACAGGAGTGACAAAAACATATTACTTTTAAATGGCACTCTATATTAATTTTCAAATTTTTGGAATCACCATTACATTTTATGTAAGAAAAATAACAGTTTGCCATGTTGCATCAGTCCATCAATTTGGACTAATGGTTAGCATGTCTGACCGTGAAACTAGAGAGCCTGGGTTCAAAACTGATTGGGACAAGTTACCAAACTGAGTTTTTTTCCGAACTTTACCTTCAGCCCATTAACAAGGGATTGCTCATGCCTATTCTTGTCACGCAATAAGTCTCGTGTTAGATTTCTATCTAACACAGCGGTAATTGATTTTTCTGTGTATTAGTTTTCCATTAACAGATAAGTTACACAAACAAAGATTTTTTACGTTGTTGTATATATGTTTTTAATTACGTATATGCAATAAATACAATTTTTTAATGATTTTTTCATCAATAGAACTGTTTTATAAACAAAATACATAAAACTGAAATTTGTGTTTTTGCTGAAACAAATAATTATTTTAGAATTCAAGATATTTTTTCATAACTTACTTTACTGTTCTGAGTACATGTATAAGAGTTACATTTCTTAGTTTATAATAAAAATAACTGTTTTTATAAACAAATTATACAATATTGGTAATATCTCCATATATCGAAGTAAATTTAAAATTCTGAATACTTAGTTCTTTTCTAATCACATCATAGATGACGTAAAAATATTACATTCTGCATGAAGTACTAAGTACAAATAATTGAATTTCAAATATAGTGCCTCCAAACATTTTCAATGAATCCATGATTTGATTATCTACGATACCAATTTAGTGTTTAATATTAACGTATTTCCAATTTAGTCAGTCTGAGATTATCTAAGACAGTTTAATACAACCATTTCGATTAACAAGGCAATAGCCTACTTTTCCCCATTGGTGAGCCAAAATTATCTCATACAAGAATAAAAATCCTTTTATATCACGAAGTAATGGTCTTACGAGTTGACATGCCCTGGAAGTTTACTGTAGGTGATACGTTCTAGTTGCTGTAATTACAAAATAATGATTCCTATTCACACTGTCATGAATATGCATACATCTAAAATTACAGGTATTTTCTTCTACCAGCTACTTACCTGCCACCTCACAAGCAGCACTGACTGCTGTGTGGGTAGCAAGGAATATGGCAATAGCATGTCTCCTTTACTGGAACACATCATACACTAAAAATTATATTTAATTGTTTGGTAAAATTTACTGAACAATTACAATTTTGTTTGGGTGAATTCTCCGGTGTGTCCATTGTCCATGGGTCAAGTTTCACTTTTCCGTTGCACAGTCGACACTTTGGTGCAAAGGATCACTTTGGATGAAAGTGTACTTCCGACCACATTTTGAGCCGAAAGTGTCACTTTGTAGAAAAATGGCGGACGTCTTGGAAGTTGTCGATTTATTTATTAGAACGTGCAGAAGAGGTGGCACAATTAGTGGACAATGTACGAAAGTGCTAAAGATAATCCTGTCGAATTTTATAATGATATAGAATTTAAAAAACGGTTCCGATTTGATAAAGAAACTGTTATTGAGATTGCTCATCTTTTCGAGGACCGGTTGACAAAAACAAATAATAGAGGTTTGCCAGTGCCTCCAGTAATACAGTTATTGACTGCATTAAAATTCTGAGCTACAAATATGTACCCTACATTAATATTGAAATATTAGTGTAATAACACTTTTCACTGAAACAAATAATATTTTATAAATTCAAATATTTTCAGTTCTTATTTTATTGATGTGAGTACAAATAATATATTTAATATTTTACGGTTTTATCATAAACAGAATAATTTTGTTTTATATATAAAATTCAACAGGACTGAAAACAGAGTTTTTGAAATATACTTCAAGGAACACTTTTGATTGAAATAAACTAATTTCAAAGTTCAAAATGTTTTCAGTTCATATTTTACTAATCTGAATCAGAGTAATTTTCTTTTGAACTGCATTCACGGCAGATAAACACAGATCTTTCTGTGTGTTCTTTACATATTGGGCTAGAACAACTATTACAGCGACATTGTGTGAATCTGTTCTTTCTTTCTGTACAGTAGGCGCATCTTGGGTTTTCTTCTTTCACAGCTGGTCTTTCAGTTACTGGTATACCATCGATGCCCATGACATTCATTTTGTCCTTCAGACGAAGTGACAAAATTATTAGTGAATTCGTGTAATAATATGTGGTTCTGTGAGCAGCATACCAAGTTCAGCGAGGAATTTTCTTCGGGGTAGCAAGTCATTTGTATTTGTCTTGTAAACAATTTGGACATTTATTGCTCCAATGTTTAGGAGACTGAAGAAAATTGTAAGAGGACAGCGATTGCTTATTTTTGAAATGGAATATTCCGATTTAGACGATCCACAACATCCATGCCTCCCTCGGTGAGGTTGTAGAAAGTAAAATTCCGGTTTTTTTGCCTCACCAGAGTCTGGATCAGTGGTATCATCATAATGCATTGTAAATATCATCAGCACATTCTTCTTTTGTTTTTTCTTCGGCACATAAGAGCAGAGAAGGCAGTTGTTGGCTGGTTTCTCTGAATGCGAACATGCTACTATTGAGTTGCCTTTCTTTCATAACAGAAGTTCTGCAGGAATTTCTTTCTTATTCTTGCAGAGTGTTCCTACCAATGTCAACTAATGATTGGCATAGAGATCACTAACGACAGCTATGGAAGTGAAATAATTATCCATCGCCACCTTCTGTCCAGTGTTGTCAATCGATCGTATCATTTGCAGAATTGCATCATTAGAAACTGGATATGGCCCAGCTGGTTGTTTTCCTGCCTACACCTCCATATTTAGTGTGTAATATGTTCTGGCATCACAGAGTGCATATATTTTTACTCGGTATTTTGCAGGTTTATTTGCTATGTATTGCTAGTTAGTAAACAGCCATCAATGGGATTTCTATTCTTTCGTTTTTATGGGGGAAAACTATGAACGATTTGCAGCTTATAAATACATAAAGTGGCAACTGCGTATGAACATACTACACATGACTGCCCACAAACAGATTTTGATAAAATTTCAGCTTTTCTTGGCGTGTTCTACCTTTCTGGAGTGAAGAAATCTCAACATCTGCATACAGATGAACTATGGGCCACAGATGGGACTGCAACACACTACTGTAAATATTTTCTATTTGTATCATTAGTGTTATTTAGTTTTGGCTTACTCGCATCAATACTCCTGCATATTTTATACAAGCTTTCAAGTCAATAATATTTAAAAGAATATTTAGTAACATGAATTTAAAAAAAGTTTGTTTTCACCAGTAGCAGCCGGTGATCGAAATCCTCGGTGAGGCCAGATGCAACTAGTTTAAGTGCCTCCGATAGGAAATGTTTATTTATGGTTATTATTATTATTATTATTATTATTATTATTATTATTACTATTAATGAAAAATAATAAGTTCACTCACCAAATAAGCTGTTATGCTGTGAGTTTCAGTGATTGTTTCAGTGTGATGAAGCATCCCATATTATGTGTTGAAATTCCCCTTTCTTTCTTTTCTTTTTATTTTTTTCCCTTGACAGCAACGAACAAGGCCAACAGACAAGTTTATTTTGCACCACATTACCACTTAACCATTTATGTTGCCCATACCAGGATGCAATAGAAACTCGCGTTTTAAGATTATCTGTCAGAAAAATTGTCAGCGATGTCGTAGGTATCTCGATAGACTCTCTCTTTATTTAAAACTTCCTTTCTTTCAATATTATTTCTTCTCGAAAAAGGACACTCTAACAATGAATTAACTACACCAGCATTATTTCTCGCATTTGTTTCTGTTTATATTTTTCCGAAATACATAACAACATTGGCCCAGATTCACTACTGTACTACGAAGTACACTAGTATACAACACCCTCGCTTAAGTCATAAACAAAGACATAACGGGAGAGAATAGTGTGGGTCTCTGCCTGCCAAAGAGCTGGAATTTTTGTTATTTATGGCCTATTTAGGAAGACAAGTCACCACTGCTATTCCCACCCCACTCTACCCTTGAGGCCGGCCCATGAATGGGAGAAGTGAAACCTGACCAGGCCACGAGGCCAGACGAATTGTGCCTCAGCTGCAATGTTTTAAGCGCAAGCTCAAAGCCCGCGAAAATACAGGACATTCAGAACCAGACCCGGCACGAGCGATCCTGGCCTCAGGAACAAATTTTACTGCAAAACAGATCTATAAACATCACAAGCCAGACCCGGCACGAGCGATCCTGGCCTCAGGAGCAAATTTTACTGCAAAACAGATCTATATACATCACAAAGTTTTAAAATGCTTCTACAGCGATATATGCTACATTCAAATAACTAATACATTATATAAAAACACAAAATTTGATTTCAGTTAAGCCAAGTGACTGAGGCCCGACCTCACTTGCGTCAGTCAATCAGCCGCCACTGGTTTTCACATATAAAATATAATGCAGATTTCTAATATGTAAAAATTAATATAGAGTTAAAAAATGTCTTTGTCACACCTATCGACCTGTGTACCTAAATTTTTTGTAAAAAAGAAAGCATAATTTACTTCATTTACTTTGTTTTGATATAAATATAACATTTTATATTAAGACTAAAAAATAATAAATTTACAAGTATAACATTCCATAACTTATTTTACACTTGGTGTGTGTATGATCCCACATATCCGCGTCCATGTCCAATAATCTTCTGGGTACTCATCACACACCACACTCAATACTTTGCAATATCTAGAGAGACTTTCAATAAAACACTGAAATTGAACTACACTTCATTACTGAAGAAAATTAAGGTGGGTTAGACTAAACTGTTCTGGGCAATGCTGATACCATCTACAACAATTCATGTGACATTTTCTCGACAGAGATCGTTTAATACATCTCACAAATGATATATCTTTGTTAAACACTGCACCTTTTTGACAACGAATTCATGTGATTACATTAGTGATTTGTTCTGGCATTAGTCAACAACAAAAATTTTATAGTAGTCTGCCGTAGCTAATAATAAGAGTGGAATACTATGTGGGATAAGAAGTCTTGCCTGGAATCTCATATTTTTCAAATATTGTGATGAGTGGGGAGAGTGTTGTCATTCTAATTTTTTAACAACCAGTTCTCTCCACTAATAACTGCAAATTCCAAAATTATAATATCTAAAATATTAAATAAGATAATAATAAGTAGCTACGAATGAATAAAAATTGCAATGAAATATGCTACTGCAGAATTATATATAGAGTAATTTTAAAATTCGCAAATGTTGACTCGCTTCATGAAGAAGAGGGAGTACGGAATAATCACAACACCAACTAGCCAGCTTTGAATATCTTACCACACCGACAAATTGTTTGAAACATCCTAAGATGAATATGCACATGCACTTATATCCTCTGTATCAAGTTATTTAACAATAAATGTTCAACAAATCACAGCAACGCCATATTGTACTTTTGGTCCAGGAAAAATACAGCACGGCATTGCTACCAAGCAACAGGGGTGAGTGTTTCCGTAAAAGACTAGTACTGGTATTTTCTCTGAACCAAACACACAGTATGGCGCTGCTATGAAGTGGTGATGATGTACAGAACATTTATCAATTTAACTTTTCACATTCCGAAACATAAACAACTGTATCATTTATTTTTGTTAGACATAACATTACCACCACTACTAAAAAACTTGATCGAGTGTTTTAACACTTTATTGCACTACACCAATTGCTCTCCGCAAATCAGATTCAAACATAAGCGCAGCTGTTGTGATACCGAAAGGTACCAGCCCAATGAGCAATAATAATACATTTAGTATTGTCAGTACTCTTAAT
The DNA here is from genome assembly GCF_040183065.1 of Periplaneta americana. Lineage (NCBI taxonomy): Eukaryota > Metazoa > Arthropoda > Insecta > Blattodea > Blattidae > Periplaneta > Periplaneta americana. The sequence goes on from NC_091126.1 coordinate 8,750,632, forward strand.
GAAAAAGAAAAAATCATACATGCAATAAAAAGTTGTAGTAGAAATATTAAAAGAGAAAATACAAATACAGTATATTATTGATGTCCTGAATATTGTATTTTGTTATTGAAAGTCCAGTAATTGAAGCCATGACTTTCATGTTATGTTTTATTTAACGACGCTCACAACTGCAGAGGTTATATCAGCGTCGCCGGATGTGCCGGAATTTTGTCCCGCAGGAGTTCTTTTACATGCACTAAATCTACTGACATGAGCCTGTCGCATTTAAGCACACTTAAATGCCATCGACTTGGCCTGGGATTGAACCCACAACCTTGAGCATATAAGGCCAGCGCTATACCTACTCGCCAACCAGGTCGACTCCATGACTTTCATAAGTGCACAAGTCCAGTCAAGTAAGTTTTGAGAAAATCAATAAAAACTTCATAACTTTTGAAAATGATGTGCCAATATTTTGATTTTTATAATAGACAAAGTTTGGCTCATTATACCTGTTATAATTATTCAACAATTAATTTACCTATGCTATTTTATTATAATTTTATTAATGAATTTGTTGGACTTGTGCTGTTATGAAACTCATTAGTCTGTGTCAATAGATTGGAATGATTACAATATCGAATGGATAGAGAAATCAACTGTTTTAAGGTGCAAGGAAGTCACTTATATTGAATATGAACAAAAAACCTCCGTATTCTCTATAGACACTTTATTTCGGTATTGAACACATGAAATAGGGTAGGTATTTATATTTTCTAAGTCTCAAAATTTGTTTTGTACTATCTGTACTATTAGGGTAGCCTGTATTCTCTCTTATTGCTATATTACTTCCTTTTTTGATGATGATGATGATGATGATAATGATGATGATGATGATAATAATAATAATAATAATAATAATGATAATAATAATAATAATAATAATAATAATAATTGGTTAGCACAGAAGTCAGTTAATGATCTACCAAGATTTTATACGTACATTTAAACTCGTAAAAATCAACATGACGTCATAAAAAGACTTTCATACTCCATCAGCAAGTCAATCGTGCTATCAAAAAGAAGTGCGTTATATGGCAGTAAAAATTTTTAATAGCCTCCCTATGGATATAAAAAATGAAACTCAAAACATAAGATTGTTTAGGGGCAAATTAAAGAAGTACCTAATTTCTCACGCCTTCTATTCTGTAGGAGAATTCATGACATTCAACAACACTTCATGAAATTGATACTAAAACTTTGTGTTGTACTAGTAGACCTCTCCTGTATATATTTCAACTAGACTGTGACTATAAATTAAGACTTTCTAGCAGTATTAAGTTTTTTTTTTTTTTTTACTTGTTCCATATTCTAGCTGTGAAACAGTGTACGAATACCGTGGAATGTTAATAAATACGGTACAATGCAATGACAAGATTCGTATTTCGCAAGCTTCATTGATGGCACATATGATCATGGAACAGTAAATTAACGTAACTCACCTCCATTGCAATGCAAAGTAGCAATATATGTTGAGCAGTTTATGCCTTTTGGTAGTCTGTCTCCATAAAGTTTATATGTATATCACAGCTTTGACTTCAATAAACATGCATATTTATTTAATTAAATATATTATTGAGCTGCACTTCACCATGCTTATGATCACTGCATAAAGTTCTTGGAAAGAAATACCGTAATTCTTCTTCAACACGATGCTTTAGGTGATATTAGCTATACTCTGGCACAATTCCATGTGGCACCTGCATCATAGAATTGAAATCATGTAAGAAACAGAAATACCATAATTGTTCTTCTACATATTACTCAGGTGATATTAGCTATACTCTGGCACAATTCCATGTGGCACCTGCATCATAGAATTGAAATCATGTAAGAAACAGAAATACCATAATTGTTCTTCTACATATTACTTAGGTGATATTAGCTATACTCTGGCACAGTTTCATGTGGCATCTGCACCATAGATTTGAAATCATGTAAGAAACAGTCAAGTAAATAATTAACAACACATTTTTGTACAGTATGTTTATAACTACGCCAAAGTTTTCACCATCATGTTACATCTGAATGTATTGGAAGCCATAGTATTCATATTGGAATTCTGCTACATTTTCGGTAGATATCTTAAAGTGACACATTAAGTGGAAAAAAATAAGGGTAAAGAAATTGAATGTGTTCCTCTTAAATTCGGGAAAGGTAAAAATGAAAGACATAGAGGGATGGAATATATATATAATATATAAGACAAAATCATGGGATAATGAAATTAATTCAGAAAGTACTTTCAGATTCATTCATAACTTCTCATTCAGTATTCACAGTCGAAATTCTATTATGTGGGAGACGAATGGTCGACAGATTTTTCCCTGGTGCTTTCTATCAAAAAATATTTATATGCTGTAAATCTGGTACATGGAACACACAGCTTTCTTGCACTCCTGGAGGAATTTAGGTATATTAAGTATGTTATCGCCAACTGCTGGGTTTGAACTCACAATCCGCAGCTCAAACAGCTAGTTCGGTAACCATTAGACCACCAAGAACAACTCAGTAATAATAAATACAAACTAAGAAAGCGATGTAATCATTTTAAAAGGAATAAATATTCATGATTATTATTTTATTTAAAAAAAGGCTTTAAATGTCTTCCCTCCAAACTTTCATAGATCTTCCAAATTGTGTGATTGGATGCACTGTTAATAATTTAACAGAAGCATTTCATATTTATTGTTTTTCAGTAATTTTTATTTAGTTCTGCTTCAGTTTATCTAACTCCTAAAATTCTAGCAGATTCTGATTTCTTGCAAAAACAAGCAACACTGGTGTACCGGTAGTGTACTTTCTTCTTTAGTCTGATTCGAACATCACAGAGGTCAACCAGAGAAGGTGAACCAAGAAAAGAAAAACATATGAGTCTGCAATTGCCTATTATACATTCAAATACGCAAGTTGTTTAACCTAACTCCATTATCATTACTATTTATGTGTAAGCTCTCTTTTCCAATAGTCGGTTTGAAGATATTCTCCTGTCCTACTTTAGCATTGAAATCCCCCAATAAAATTTTCATGTGATATCTAGATAACTGATCAAAAATTTGTTCCAATTCCTCATAGAAGCTACCCTTTACATGGTCGTCTTTCTCTTCTGTAGGGGCGTGAGCATTTCTACATAACTACGATATCACACCATCTACCCTTAGGTGCGGTTTCATTACGAGTTATGTGGAAAAGATAAGGGCCTAATATACTATAATAATGTTTAAAACATTGTAAAGAAGGTACTAATAATGTCAATGTTCAAAGTTAACGTGTTATTCTACATTATATTTACATTAGTTCACTTCCAAAGTACAGTATCTTCAGATATCATAACCCCAATTGCTGATGAGAGGTATCCATGTTTGTTTAGTGAAGAAGTCATCAATTATCCAAGCATTTTCGTTAATAATGGAGAAAAATTCGCTCCGGCGCCAGGGGTCGAACTCAGGACCCCCAGTGCGTGTGCTCTACTACTGAGCTATGCCGAAGCTCACCCAGTGCGTATAACTGGGGGTCCTGGGTTCGATCCCAGGCGCCAGAGCGAATTTTTCTCCGTTATTAACCATAACAGGTAATTCTGTAGGGCCAGAAAATTAATAATCTTTACATACAAGCATTTTCTGTTTATAAGTTACTAAGGGCTTGATTGCTGTGCACTATGTAGCTTTGGATCATGACTTCTGACGTCACATCCGGCTTCTTAGATAACTATCTAGTTCACTTCAGCTGAAATGTCGCTTTGAGACACGGCCTTAGAAGCACTTTCCACAACAATGACAACAAACAAACTACGTTACTTACTAGCAAGACCTGTTATAGGATTACCAATTTTATTATATCAGGTAAGCAGCAGTGAAAAATGAAGAAAAATATCGATGAAATAGAAAGTTGTGAGGTGTAAATGTATTTCGTGTTATATGCTACAGATAAATTTGTATATTACTACATAAAAGTGGTACCGGCACTTTGATTGTTTTAAAAGTTTGGGTTATTTTAGTTATTACACCATGTAAAGCAAGAAAGTTAAAGTATTTTGTTCCTTTATATTTCACACAATTTAAATATGAAATAAATTTGTTCCGAATTTTCATTTTTTATATATGGCAATCCTAATAGATGTCGCTACTGTCTCATAATTTCTGACCACAGTTTCCTTATTTTGTACTGGAAACCGCTCTTTGTTTCTTTTTGAGGACTCCCGACAACTCCCACCCGTTCCGCAATTTGGGCTTCATATTTATATTTAGTATTTCTTCATGTTGACATTAACATAATATTTATGTTAATTAGTGTAGCTTGAACTTTTTCCATTGGGTAGTTAACAATTCACAATATACCGAAGTGACACTTGTGGTCGACATGGTATTTAGTATTTATTTATTTAACCTGGTAGAGATAAGACCGTCAGTCCTTCTCTGCCCTTCTATCTCTACATGGTCGTAGTTGAGTTTTTCTCGGGGTTCTCCCTTTGCCCCATATTACGCACATCATTCCGTCAACACTTCTCCATTTCTTCATCATTCCACAGCATTCCCCGAATCCCGGCTGGCCTAGGGACGAGTGGGGTGGCTTTTTCGAAACCTGGATACACAGCGAACCTTGGTATAGTCGGCCGGTGTGAGTTTGGGAAAGCACCCAGCTTGAGGGTTAGCGCAATAGATCTTGAAAGGTCGCAGTGCTTGGTTATAGTGACCCTCTCTCGAAATTCCATTCCATTCCAAACGAAAGGGACAGGAGGGCGAGAAATGAATTTCGACAGCGGTTAAGGTATTAGATAACGGTGGGACCAGAGAGCTATATTATGTTGAGGTCACAGAGTACAAGACTTGCACTATGTATGCGCTACTACAATACTTAAATCTTTGAGAGCCTGTTGCGAGTCTAGCATTCCATATAAGGGCTTGACAAGTCGTAGGGACAGGAGGGCGAGAAGGGTATTCTGCTTGTTGAATGTTGATAAATGTAGGACACTATCTTACAGCTGGCCTACGCGGTTCGTTGCGAGTCTAGCATTACACGACTAGAAGGAGAGGATATGAGGAGGGGTGGCAAGCGGTATTTCCAAGAAGGCAGAAGGCATGGCTGATTGTGCAAACAAAAACTGAATGTTTTTTTTTTTTTGTTCAGGAACAAGACACATTCTACTACTGCAAATTACAGTACCTACATCTGTCGACAGTCACTCATCACTCAACATGTTATCACACATAGCTATTTATCCATTCGCGCTCCAAATTTCGCTGCTATTTTAACAAATTATTAAACTATTTATAACTAAAGAAGAACAGATTAATTTGCTAAACTTATATAAATACACACTGGCACAGTAGACAACTTGATATGTTTTTCTAATAATTTGTGGAGTCTGGTAGCCTTAACTCCACCAGAGTAAATAAATAAAAAAATGAAATGAGAACATTAACAAATAAGTAATAAATAAGTGATAACATTTACTCTAATTCCTCTATGCTATTCATAATGTACTCTACAAATGACTAATTCCATTGACTGCCCCTGGGGCAAACCCTAAATTCTACAATTATTTATACAAGAAAATAAAATATCTCCTATCGACAATTCTGTAGTTTAAGGCCTATTTAGTACATTACATAATGTCGAATAATTCTCATCTTTCTCGCTCTAATAGAACAGATTGGCAAGCTAGAAACGCAGGGACAGAGAACAAAAATTTATAAGAATCTGTATAATGGCACACCCGAATAAGCACAACATTACCTGTAGAACTACAGAAAATCGCATTAAGGAGAAAAACAGGGATTCAAAATTGGTCGAGCCGCAAAAGTAAATCATGAGAAAGAAATTTAAAATTTAAATGTGGAATGTGGGATCATTTAGGATTACTAAACGACGTAAGGACAAAACATAAATGTGGTATTGGGTTTGAGGTTAATGGTGTCTTTATACGGAAAATTTTGTGGATGAAGACTAGAGACTTCGATATTTCGAATTTCAAAAAACGAGAACAAGCTCGTCATGTCTCGGAATTTGCTGAAATTGACTTTGCGATAGATGTTTAAACATTAAATATTTCAAGAGAATTTTCAAAATGCGGAAACTTATAAAGATATTTTTGAAGTTGATACAGAAACAAAAATAATGTTATTACGTATGTATTTAAAAGCAGGGTTTTGTTCGCATTTCTGGTTACTATATCTAACGGTGATTTTTAAATATACGTAGTTTAAATAATACTGAACATTTTATTACATAAGTTTCTGCAAATAATTTTAATCTGATAATTTATTTTAGGCCTACTAATAATAAATCATAAGTAATATTTGTGTAAGAAATTGTCATCTACTTGTTCATTTTATTGTTTTTTTAAGTTACCTTAAAGTTAATTAGGCATTCTTTTGCATAATATATTTTGGCACATTCATTTTTGAGTTTCAGAATTGTTGTAAGTGGAAAGATTAGACTAAAACAAGTAAAATGTCTGAAAAGTATGTCAGATTATATTACATTAGATTACATCATTCGATTTAAAAATGTTTATGCTCTTAAGAAACAAAAATAAACTAAGAAGTTTCCCCCTTGTAATAACAATAGTGACGATAAAAATATCAGGGGCAGAATATTATTCCACACAGAAACAACGGAAAAGACACAGGAAAGAATTATCATTGTCTGCTCTCGAAATGCTCTATATTGAACGACAAACATTGTTATTGATGGTTAATTTCAAAGAAAGTTTCAAAGAATGGGCGAAGAATCTTGGCTAATAATAATAATAATAATAATAATAATAATAATAATAATAATAATAATAATAATAATAATAATAATAATAATATAGCAGCAGTAGCAATTAGTATCAGTAGGCCTAGTAATAAAGAGTAGATTGTTCTGACTTTATATTGTGTTACTATAATTATCAGAAAAATATGAAGGCTTCAGTTATCTCTGTTGAACACCCATGCCTTTGTTTCATTTGTATTGTCGGTAAGCTTAATGATGTTCGTTTACCGTGTGAGAGACATTATTAATTCCAAGTGCTCGTGTAAAGGAGTTACACCGGCTCACCACTGAGTTTCTATTAAAACTAGTTGGAACACTGTATAATATGCTTGCGTCTTAATATTCCATTACATTTAGAGCGAAATGAACGATCACTGGATGCAAATCTAGTCATTGTCAGAAATTTGATACAATTCGGTTAAAGGGAATTGCAGGCTGTGAGCTCGTAAAAAGACTTACTTATTTAATGTGGATTGATACTAACTGCAGGCTGTTGAGCTCGTAAAAAGGCTTACTTGTTTAATGTGGATTGATACTTGCCTCAGAGCTCGTCCTTCCTACCGTCGTTATAATAGCAGCTCAGCCGACTGGAAGTGTCAGGCTCGCAGCGGAAAAACGCAGTGGCGAGTACAATACTCTTGAAAAGTTAGGCGCAGTTAGAATACTTCCGATAGCGACGTTCGTGCATTCGCTGCAGTGTTTTGACATGTTTAAGCAGTGAAACGTTCATGAATGACTTGGTAGGTATGATACGGACTATGGATGGTAGTCAGGACAACTCACGTGTACGTATATCACTGATATGGGCTCACCGTGCCATTTTAGATTATTACTTGGACAACAAATGGTCTGGAAAATTTTTTTGGACTCCTCTTTCAGGTACGGAGTTTTTTTTACGTGTCGTAAATTCGCGGCATCGATCCCCAACTTTACGTCCCCTTTTCGCCCATAAAAATCCGTTGCCCTCAACCGAGTTTGAATCTGGAATTCAGTGTCAAGCATCAGTAGCCTATCACTAGACACCGAGAGTGACTGATAGTAGTAGGTGGTATTAGGGTGACCAGATTCACATCGATAAAAAAAGAGGACATGGTTCGAAAAGAGGACAACATATGTACTGTCGGTGACTCAGGAGAAGACGAGAGCGGACTGAGGAGGAAGGGATGTGAAAAGATAACGTACGACAACACGTGCAATATTTGTACTGCAGAAAGCGGAAACATTAGGTCTCCTTCTGTTCAACTTAGCTTTAATTTCCATACGCATTGTTACTCATGTTTCCTATACGAGTAATAACCTGCCTACTGGGATGCTTATCTGAGCGATGTTTATAATAATCAGCAGCGATAGTTAAGAAGGTCACATTCTTTCCGCTCGTCTTCTCCTCAGTAACGGACAGTACTTAGATTTAGACTTAGGCCTATATTATACTATAAATTTCGTCAATTTCTATTTTATTACAAAATATTTAAAGTACAGATTTAGGCTTATATCATACTTAAAAGTATGTTAATATTACAAAATAATTATGACTATTACACTTTTACTACGTCATACTACTTTTGACCAACAAAACGGTATGAAAGGACGTACAGTATTTCAACCAATCATGGCTGCTTATCGTACAATTTTATCGCGTCCCTAGCATTTGTTTAATTTTATCGCGTCACTAGCATTTGTTTAATTTTATCGCGTCCCTAGCATTTGTTTCTTTGTTTGCCAACATTTCAAACTGCACTGGTCTGGACGTCAAAAAAAAAACAACAACAACAAAAACAGAAATTACAAACCACTCCAGTCGATGCATAGCAGTTTCAAATATGACTCGCATAGGCATTCAAGAACAAGAATTAATAAAGATCACTGGTCATACCTATGCATATTCCCTGAAATCCCATTTACAAATAAATGAAGAGCACCATTCGGAGATCCTGAATAAGTTGAGGAATACACCATGTACATCAACGAGTTGCACTTCTTTTACGCACACGTGTAATGTAAAACAATAACACCAACTACTAAAACATTCAAATTTGAAAATTGTACTTTCAATAATTGTTTCTTTTAAAGTTATTCATGTTTATTTTTTTATGTCATCATCGTTAATTAAAACTTTTCTTGTTTATTTCATCATCCCTAATTAAAGCTTTTCTAACAGTTGTTTATATTATTTAGGTTATGTTATAGCTTCTGCTATATGATATTATGGATAGTCACGTATCAGAGATTGTTTAATACTAAGATTTATTGAAAATCATCTGTAAAGTGACGTTGATTACTGGGATCCGGATAATTGAAGTGGAATGCAACTGTTTTAATAAAAATGAAATTAAATCAACAAAGCCTTCTTGACTACTAACCGTCTACAGAGTTCAATGAAGATTCCATTGTTGGCACACCTGATAACAGGACAACAGCTAATCATAACACACCACTGCCATCTAGCATGCATCTAGCGTAATATTGAGATGGTACAATAATACATTTGAAGACAGTTGTATTTTCGTAAGTCAATTAATATTTTATTGTATTGGAGTACGTCGTTACTTCTAATCGTGTAATAGTCAATTAGATCCCACTCGAGTTTTGATTTTCTCTAGATAAATCAAAACCTCTAGTGAGATTACTGTTGATAAAACTTAATAATAATAATGATCTTACAGGCAGGTACGTATGAAAATCTAGGGAACTATAATTATTAAAGAGGACAGAAAATATATATTTAGATTTAGGCTCAGGTCTATATTGTACTTAAATTATGTCAATATCTATTTTATTACAGCATTACATGTGATAAAATTTAATAATATAAAATGGTTTTACAATTAACTACATATTAAAGAGTCAACCTGGTTGGCGAGTTGGTATAGCGCTGGCCTTCTATGCCCAAGGTTGAGGGTTCGATCCCGACCCACGTCGATGGAATTTAAGTGTGCTTAAATACGACAGGCTCATGTCAGTAGATTTACTGGCATGTAAAAGAACTTCTGCGGGACAAAATTCCGGCACATCCGGCTACGCTGATACAACTTCTGCAGTTGCGAGCGTCGTAAATGAAACATAACATTAACATATTAAAGCCAAGGGAACTACTGTATAGGCCTAATTGTTAAAAAATATATAAAGAGGCCGCACAAAGTGTGAATTTAATATTATTTTATACGAAAAGGTATTTATAATCGTTGGCAAAGAATATATTCCGTCGATGCTGCTGCCACCTACAGGAAAATTACTTGAAAAAGGCGTCAAATCAGATAATTTCAAAATATCAGGCATACGAGTTACGAAAAGGAGGACATTTCTCGATTTTTTTTAAATCCGCCCGGACCCCGGACAAAGGCCTAAAAAGGAGGACATGTCCGGATAAAAGAGGACGTCTGGTCACTCTAGGTGGTATGAATAATGAAAACTTAACAATACCCCCGAAGAATATTCTCAACAGTTTTGTTTCCGTTTCGTAAGAATCCTTCTTTATTTCTGTACAATATTCGCTCTACGACGGGGAGTAAAAAAAGAAAAACCGCTACTTACCACTTCGTAGCACTGCTGTGTAAGCAAAGCCATAAATATATATCACGACTTGATGACTGACATTTAATTGTGATACATTGTTATTGTTATTAAATCCAAGTGGTATTTTGTACATGAGTAGGCCTACTATTGCTGTTGTTCACCGACTTATACACTCTGTCTTATTCTCCTCTAAGAAATTGAATAAGTCAAGAAAATTGTATTTAAATTAAAACTTGTAAATTTGTTTTCTCCGATGTCCAAATTTTGTTCATTTTGGCAGAAACTCTTCCTACAGGAGCATTGGTTCCAGGTAGAGTAAAGCCAAATAGGCTAATTCTGAAATTTTAACAGTTTCTGAATGACAGTAGAAAAAATGTTCGAACGTTTCTGCCCATGTCATATGGACTTCCTCCTCTCTATTCCATTGAGTGACTAGCAAATTGCTTTACATAAATAAACTCACTGAACATGGCATTGCCATCAGTGTTAGAATCGCCAGAAAACGGGACGTGTGGTCACATTATCAAAGGACATCCTTCGAGAGGGAGGCGGAAACCATTAACACCAAGATAGCCATCACAATTTGTGGAGCGTGTACGATCTAGTTACAAAAGTAGAGTCAAAAGAACGAATAATTTAGCTAGAGTGATGTGTTCGTATGATGTTCGATTGCGTGAGAGGGTTCGATACTCGGTCCTTTCTTTCGTACTTTTTAATTTCGAACTTCGATTCCAGGTTATTCTATAACAGTCTAAATTGATACTACTTCCAAATGGAAATACGCAATCCATCGCAACATCATAATATGAACCGAAATGTTCCACAAAGCAATAACTATAGAAGCTCGAATTCTACTGTCAGCAACCATTCACGGTTCGAATCTCTGAAACAGCAAAAGTGAAAGATAGCGAGAGAAGGATTAAACATAAGCTGTTCCAGCAAACAAACTACTTCGACATCGTCCAACTCCATATGTATTGTTATCGATCTCGTATGTCTTAGGCTATATGATTTGTCACAGTTTGATTCCAATTTTTTTCTTGGTCTACCCAGGTTTTGACATTCTCGTGGTAGTATCACTAGGCGTGACATATTCAAAATATACTTACTTAATTACTTATGGCTTTTAAGGAACCCAGAGGTTCATTGCCGCCCTCGCATAAGCCCACCATCGGTCCCTATCCTGTGCAAGATTAATCCAGTCTCTATCTCATATCCTACCTTTCTCAAATCCATTTTAATAATATCCTCCCATCTACGTCTCGGCCTCCCCAAAGATATTTTTCTCTCCGACTTCCTAACTAACACCCTGTATGCATTTCTGGATTCGCCCATACGTACTACATGCCTTGTCCATCTCAAACGTCTGGATTTAATTTTCCTAATTATGTCAGGTGAAGAATACAATGCGTGCAGTTCTGCGTTGTGTAACTTTCTCCATTCTCCTCTAACTTCATCCCTCTTACCCCCCAAATATTTTCCTAAGCACCTTATTCTCAAACACGCTTAATCTCTGTTTCTCTCTCAAAGTGAGAGTCCAAGTTTCACACCCATACAGAACGGGTAATATAAGTGTTTTATAAATTCTAACTTTCAGATTTTTTGACAGCAGAATAGATGACAAAAGATTCTCAAGCGAATAACAGAAATTTTCCATATTTATTCTGCGTTTAATTTCCTCCCGAGTTCTTTGCTGTGGTCGTGCCAGAGAATCAGTCCCATTCCGAGCTTATTGTGTGGTTTCAAAATATATTGAAATAAATTAATAATACGCTGTCTGTTCTATAAAATACGTTGCGTATTGCGAATGAAACAAAATAAATAAATTTGAAAGATTGGATATAACTTGCGTATTAAGAAAACTATGTTGTAGGAACTATAAGAAGAGCAAATGACTCGATAAAACATTATCCAAAACTGGAATAAACGTTAGAGGCGAGAAAAAATTAACATAACAGATAGACAGCACGTGTTTGACATAAAATTATCATACGAAGACTGAAATGAGTAAAATTCACGTGATAATGTCAGTAAACGTTATACCCATCCTTAATTCCGCCTACGAAACCATTAAATACCTCCCACATGTCTCAACTGTTATTTGGGCTGCCTAAGGAAAAATGAACGGGTTAAGTCAAACACCCTGTACAAATATAGCACGCCGCACCGTGAACTCAACTCGGGCTATGGTATGGATGATGATGATGATGATGATGATGATAATAATTATGACCATATGTAAAGTAGTGAGAGAAATGAGTTCCGAATTTCAATGCCGAAAGTTACCCAGCAATTCTACTTCAATTGGTTGAGGGAAAACCCCGAAAAAACAACCAGGAGGTACAGGGCTTTTATTACATCTCTGCATCTGTGCAACGTCACAGTTTGCTGTAAGGTGGAAGAGATATAGCAGAAGATTGTAATTGCTTTTTAATGCTCTGACTCCCACGACCAAGAAAAGCCACTTAAAATGTAACGGCCACTCACCGACAGAGATATAATAAAAGATCTGTAACTTGTCCTAGCCAGGATTTGAACCCGGACCCACTCGTTTCACGGTCAGATGTGCCAACCGCTACTCCACAGCGGTGGACGACGGTGTGGATTAGTAGAACTACTAAGTCGCATTGAACTCTGGAACGGCTTCTAAGCGCTACTGGGTGAGGTCGACAGAAAAGTATGCAACCCGCACTAACAACGTATTGCTGTCTGTCTTCCACATAATTCCTACTGCGCTGATGGCGTTATGTGTGAATGAAATGGAATTTTAAAATTATTAACTTTGTTTAAAAGCCTGTAAACCTCTAACCTGATTTGTAATATGAGTTTTCGCTTTATATCGAAAGGAATTTTAAAGTCACTGACCCTCTTTTAACCTTCTACAGTCAAAAAGTATCTTATTACATATTGTATTATATATATATATATATATATATATATATATATATATATATATATATATATATATGATACTCATTTACAGGTTAATAGCTTCATTACCTTTCTAATGTTTCAGAGGGTAGGTCTATTTCAATCTCTATCATTTTCAATTTTTTCAAACCTTAATAAATAACTATTAATTTGAGAAAAATTCGTTCTGGCACCGGGAATTAAACCCGGGACTTCTCAGTTGTGTGCGCTGAGCGCTCTTTCCATCTGAGCCATGCCGGGACACGATTCACGGTGCCGGCCGATCTCCTCTCGTTGTATTGTATCATCAGTAGCCTACTACCTGCATTTAAGACATTCAAGCCATGTATGCAGGAGCGCATATTTAAATGTCTTTATGGCCATTTTCAACAACAGTTTATGAGTTACTGTTAGCATTGATATATACATATATATTCTTATATGAGGTCTCGCCATCTTCATTGAACAATCAATGACTATAAGTAGCCATACTGAAAATGGCTATAAAGTCATTTAAATGTGCGCTTCTGCTTACATGGCTTGAATGTTTTAAATGCAGGTAGTAGGCCATTGATAGTAATACAATACAGTGAGAGGAGTTCGGCCGGCACCGAGGATCGTGTCCCGCTGTGGCTCAGATGGAAAGAGCGCTCAGCGCGCACAGCTGAGAGGTCCCGGGTTCGATTCCCGGTGCCGGAACGAATTTTTCTCAAATTAATAGATATTTACAGTATGGCTACTTACAGTAATTGATTATTCAATGAGGATGGCGAGACCTCATATATGTATGCTTAATAAATAACTCTACCACATTGAGAAAAAAGTGTGATTTTACTATTTTTATTAGCATCCATTAATATGTTGTTTCAGTTGCTAATATATTTTAGTTTAAAGTGAAACTGATAGCAACCATGCCATGAACTTTTTTTTTAATTGATGACAAAAATGTAGGCTACTCAGAACATAATGTTTGTTTTTTTTACTTGGTTATATAATGACGCTCTATCAACTGCTGGGTTATTTAGCGTGGATGGAATTGGTGATAGGGAGATGGTATTTGGCGAGATGAGACCGAGGATTTTTTATTTATTTATTTAGCTAGTAGGCAAAGTGAGTACAAATTAAAATTATACAACAAAAATGTTTCTAAACACTACCGAAAGAGCCAGGCTCGTGTACTCTGTGGTCTTAGCCAATAATACAACATAATATTTACAAAGACAGTTTATTAAATACACTAATTAACTTAATTCAAACCGATAACTAACACACAACAGCAAAAAAGAAAGAATAAAGAGAAAAAGAGAGAAAAACACATTTAATATAAATTGACAATCAGATAGAAGTTAGTGACATTCAATAAAAACATGAATCTTATTCGACAGAAATAAAAAGGTAAAAAATACACACATTTGTTAATATTATACAACGTGAATAATTTTATAAATTTCTTTTTTAAAAGATGCAATTTTAAAATACTTTACATTTGGAAAATGGTTTATTATAAAGTCTTGACCGAAATTAGCACCATGTTTATGTGCTGCACTTGTATGACATTTAGGCTCAGTTAATGGGAAAGTAGACTTTTGTCTTCGAGTACGATATTCATGTCGATTAGATTTGTTTTATTTGATTTCTGTGGTAGTAAGTTAGTAATCTATATTTATAAATTTCTTCAATAGTTCATACTTTAAAATCTGTATAAATTAAATTTGTTGGATAATCCATACTTTTGGTTAGACAATTTTTTATTAATCTTCTGTGTAATAAAATTAATGGATTGAGTACAGATGATGCTACTCCACCCCAATTTATTATACCATACTGCATTAATGATTGTACTAAAGATAAAAGTATTATTCTCAATGGCTCCTTAGTGATAAAATGTCGAAGTATTATGAATTTATAAATTGTCTTTCTTATACTTGTACACATAAAATCAAGTTCCTTATCCCAACGTCTGATCTATAACAATTGCTAAATATTTGACTTGTATGGAAGGTGTTAGATTCGCCATATATTACCTGACATTAGCCTTACGGTTGAGGAAAGCCTCAGAAAATATTGAACCAGGTAATCAGCCCAAGTGGGAATCGACTGAACTCAACTCTGGATCAGTAGGCAAACACGGTACTACGCTGATGGATTTGTTGATATTTATTTGATAATATATAATATAAACTTATATTTACTGAAGATTATCTTAGAATGTCAAATAAACAAAATTGGACATGTTAAAGCACGAATGCTGTGCAGTAGGACTAATAAGCACAATGTAAGTTTCGATAGGCACTTAACTATTTACGTATCTAACAAGGAAGAGCACTGCACAAGGTTAGACAAGACACTGAATTTTGGCTTTTTCTTTACAGTGTAGGAACCTCAGAATTTTACAGTAGAACCGGTCCCCAACCCCTCGCGGTGGCAGGAGGGTAAGTAAGATAGCAGTGAAAAGAGGGAAAAGTGAGTGACCTTGGCATCCATAAATCCTTGTGGACGACTATACCTGTATCAAAGTAAGGTTGTGTATATTTTGTTAGGCAATTAGTGATTCATTTTACACATAATGTCACAACAATGTTCTGAAATATTAAATTCGATATTACAAATAATGTGTAGACCTTTAGGGCCGTATTCATAGACATTCTTAGCGCGGGCTTTCGGTGGATGATCAGCGAACTAACGTTTTTCGTATTCATAAACCAGTGTCAGCGATATGATATGATATGAATCCTGTTTAGCACGCTCGTAGCGCGGGCTAGCGAAATGTCTATGAATAGCGCCCATAGATGTTAAATATCAAAATGAACTCATCAATAAGTTTAAGTTACTGGGTGAATGACGAACAGTCAAGTATCCGCCATTAGTAAAAAGAATAAGTTTAAATTACTAGTGTATACTTGCGTGTGGAATTGTCGTTTAATGCTTTTATCTTGCAAGTTGTTACAACCAAATGCTATGCACGAAGTCACCATTTTTAAATTTTAAGTAGTTGACCTTCATTTAGCAGAAAAATAAACCGGAGAATGTAAATTTAAGGTCGCACAAGACCACACAAACAAACTTCATGAGACGACATGCTGCAGACAAAGACCGCGACATCTAGTTCAGGTCTGCTGTTCAGTGAACATATGAAAACAAAACAAAGATGGACGGTTCGAAATGAGTGCCCCAATAGAAGAATCTGGTAGCGAGCACGTCATTAGGAAAGAAGAAAATGTATCTCCTTCCTTGTCTGCTTCAGCCCCTGCCGTGTGTAAGACTGCTAGGGTGCTATTCATAGACATTTCGCTAGCCCGCGCTACGAGCGTGCTGAACTAGCCCCGGCTATCGACTGGTTACTTGTACAGGATTCATATCATATCGCTAACACTGGTTTATGAATACGAAAAACATTAGTTCGCTGATCATCCACCGGAAGCCCGCGCTAAGAATGTCTATGAATATGGCCCCTAGAGTTTTAATTGAAAAAGCAAAAGCGAAGAGAGGAAAAAAGTAATGAACCTGATCACGTGATCACTGGAAATATGTCATTGCTAATGCTAGACTTAGCACATTTCAGGTGGTAGAAATGAACAAGAACATTACAAGGATTTTTCCGGCCTGGAAATAACATGAAACGAAATCCCAGACTAAAAATAACACAAGTTATGTGGATTCAGGTTAACA
Source organism: Periplaneta americana (assembly GCF_040183065.1). NCBI lineage: Eukaryota > Metazoa > Arthropoda > Insecta > Blattodea > Blattidae > Periplaneta > Periplaneta americana. The sequence goes on from NC_091126.1 coordinate 8,767,522, forward strand.
ATGATCTGTTCACTCATAACAATGTCAAGCCGGATCAATATGCTATAGTAAACAGAGTCCCTCCTGTTGTAGAACCAATAGATTAGAACCACAGTACAGAAGCGTTCTTCCCGCACTACACAAAAAAAATGATCTCCTTAATGTGTGTATCTGTCTATTACCCGAGCGTCATCCTTTTCAAAATCCCTATGCACTGAATAGATACAATGTGAATAGTATCGTGTTGCTACGAAGTGTTATGTTGGAAACACACGAAGTTATTGCATTCTCAAGTTTTATACTGTGTTTAATGTGATGGCCTAAATCTGCCTGTGCCGTACAACGTTCTTTTTATATTGTTTTATTTTACGACGTTTTATCAACTGCTACGATTATCTAACGTCTGAGTGAAATGAAGGTCACAATGCCTTTGAAATGAGTCCAGGGTCTAGCGCCGACAGTTACCCAGCATTTTCCCTTTATGAGTTGAGGGAGAACCTCGGAAGAACGTCTACCAGGTAACTTGTCCCAAGCAGGATTTGAACTCGGGCCCGCTCTTTTCACGGTCAGACATGCTAACCGTTACTCCACAGCGGTGGACTACAACGTTCTTTCATGAAATGTTTATTATAACCTTATTTTATTTTTACTTCTAGTTTAAAGAAATGCTTCATTTTTGTACTTATAACCGTCGGGTTCTATAAATTGTAATAGCACATTGCTTTAAAACCAAAATTTTAATGTTGTTACAGATTTTCTTACTTCCCTAAAATTTACTTTGTTCCTTACAATGCAATTCCGAGGGAGTCCTCAATTATGGATATGACTGTATGTCAGAATCTTCTTCGTTTCAACTTCTGTTTTTTTGAACGTCCAATGAATTTGTAATACATTATTATTATTATTATTATTATTATTATTATTATTATTATTATTATTATTATTATTTATTTATGAGATTCAAAGTTCGATTCATGGAAAAATCGTGAAAATTAATAAAATAATATTAATATGTTAATATTAACAATAAAGTTATATTGAGAACGAAAAGAATATGCGAAAGAAAATTCGAATTTACGATCACATGCATAATCTTATGTGACATTACCCATTCAAGCAGGTGAGCTGTAGACGTAGAAGATACAATAATGCTTAATCAGTAAACCTGATGAGTTGATGACACATACACAATTATAAAGTTTGCTTGGAAAAATGTCTGACCATCTGTCCCTATGAGCTAGGTGTATTTGGCATCTACTCTTCGGAGCTTTTCATCATTTAAATATCGCTATTCCAGACAGTGTCCTCCCTTTGTTAGCTTGTAACACGTGTTTATCGTGTGCACATGGACATAATGGTTAAAGCATGTACTTCATGTGGACATGTTTCAACGCAAGGCTGCAAGCATTAATGATTTGGTGTCAAAATAAGGAGGAAAACGGGAGTGCTTAAGAAAATTCCGCGGCATAGTTCTTCTAACTTTTATGCAATACCAACTCAATTGAAACACGGCCTTTATGTATCTGTAAATCTGTATAATTTTATTGAAGAATCCGGTCGATAGCTAAGGGGGCTGCAACGTTCTGACTGAGACTGTACGATCACTTTTCGCAGTAGCCAATAGCGAAGCGCCAAGTCATGTGCACGAGGAGTCCAACCACAGCCTGTCTGAATCACGAGACCCGCAGCTCCTCTCAAAACAATGTTTATTGGATGTAGTTTTGTATTTGTACTGTTTACATCATGCTCCACTAAAGCATGCCTGAAAAATGCCTTTTACCTAATAGCCTTATAGCCAGGTAACCACCGGCGTCGCTTAGTATGCTGAAGTGTTTGCCTGTTGATCCGGAGTTACACTCGGGCGTGGGTTCGATTCTCGCTTGGATTGATTACCTGGTTGTGTCTTTTCGGAGACTTCCCCAACCGTAAGGTGAATGGCAGGTAATTTATGGCGAATCCCCAGATTCATCTTCATCTTGCTATCTATAAGATGTTCTGATTCCATATATATGAAGATTATAAAATTGATGTCAGATAATTTTTCATTATACCTCTTGCTCGTTTCGCAATCGTTTACTTCTTTTATCATGTTCCGAATACACCATTATTCCCGTTTACAGTTTACTTTCTTAAACTATAATTTAAAAATATAGGCCTATGTATAAAAGAAATCATTCACTTTGGACCAAGGGATAAAGATAGACATTTGTTTTCTGGATTGCATACAAGAGGCACTTCATACTTATCTCATATACTGTAAGTGACATAACGGACTTCATTTAACAATTTTGCGATTTAAGTGAATATGTTATTGATTTTGCACAAAATAGCTATCATGCATTTCAAGCATTTTGTCATAGTAATTTCGAATATTATTTTTCTGTCTCTTTAATCAGTATTTAATCGTGATATGAAGATTTTAAAATGTTGGTGGTTTATAATGAGATTGTAACAAAAAGTATGTTCCTTTTTTAATCAAATGTCCACCTCTGTGGAATAGAGGTTAGCATGTCCGACCGTGAAACGAGCGGAACCGGGTTCAAATCCTGGTCGAGACAAATTATCTCTTCTTTTTCGGGATTTTCTCTCAACTCTTTAAAATCAAATGTTAAGCAACTTTCGGCGCTGGACCTTGGACTCATTTCGCTGACATCGCATTCATTTCACTCGGACGGTAGATAATCATCGCAGTTGATAAAGAGTCGTAAAATAAATGAACCAAGAACCTAGCAGTGCTGAGAAATGTGACTTATGGAAAGCTACTGCTATTAATTTGCATAAAATTGTGGAAATAGTCTTCATTATAGCTGGTGCAAACAAGGATCCTATGCCACACACTGCCGCAGAGCTGGTACCGTACCTGGGACTGGGAGCAAATTACTTGCATCTGACTAAAGTCCATTCGTAACTTGAGTTTTCTTCTGTCTTACTTACTTACTTACTTACTTACTTACTTACTTACTTACTTACTTACTTATTGGCTTTTAAGGAACCCGGAGGTTCATTGCCGCCCTCACATAAGCCCGCCATTGGTCCCCATCCTGAGCAAGATTAATCCACAGTCTATCATCATATCCCACCTCCATCAAATCCATTTTAATATTATCTTCCCATCTATGTCTCGGCCTTCCCAAAGGTATTTTTCCCTCCGGCCTCACAACTAACACTCTTATTCATTTCTGGATTCTCCCATACGTGCTACATGCCCTGCCCATGTCAAGCGTCTGGATTTAATGTTCCTAATTGTCAGGTGAAGAATACAATGCCTGCTGTTCTGTGTTGTGTAATTTTCTCCATTCTCCTGTAACTTCATCCCTCTTAGCCTCAAATATTTTCCTAAGCACCTTATTCTCAAACACCCTTAACCTATGTTCCTCTATCAAAGTGAGAGTCCAAGTTTCACAACCATAAAAAAACAACCGGTAATATAATTGTCTTATAAATTCTAAATTTCAGATTTTTTGACAGCAGACTGGATGATAAAAGCTTCTCAACCGAATAATAACACGCATTTCCCATATTTATTCTGCGTTTAATTTCCTGTTTTACTTTAAATTTTGTAATGACCAATTGTTGTAATTCTTGAATTCTTCTTATGTGCCATAAAATGTGCCATCCATATAATTATGTATCTCACTGGCTCACTCTACCCTTGCACGCGTGCAACCCTCTCAGCGATCGGTATTCCGTCTCTTTCCCACTCACTCGCTGTCTCTCTCCGGGGCCTGGCACGGCTCCAACGAACCCAAGGAAGCCGCGCGGCAACACGGGGGCTGCCCACTTGGAGTCTGCCCTAGAGGTTATCACGTCAGCTGTGCTTCTAGGTTCGCCACTTCAAACCCGGCCGAGGACGTCCATTTTTAAAGGCCAATAAATTCCTTAGTAAAGCTTCCTCCGGGAGGGAAGTAAAGATGTGAGGCCTGTGTCGTACATTTATGGCAAGTAAAAAACTCTGCACCTGATAGAGAGTTCCATTTCTTGCCCACTTCCAACTCTTACGTTGAATTCAGAATCTCTGTCCTTGCATTCATGATTAAATAAAATACTGTATAGGTCACTGGTACACCCCTGCGGTGGCTGAATGGTCAGACCTCCGGCCTGTCACGCAGAGCCGGGTTCGAGTCTCTGTAAGATCTGGTGTTTTTCATTGAAAAATCCATAGTGACACTTGTGGCGGACAAGGTCGCAGTTGTGATTTTCCTCGGGGATTCCCCGTTTTCCCCATATTAGGCACATACATCATTCCGTCAACATTCCAAAGCATTCCCCGATTGTCGGCTGGCGACTCATGGAGGGAGCTGGCCTAGGAACGAAGGGGTTGCCTGCTCGAAACCTAGATACGCAGCGCAATATATCGTAACAGGTCGCAGTGCTGGGCCATAGTGCCCCCTCCCGTAAATTCCTCTCGTGAAACCAAATGCTTGTTTGCGCCGTAGCTCAGAGTATGGTGGGGATAAATGAGCGAGCTACCTGCAAGTGGAAGTGTAGCGAGGGATGGAAGCTTCCAGTCCACTTCTTTTCCCTTACGCGCAGATACCGAATGGCCTGTACTAGGGCCTGTTACTATTACCAGCACTGTTGCTTGACAAGACGCATACAAATTGTAAGCATAACTGTAATGTGTGTAGAAGAAGGAACTTCACAAATTCCAGAACTAGCTGGAGCCATTCGCAAATACTTTTGATTCCTGAAGGCTCAAAGTTGATGCAACTAATCGATATGAGGCGGTTCATACTTCTCTATGAACTGCTTGTGATTGGATATACTGTACCTGTAGACCAATCAGTAGCCGTGAGAGTTTTAATATAATTGGCAGATTGCTCGATAATTAAAGCAGTACTGAAGAATCTAGAATTATCCCGTCCGCGAGCCTTGAATCCTTGTGTTTGTTGACACTTCGTATTGCGTTGACCTTGACATCCCTCGTATTCGCTGCATCCAAACCAATTCACCCGCAATTTTCCGTGTAGAAACGAGAAACAGTAAATATTCTCCTCCTTCATTCCTTCCTAGAAACGAGACGGTCTGCGCCAACGGAGGTCTGTCACGCTACACACCAATAATCCGTAATTCGTGAGCAATTTGCAGTGAAATCAAAACGAAGGAGTTCAGTTCTGGCGCCAGTGACTCTGTGACCATGGGAGCACAAGTTTCGCAGAAGTAAACACTACAGCTTCTCAGGCAAGTACCAATTTTCAACATGGATAAAAGATCCAGGATGATAATTATAATTATAACAGTTTGCTAATTAAAACAAAATTATGTTCCTTAAAATATCGTTAGATATAAAGTCTGTTTCATATTAAATAATTTTCGTGCTCGAAAGAACGTTATCAGTGTTTAGACTTCGAAGTTGAGGCACATAAACTCTGAAGTTACGTGCACACAGGATAAAGCAATGTTTACAGATCAGCTGCCAAGGTAGTCCTCTCCCATCATACACATACCTTATCAGTTCGAGATTTTGTAATATAGGCCGAGCAAATAAATAAATAAACTTTCGCCTGAAGGACAAATGTAAATATTATGTTGGCCAGAATAAAATATATTATCGTCTCTCAAGTGTAGAGACATAACATTTTCTTAGACCTATGAAGGTTTAAACAGATCAATACTGTTTAAAAGGATAATTTATTATTATTATTATTATTATTATTATTATTATTATTATTATTGTTGTTGTTGTTATTAGTCCACGCCTGTGGAGTAACGGTCAGCGCGTTTGGCCGCGAAACTTGGTGGCCTGGGTTCTAATCCCGGTCGGGGCAAGTTACCTGGTTGAGGTTTTTTCCAGGGTTTTCCCTCAACCCAATACGAGAAAATGCTGGGTAACTTTCGGTGCTGGACCCCGGACTCATTTCACCTAGATGTTGATACAGCGTCGTAAAATAACCCAATAAAATAAAAATTATTATTATTATTATTATTATTATTATTATTATTATTATTATTATTATTATTATTATTATCAGAACATATAACATTTTTAATTAAAAGAAACGATATAAATAAAGCAATTGTATAGTTTAAATACTGTAGCACAAATAAACTTGTCTTAAAATAATAACTTTACTATCAAAGACACAACATTTAGATATACATTTATAAAATAATATAATCTATTTGCTACAAATCTAAACTCGTGTTCAGAGGAAAATTGAGCATTATAGAACATACCTTAGCAAGTTATTAGGAAGAAAGACAGATAATATTATATTTAAAATTGTAATAACTCAAATATTGTTTTTAGTAAGAATTTAGTATTAGTAGGAAGTCAAAATGAAAGTTTTGTAGTTTAATTTGATAATAAACTGAGAGTGAAATTAATTATAATAAAGTATCACTAAATCACAAGATATTTATTTTTTTATTTAGCTCTATTGACGGGCTCTAGTTTTCACAAACTGCAGAAAGCAAAGACCATTTGACCAATTGGTGGTACGGTTGTTTTTCATCCATGAAGCCAACATATTCTCTTTCCTGGTTGGCTCTTTCAACAAACCCCTGATTCTGGCTGTGCTGTGGTCTCCGACAAATGATTTTTAACACTCTGGTCAGTATATAAATAGCTCCTCTAGAACAGAATTTGCAGTCTCCTTCATTATCAGTGTAAGATATAGGGAGCAACATATGTCAATTAGTTGAAAGATAATCTCTTCAGCTCTCTTGCTACGAAGCTCTCGCAGTAAGATGGTTTTGATACACCATAATGAACTCGAACTCCATGTTAGTTTGAGATTGCATGTCAATTAGCGGCTGTTCAGTTCGGAGTGAAGAATGGACTTAGAAACCAAGAAACCATGCCTTTCTTTTTTTTTTTTGTTGACATGTTTCGTACGTCGATAAGGAAAGTGTTGATCATTTCATTGTTGCGCGCTTTCAAAAACATTGAATATTTCCTCGACTGGTGAATAATACTTTACAGGTTCACCCGTGGAAATTAACTCCACCAATTTCAAGAACTTAAAATATTTTCATTCTTCGGTAATACAAAGACGTTTTCTTTATGGCAACGTTATCTTCTTCAACCTCCGCATAAAGCTTGCCATATGCATCTCTTTTTATTATGTTACAGTGGGTTTCTTTCTTTTCCAAAACTTAGTAATTTCTCGAGGCAACACAATTTCCAAGTACCCGATAAATAATCAGATTGCATTTCATCACTCGCTGTGGATGAACGTGATATACCTATTCACAATTTCATTATGCGAGTAGTTATATACATTCTTAGCGAGCGCACTTCGTCGTACTAGTCAACGGAAAATGAATAATAATTATCCAATCTTCATCTTACGATGTTTGGATGACGTATATGCGTCCGTTGATGTGACATAATAGTATTTAATTCAATAATTATCCTGTGCAAGATTAATCCAGTCTCTATCATCATATCCCATCTCCCTCAAATCCATTTTAATATTATCCTCCCATCTACGTCTCGGCCTCCCCAAAGGTATATTTCCCTCCGGCCTCCCAACTAACACTCTATATGCCTTTCTGGATACGCCCATACGTGCTACATGCCCTGCCCATGTCAAACGTCTGGATTTAATGCTCCTAATTATGTCAGGTGAAGAATATAATGCGTGCAACTTTCTCCATTCTCCTGTAACTTCATCCCTCTTAGCCCCAAATAATTTCCCTAAGAACCTTATTCGCGTTTTGACGGATTTCACGTTTTGACCATAACGTATACAAGGAGGAACATAAGTAACCGTATTCCTAAGAATTGGATAATGTTATCATTATTACAACTCGGGCATACTTGGAATACCAGTAGGTGACATTTCATGTGTAATGACAACAATAAAAAAAAGGTTAGTTGCAGTAAACTGGCTAAAAAATCACGCCAATTTAACAAAGAATTCATGGCAGGTACACATCAAAAAGAGTGTTGCATCACGTCTCTAAATATCGTTAGCATTCTCCTATATTGACTGCTTACGTGTACACATCAGTCCCTTGAACTATCTCTAAGCATAAACAAACCTGCACTGCACACTGCCTTTCGAAAACAAAACAACATGAAAGCATAAGGAGAATATCAGTTGAAGTCGTAACATTGGGAAGACTTGTTCTGATCACTGTGTGGACGTTACTCACTTACTGCTATGGCAAGAAGACAAATCCCGACATTTGACCGTGTCCGAATACTCACACTGTCAGAAAGGATTGTCGTCGAGGGAAGTTGCTAGACGTTTACTCGTGAATCAAAGCGATGTGGTACGGACTTGGAATCGTTATAGAAATACAGGTAGGCCTATTGGTGATGACTTGCTTCGCTCGGGTCGTCCACGGGCTACAATTGCAGCCGATGATCGTTATCTGAGAATTTTGACTCAAAGAAATCGCACGATCAAAGCTACAGGTTTGAATAATAATAATTTCTTGGAGGCCACAGGGCGTTGTGTATCTAACCAAACTGTAAGAAACAGATAGCATAATGCTGATCTTCATTCGAGACGACTATGGAGCAGTAGCGGCCGGTGATCGAAATCCTCGGTGAGGCCAGATGCAACTAGTTCAAGTGCCTCCGATAGGAAATGTTTACTTATGGTTATTATTATTATTATTATTATTATTATTATTATTATTATTATTATTAGTCTATTATTACTATTAATGGGAAATAATAAGTTCACTCACCAAATAAGCTGTTATGCTGTGAGTTTCAGTGATTGTTTCAGTGTGATGAAGCAACCCATATTATGTGTTGAAAATCCCCTTTCTTTCTTTTCTTTTTATTTTTTCCCTTGACAGCAACGAACAAGGCCAACAGAGAAGTTTATTTTGCACCACATTACCACTTAACCATTTATGTTCCCCATACCAGGATGCAATAGAAACTCGCGTTTTAAGATTATCTGTCAGAAAAATTGTCAGCAATGTCGTAGGTATCTCGATAGACTCTCTCTTTATTTAAAACTTCCTTTCTTTCAATATTATTTCTTCTCGAAAAAGGACACTCTAACAATGAATTAACTATACCAGCATTATTTCTCGCATTTGTTTCTGTTTATATTTTTCCGAAATACATAACAACATTGGCCCAGATTCACTACTGTACTACGAAGTACACTAGTATACAACACCCTCGCTTAAGTCATAAACAAAGACATAACGGGAGAGAATAGTGTGGGTCTCTGCCTGCCAAAGAGCTGGCATTTTTGTTATTTATGGCCTATTTAGGAAGACAAGTCACCACTGCTATTCCCACCCCACTCTACCCTTGAGGCCGGCCCATGAATGGGAGAAGTGAAACCTGACCAGGCCACGAGGCCAGACGAATTGTGCCTCAGATGCAATCTTTTAAGCGCAAGCTCAAAGCCCGCGAAAATACAGGACATTCAGAACCAGACCCGGCACGAGCGATCCTGGCCTCAGGAACAAATTTTACTGCAAAACAGATCTATAAACATCACAAGCCAGACCCGGCATGAGCGATCCTGGCCTCAGGAGCAAATTTTACTGCAAAACAGATCTATATACATCACAAAGTTTTAAAATGCTTCTACAGCGATATATGCTACATTCAAATAACTAATACATTATATATAAACACAAAATTTGATTTCAGTTAAGCCAAGTGGCTGAGGCCCGGCCTCACTTGCCTCAGTCAATCAGCCGCCACTGCTATGGAGTGCTCTGTTTCGTACATCTAGACATCATGGAGTACGTTACAGATGGACAATGGATCATGCAGAATGGACTGTTGAGAACTGGCGCAAAGTGCTGTTCACTACTGAAACTCGCACATGTCTTCTGCCTGACGATGGTCGGCAACGTGAATCAGGAAATGCTGCACGTCTGAGACACGCTGCACGAGTACAGGATGGAGGCTCAGTGATGTTTTGGGATGACATTACATGGGGTCACCACACGCCTCTCCTGATCATTGAGGGCAACCTCAATGCTCTACAATACAGGAACGACATTCTCCGCCCTATAGTGTTACCGTATCGGAAAAGACTTCCTCGTCATAGACGACAATTCTCACGTCCATCGTGCAGGCATTGTCAATGATGATATCGTCCGACTGGAATGGTCAGCTTGTTTCCCAGACATGAACTCTATTGATCATGTCTGAGATCGTTTAAAACAAGCTGTCTTGACCGACCACGCAATCGGAGAGATCTATGCAGAATTACCATTGAAGAATGGGACAATTTGGACCAACAGTGGCTTAATGAACTGATGGATGGTATGCCAAGAAGAATCCAAGCATGTCTCAATGCAAGGCGAGGAACTACTTAGTATTAAACTCATTGGATTGATTTGTTCAAGTTTACATTGAGAGAATAAAGTTCTGTTTTTTGTTTACATTACGATCTGTTTTCCATTTAATGAGAGATGTGTTCCATTTTCACATATCACTTCCAATTTTGTGACAAGTGCATTGTAAGTTTTAGTTCATAGGTGATGAAAAACTTTTTGATCTGTGTAGAGTAGTTGTTAGATTAAAGAGCGCCTAGTTGCGAGTGTTTTGGTGCACGAAAAATCGTACACAGACAGACAATACGACAAAATATGACGTAGTTCGGAGATTTTGTGTCACCTCCAAGAAAAACAGGACTATAGCCTGGGAAAAGCGAACGTTTAGTTTTGGCAGCGTCAAAAATCTATGGAAGTGGTTGACCAGTCAAGAGATTGATTTCATATGCTAGAGTTACCGAATCCATCGAATGATTACATCGTAAATCTACTTGAAAGCGAGCTTCAGAACTCTGAGTACCACGTTCAAGAATGCGTCGTCACACGGAGAAGGATTTATTGGTGAAGCATTACTAGCTGATTTAGTCAGTGGATTTAGTTGACATGAAGACGTAGGGAAGCATAATCTTTATTGCTTCAGCAGTTCTCTACCCTCGAAAAAATGTCAGCCTTACAGATGAATGTGCGATTTACCGCAGCATGAGCAAACGCAATGTTTTTTCTTTGAAAAGGAAAATTCACACTTCACGTTAGGGTTGGAACACAGTCACATGTGTGATTTGGTGATATTTTTAAGGGCCTGTTAGCGAAACTTCATATCTGGAAATACGTCGAACTTGGTTAATAAGCCTACACCGCCAATGACTGAAAACGGAGTTATGAATTGGATATGGTTTCAGCACGACGCGATGGTGTGCCGGTCCATTTCCGCTAACTTTTTGTGACTTCTTAAACGCAAGCTTCCCAGAAGGCGGATTGGCAGTGTACTGTATGTCCAACATCACCGTCACCATTACCATATCCTCCATGAAGTCTCGATTTGACACTCCAGACAATAACCTGTGGGAATATATCAAAGAGATAGTGGCTGCAAATTCAAAATGGTCCTACGTTTCAACAAAATATTATTATTATTATTATTATTATTATTATTATTATTATTATTATTATTATTATTATTATTATTGTTATTATTATTATTAAACTTCAAGGAACTCGAACTGTTTATTTCTTTAATTACTAAATCGTTTCAGAAAATGGTATACCTTGTAGCGTCATAATCTACACAAATGTAATATAGAATGCCATGAGGTTTGCTTCGTGAATTACAAAAGGAAATTATAGACGGTCTCGGGTATCGAGCCACAAACATTCTAAATTGGAGTCAACACGCTATTCCACGGTTAGCTCGATAGATCGTCATGATAAGAGGAAAAAGGAAAAATATTTCCTACCCTCTTTCTCTCTCTTTATTGAATCGAATCATTGATGACGATGCATATGAAGTGCGCGTACTGCCGTGTGGTGTTGATTCGGGCAATGTTTTTACGCAGGACGATAGAAGTTGCTCTGCACGCTAAAGAGCGTGTTGGTTGTATTTCTCTTATTGTTAGAAGGTCGCTGTCAGTGTCGCCAATAGTTGGAAAGTGTAGTGATTATAGTTTCACGTATCTTCACGTATTGCTCTTCTTACAACACACTTACTCTGCACCGAGTAAAATAAAGACTAATTCTTCTCAAATATCAAAAGTAATATAAAGTGTCACGGGAATAGCAACAGCTTTGTTTTCTGTGAATGCTTAGTTTTCAGGGTGGCACCATTTCGAGAGCTTGTGCATCGTGTTATGTCGACAATGACGAGTAACATTACGCACGTGTATTGAATGTGACGGACATCTAAAAATACCATCTGGTGCAGGCTGTAAATTCGTGTGACATATTATGGGGTATCAGTGTTGTTATTGATGAATTTCGATTCTTGATTATGTAATTTTTTAGTATTCTATGGTTGATAGTTCTCTTTCTTTCCCCCAGCGGCAGCAAGGAGGGGAGTGGAAAATTGGGTAAGTCTTGCAGTTCAGTCACAATGAAGAAAAGAACAAAGGAACTCTGAGTCACTGTTCTAAGTTTTATAAATAAATGAACTGTTTTAACTGCATAGAGCGTCCTGCAATTTCAGACTTACGTTAACAAGTGCTAGTCTCTAAAAGAGAAAGAGAGAGCTGCTGTCACTATATACCGCATGTAGCCAGATTACTTTTAATAACGGCTCGATAACTCCGAGGTCAAAACAGCGAAGATGTTTGGCTCGCATGAATAATGTACGAATGTGTGCTTCAAGCATTATAGTTGTATATGCAGTGTAGTTACATTCAACCTCCTGACATGCAATGCAACATTAAATAATAATACAATTTCCATTTTCTTCGAGTCTAAGAAGGTAAGAATAATGTTAGTGTTATCCAGTAGTTTTAATTTGCGTGAATTATTACAGGAATTGTGAATTCCTCAGAACATTCATTTGCGTAAAAACGTGAGGTGTAAACCATGTTCAATTTTGGAAATTTTCTTGCGGGAGGACATGAATCTATTGAAAATGTCAAATTCATAATGCATAAAATTAATATGTTGAAAAATTCTGCCACCAATATTATTAAAGTTCATTTTCAAACTGTGTGCTATTTTAAACCCTGGAATTATATGCTGAGAAAAATGTGCTCCACAACTCAATATCTGAGGGATCTATTGGGATAGCGAGCTAGCCTATATCGTTGTAAAATGTGACTGACAACTTTATACTGTGTTCCTAGATTTGTGTCGAGTGACTACTTGTAGAATATACATGTATTTTTCATTCTTATTTATTGTAAACTAAATGATTAACATTGAAAATGCGTATAAAATTTTCACCGTACCGATTAGGCCTATTTATTTCCTTACTACTAATGTATAATAAAGACTTTGTTCACTTCACCTTAGAAATACATTTTTATGAAATTATCCCATCGAAGAGAACAGATTTGAATTACTGTAAAAATAAAAGATGAGTCGAAGTTATCCATATACAAAAACTGAAGTTTTTATTTGTATGTACGCGCACACATACACTCGCAAACTATATCAGCATCATGTTCACGTAGTCTACACACGAATTTAGACCGACAGACTTTGAATGGCAACTTTTGTCCAAAATATTATTATTATTATTATTATTATTATTATTATTATTAGCATGGGGCCCCCGACAACTGCCCAATGTACTCATATGTTAAGACGGCACTGGACTGCCCCTCTTTGAAAGGAAGACACGCATCCTCTCTCTTCATTTGAACCGCGAAAACATTCAATACAAAAGTCAATCACTACAGCATATTATTTTAATAATAGCACAATCTACTACAAATTTGTCAAATTTTTAAATAACATTAATTCTCCATTATGATTGTCCATTATATGTAGTCTACTGTTTTTTTAAACAGCATATATATATATATATATATATATATATATATATATAAGATTTTTTGACAGCAGACTAGATGAAAAAGCTTCTCAACCGAATAATAACAGACATTTCCCATATTTATTCTGCGTTTAATTTCCTTCCTTGTGTCATTTATATTTGTTACTGTTACTCCAATATATCTAAATTTGTCCACCTCTTCGAAGGATATATCTCCAATATTTATATTTCCATTTCGTACAATATTCTGGTCACGAGACATAATCATATACTTTGTATTTTCGAGATTTACTCCAAAACCTATGTCTTTACTTGCTTCAAGTAAAATTCTCGTGTTTTCCCTAATCGTTTGTGGATTTTCTCCTAACATATTCACGTCATCCGCATAGACAAGAAGCTGATGTAACCCGTTCAATTCCAAACCCTCTCTGTTATCCTGAACTTTCCTAATGGCATATTCTAGAGCGAAGTTAAAAAAATAAAGGTGATAGTGCATCTCCTTTCTTTAGCCCGCAGTGAATTGGAAAAGTATGCATATACATATATATATCATGGTAAAATAGGATTCAATAAAGTTGAATACCTATTCAATAAAAAATGCTGGTCTGAAATGTAGACACTTCCACTTTTTTTTTATAAAAAAAACGATTATTTTACTCATTATTCATTCTGAGGCTCGAATACTTTAACACATATATGCCTAAAATTTTTCATTACAGACCTAAATCAGCAGTAAATATTACGTACTTTATACTTAACTGATAAGTTATATATTTCTTCAGTAGCTTATGAGTACATTTCTTTTTAAGAGGCGCAGGTGCTGTGTCCACAAATTAATATTAATATCGAAATCGACTTACATCTCACATCACTATTGACTTTCTTGTTCTATATTATTAAGATCGTTGTGAAAATTTATAAGCTTTTAATCGAGACATTATATAAGTAATCAAATTGTGAAGTTCCAAATGCTCGAAACGATATTGTAACCTAATTTTACATGAAGAAAAATTAACATGTATGTGATAAATTAATGGTACTATATATATTGAAATGTCTTACTTAGCGTACTACTTACAGTAGATCGAAACAGTGATAATTCGATATGAATAGGCCTACTCTTTTAGTAGGCTATTTTACGACGCTTTATCAACATCTTAGGTTATTTAGCGTCTGAATCAGATGAAGGTGATAATGCCGGTGAAATGAGTCCGGGGTCCAGTACCGATAATTAGCCAGCATTTACTCGTAGGAAAACCCCGGAAAAAACCTCAACCAAGCAACTTGCCGCGACCGGGAACCGAACCCGAGCCACCTGGTTTCGCGGCTAGACGCGCTAACCGTTACTCCACAGGTGTGGACGAATAGGCCTTCTTCAGAGAAACTTCTAAACTTCCTTGTGAACATTGGTGTCACCTAACCAATTTTCCAGAAATTCGCGTACATTATATTTAATTGCTTATATATTATATTTTAATGGAGAGGTGAGGGGAGAAACATTATCTTCCCGGGAATTAATCATTCCAATTATTCAGAGGGATGTAGAACTTCAGGACAGCAATACACCCAGATCTCTTGGTGATTCGTACACTTTGCGTTAGGAGTATATCGGACAAACGTGAACAATTTTACGTGACTTTTCTGTTACTAATGACAGATGAATTAATGCATGTCAATAATGTGCGACACACTAGGCATTCAGTTGACGTGAAAAATCTTAATTGTCTGTAGCATTGAATAACATAAACGGTGGCTCAATAATGAAATTATGGTGAACCTGGGTACTGAAAATGTGACAAATCAATACTGTGGTCGTTCGATAGCACTAGCAAGTTACAGGAGATATTTCGGTTGCACTTGCACACATAAACTTTCTGATAGTATGCATTTCCATTATCGGAAGCAGAACCTGCGCTTTGTGTTCCAAGAATTCTGTTTGTGTAGTGAAGTGTTGGACGGTAGAGGAAGAGTAAAGCTCGATTCACATTATAGGTCACATCAACGTCACGGACCATCACCGTCACCGTCATATCCAATTCAAACTCATTCATATTTAACTGCAAGTGACCGTCAGTTTGCCGCCATCAAGACTGTAGGAACTGTGCTCTCGAACGATGCCGATATTTAGCAAACATAAACTTGCGATGATTGCTGTTTTGTTGGACGGAGAAGAGGCCGCAAGAAGAAAACGAAACTGAATATGGATGAAAGAAATGCTCAGAAAGAGGAAGAATATAGGTGAAAATCATACACTATGCCGACAGTTGGAGGATGATGAAAGTTGCTGCTATAAGTATTTTAGAATGTCAAAATATTAGTTTTATATTTTGCTTCAAAAAATAGAAATACAAATACAAAAACAAAACAACATTTAGAGAAGAAATTTCAGCAAAAGAAAAGTTGATGGTTTGTTTAAAGTAAGTCCTTCTAGATTGTAGTCTAAACAATGAAATGGAAAAGCAATTATGTCAATTAAAACTAATTATTGTTTGCCATTCCTTGCATAAAATCACTCACAGGAAAACGTTAATCATTTCACAGGGGAAAATTGTTAATAGTAGGTTAGGACTTATGATATTCCTGACACGTGTGATGGTGTAGGCGACGGTGTTTGCATAGTTGTCAGATCATGTGACGTAGTTGAGGTCGTCCGATAAATAACCCGATCTGTTTGCAGCTGATTGTGTTGCAGGATGGGATGCTGATAGTGAGCTGATGGTGCTGATAATGAAGCTGAAGAAATCGAAGGCTGATCATTGCTTTGGGACTGGAACATCCTTTCTTGAATTTCTTCGTATTCAAGATTATAAATTATATTGAAAACTTTTGATTTTGCCAGATTTTGTCTTAATGGTGAAAATTGTTTCACTGTGGCAGCTATGCCGTTGAAAAATGCATCTATTGGGTCCGCACTGCAGGTAGACGTCAATAGCTTTTCTTTTTCATTGTTTTCTAATAAATATTTCATAACGAGAGATGACGCCGTTTCCTTCTCCTGCACCTTTTTTTTTTTGGACGCCTTTGTGACTCTGTAACTAGAGGATCAGACAGTGTTCTTGCTTCTGGCAGTACTGATTTTCTTAAGTCCTGTGGATGTGAAGCAGCAATCTCTGCAGTCTCTTCATCTGTATCATTGTTCAAACTTTCTTCTTCTCCTTGATTGTTCGAATCGTCACTGACTTGAGGTTCAACGTTTCCTATAGTTTCTCTTTCTTTAATAAACGGGATCAGAAATAACATATAATCTTCATATTTCCATACTTTTTTTCGGTGTTGGTTGCCTGTCCACTCTTAGTCTTCCTCTTTTTTAATGCATTTCTAAACTGATCCCTTAATGAAATCCACCTCACTTCGCATTCTGGACCTGAAAGATTGAAATGTATAACAAAAAATAGAAATAATTTCCTTTGAAGGATACTGAGATACTGTATATGTAAATTAATATTAAATTTATACATTTTGTCTCAAAATAATGTAATGATACATAGGTCATGTTATATATATATATATATATATATATATATATATATATATATATGTATGTGTGTGTGTGTGTGTGTGTGTGTGTGTGTGTGCGTGCGTGCGTGTGTGTGTGTGATGCTGTGCTGTGCTGTGCCGTGCCGCTGGGGAATTCACGCTAACAGTCCGTCCACGTCACATCAAAACATTCTCCTCGAAAATCCCAGACGGACCGTGCCGTTGATGGTCCGTGACGTTGCCTGTATATGTGAACGCTACCATACAAAACGCTTTGTACAATGTTTTGATGCAACGCTGCTGGTCCGTGACGCGACGTTGATGTGACGTATAATGTGAATCGAGCTTAAGAAAGTGAAGTGAAGAAAACCTAACTGCAGACTTATTACGTGTTAGTGAAATTCGTAAATGACCCTTTGAGCATAAATGAAACGTAATGTTTTGAGTGGATCACAGAAGTGAACACAAGGTGAGAGGCAGGATGATTGAGCGAGAAAATGGAGAATCTGGAAACTATCTTCCTCACGATTCGTTGGAATGGCGTTCTTGAAAGTGTGGACAAAACAAGTAAACAGTTAAGAGGATATAAACATATTTGTCGCCATGATTCTTTTTGAGTCTCTAAAAACCTATCTTCATGAAATTAGATAAAAATTTAGTGAATAGGAATTAAAAGGTGTTTAGATTCAGGCTATAGATGTGAAAAAACGGGATTGAAAGCGAAATGTCGTGATGACAGTCCTGTATGCAGGCAGCAAGGTTCGCAAGACTGTTCACAAGTAACATATATACAGGCGTTCTTGTTTGCTGCACATGCAAAATGCGTTGTATCTGGAACTAAGTAAAATTAGGCGGCCCGTTTATTTTTTATAAAACTGTCCGTCTTGCAAGACGTGACGGATCTGAACAGGTGCTTTTCAGTAAAAGTAAAAAGTTCAAAGTGGAAGCATTACTTTCTGTTCTGGACTCTCTAATTCCTGAACGGACAAAACATTCATTATAAATCTGTTTTCCTTCTTCAGTGAATTGAAAATATTAAGTTTTGATGAAAATCTGGCGTATATATATATATATATATATATTGATTATGTTGACGTTTTAAAGTGGTGTATTTCTAAACAAAAAAGTGTCCTGGCTCTGTGATTTCGGTAGTAGCGATAGCAGTCTTCGTCGTCTTCACCATCGTCATCATCATCATCATCATCATAATTTCCGCAGAAATACTTACGGAATGTCAAAAGAAAATATTTGAATTCGAATCTAGATATAGAGGTTGTTGGGTCAGCGGAGTATATATAACTCATTATGAAATTGTTTAACTATGAATAAAAGTATGACTTTTTATAAATGCAAAAGTTTAGATAGTAATGCAAGTTGAGTACCAATCAATTGTATTAAAATATTAAATTTAAAGATGGTCCTGTAGTACCTAATAATGTTACTGATACATGGCCAGCATTATTATATTGACTGTATTTGAAAATCGTGGAAGTGCTCTGGCGCCGCATTGCCTCGAAAAATAGTACCCTGACACCGCCAGATTTCAAATACATCCCTGTATTTAAATGAATGTGAGCATCGCAAGCAATACATCGTTCTTGATGAAACTTGTAATACTCTCCTTGCACTGTACAGAAAAATAATTTGGAAAAAACTCGACATTTGTGCAATGGCCGACTGTGAGTTAGAAAGTTGAGGAGGCCAAGACATGACTGATCAGATGTTGTAATTTAATTTAATCACAAAAAAACATAATACTACAACACAAACACAAGAACACAAAAAAATACATCACACTAACATACGAAAACAAAAACACACAAAATTGCAACCTCATTCAAGAAATTAAATTACAACGTCGCATATAGAACAAATAACACTCTACAAAAACATCTCAACACACACACACAAACAAATACAACCACACAGGCGTATAAAAACTCAAATGTAACACCTGCAACAACTTCTACATAGGACAGACAGGCAGATCATTTCAAACACGTTACAAAGAACACATCACAGCCATAACAAAATTACAAAACACCTCCACATATGCAGAACACATCACAAATGCTAGCCACACCCACAGAGACATCAACACAGACATGGAAATACTACACATCCAACTAAAAAGCCAGAAACTAAACACACTAGAACAATATGAAATATACAGACACACGAAAACACACCCCAACGAAATTCTCAACACACAACTCAATTTCAGAACACACACACCCTTTGACTCTACATTATACCAGACGAACACACCCTCACAGGAAACAAAACAAGAGGCGCCAAGACCAACAACGACCAATTCTGAGGATGAACCATAAAAAAGTCGAAACATGTAAACAAGGTACGTTAGAATTTAACACAAGAAAGTCTTATCATACATATTCCATTTTTATGTTCAAATTCTTGTTTTTTAAGTGCAAGATCCATGTTATATTGTCCTGACGATTGTATTGACTAATTTTTGCTGTACAAAACATTTTAATGTCAAAGCACTGATTTTGTTGAAGGTACGTATAAATACAAGTTTATTCTATAGATAAATTATATTTTACTCCTGTGAGTGGTGGTGTCGGCAGGGCCCGGGGACCTGTAATGCTGTTAAGACGGTCATGGGGCAGTCGAATAGCAAATAGGGAACCGTCTGGTCTTCTTCATCACATGCGCAATTTACACCAATGTGATTCCCCTGACTAAATATGGCTTGAATTTTCCATGACCAGAAATGAATTGAGTATCGATGAAGTTGGCGTGAAAGAATTTACATTTGATTCTGCTAGTTACGGTGAGAAAGAATAGGATTCTTCTTGTACTCGTACTTCCAGTGAAACTTGATCCATCTCATCTGTCGTTGAATTCTGGGTTTGAAATATGACGGAGATGTCAGGTTTTCTTTTAATTTTATTAGCAGCATGTTCCATTAGTTTGCAGTAATACTATGCTTGGAATAGGCATTTAAATCAGATTACAATCCATTTATGTACATTCTTCGCTAGCTCATTAGCTCGCTCAGAGTCACCTCGAGCCCAATATTAAAACTGTTTTATAATATGATATTATGATATTTCTGGTTTCCACGGCTAGGGTATCGTATGTAAATTGTAGTAGTAGTTTGTTTAACGACGCTGTCAACTGCAGAAATTATTCTCCTTTCAAATTTAACATGAGAAAGTAATGACTGATTAATCTTACCTGGAGTCCTTTGTCGGGGATAGGTTTCTATAACGTGCCGTTATCTACGTGATGGACTTCCCAGTTTGATTTTCCTCCCGGAAAAACCATGCTAAGAATTTTATCGCCCTTTAAAATCCATCGTCCTCTGCCAGGTTTAAACCGACGAACCTCGAAAATCCACTAAACAGATTATGACAGCATTTGAGAACATGAGCTTCCCTCATATAGAGCCTATCCTTCTCTAAAGAAGCAGTTTCTAATGCGAAAGGATGTGGTGTTTTTTACTGCATACCGTTTTATCAAAATGTGTAACGTAGCCTATTGTTAAAAAATCTTGACAGATAGGCTCTAATCCAATTGTGAACACACAAGAATAGTTGAAATATAGTACATTGCGATAGGACTGACAATTTACCCTCCCCCCGCCGGGTCATTCCTTACATTCATAACTAATTAGAACCGTTTCGAAATTTATGGAGGACAATGCAATAGAGATTCTTGTCTCCTTCCAGGGTCGAGCCTACGCCCTTATGATCTGAAACTGGCCGTCCGTCTACTGCTAGTATATGGCTCATTGTTTTATGTAGACCTAAGTTTATAATACATACAAGGAAATCGCTTTTACAAAAACCGGTTCAGTAAGTTTCCTTGCCGTTATCAAAGCATTCGTCTTAATGCAGTTCGCAGTTAAGTAGTGCATAGTATATGTGGCGTTAGTGCTAGTAATGGAATCGGAAGCAAACCGTATGTGCATATATTGACAGTGACAAAAGCAATCAAATTATTTTATTAGCGTAAGTGAAAGACTGGCCGAGGAATTACAGAGTAAGAACGATTCATGGACCAATTCAGTGTACGTGAAATGACTGTCGGCGATATGTAGGTCGGAGCTTGATGCTAGCAACATACCTACGTAGGCTACAGATCGTGAAAGGGGTAGGTAAATGATCTTGTGGGCTCCTAGTGTTGCAAGCAGGAGGGCAGGTAAATGTACCTCTTACTTACTTAATCCAATAACAGAGCCATGTTTTATGCTGGTAATTTTCTCCTTAATTTCACGTAAATAAAAATGTCATTTTTATGACTGTGTTAAATAAAGTATCATTTTTTGTGACACACGTAAAGGAGTAGAGGTCATTCCAAGTGTTGGTGAGGACCTGGGACTTTATGGCCTTACAGTAGGCTATATCCCGTTATAAACCATGCTAGCAGTTGGATACGACAATGCATTTTAAAAGACGATCAAATCTTTAGCGTGTCTTTTTTTCCGAGAGGGGAGTAAATCTGGGAGATAGTCCACTGCTGTGGAGTAACGGTTAGCGCGTCTGGCCGTGAAACGAGTGAGTCCGAGTTCAAATCCTGGTTGGGGTTTTCCGGGATTTACCCTCTACCAATTGAAGCAGAATTGCTGGGTAACTTCCGGCGTTGCAATTCGGACTCATTTCACCATCATTAATTCACATATCATCCATACACTAGTCCAGGTTAAGTTCACGGTACGATGTGCTGTACAAGAACGCGGCCGTTCGGCTACCCAATCATTCACAGAATAGGAGTGGTAAGCACAATAAGCCTTAAGGTACGGTCACACGTCGCTACTTTTGCTGCGCAACTTTTGTACTGCAGCTGCAAAAGTTGCGTGTCGTGTTCACACGTAAGCCAAAAGTAGCGCGCTGCACGCTACTTTTCGTGCTGCGCAACCCGAGTGCAGCAAAAGTTGCAATTGGAGGTTGCGAGTCTGTTCACACACAAGGCGCTACTTTTGCAGCCGCAGTCATGCTGCAGGTTTCCATCTCCGTGTTGACTTCTCAATATACATTTTGTGGTTATGTTCGCATTATTAAGACACTCATGCGAAAGCGTACTTATCTATTATTTGCTTTTCTGTCCCAACTAGTATTCAGAAATTGGCATTATTTTTACTATAAAGCTTTTAAAAATGCCTATATACTTAAATGATAAACAACAGCATATTCACGTAATCAATGTTGGCAACCCTCCTGTTTGAAACTACGCTACAGAAAATTAAAAAAGTGAATTATATCGTCAGCAAATATTCTCAGAATGTGTTGTGCATTTAATAACTGTTACAAATAATTTATTTTCATCACATCTAACATTAAAATACATCCAAACAATAAAAGTATCATTGGCACATTTGGGTGGCAACACTGTTCGCAACCGCAGCAAAAGTTTCAACAAAACCGATATCAAAAATGCTGCGGCTGCAACCGTGAGAACCCTGTTCACACGTCGCTACTTTTAAGCTGCGCGCAGCATGGAAAAGTAGCGAGCAGCAGGTTCGGCAGGCGCTACTTTTCGGGTTGCATCGTTGTTCACACGTCGCAGTACGAGAGTTGCGCAGTTTTTTGTACTGCATCGCTGCAAAAGTAGCGACGTGTGACCGTACCTTTAGGCTGCAGTGCAAGCCTTCGGGTCCCTCCTCCGTACAACTAAAAAAAAAAAAAAAACTAAAAAAAAAAGCTGGGAGATATGTGTCGTGCATTATTAGGGCACGTAAAAGAACCCTGTGTCTGATAGAGGACTGAAGGCAACAGTTATTGGTCATTTCTGTGTCTATGTTAATAAACTACAGTTGAAGGCGTCTTTAAATAAAGTACCTACTACTGCTATAATTTTATTGTGTTATGGATGCTTAAAACGTCTTATTTTTTTTTTTACAAATTTCGAAATCTGCAAAAACATTATTGACTCTGACTTTGTACGATGATAAAGTACGGAGTAGAGATGGGTAAAAAAAAGCTGGAACAGTTTATTTGAAACTGTTTCACAATTGAAACTGTTTCGTATCAAAACAGTTTCGTGATATAACCTGTTTCAACTGTTCCAAAGAGTGCTACACTGCTCCATTGATAACTTCGACGTTCCACATGGTTCGAACAGATAAAGAGTTCAGTTTCTAAACAGTTTCCCTCTTCTTTGTTGTCTGCAAAGGCCATGTGTAGCGCTATCATTGACCTCCAATCGAAAGTAGGTATAATATCCATGTTCTACACGGCCTTCGTGCAACAGTAACCTATGCAGGATCGCGCAATTTAATTGTACGAATCAAATTCCCTAATAAATCTCCTAATTATTAGCTATCAATTGATGGAGAATATGTTCATGGTGCCCTGACATAGTGTTAATTATTAATATATCGCGAAAAATATCATCGGCTAATGTCATCGTTATTAAACTCTCCTATCGTTATATGCGTTATTTCTTATTTTTAATAAAATCGATTTATTTTGAATTGTTATTTACAGTACCCTTAACAGTAACCTACGAAAACTAGCTTTCGTTGTCATAATACACCGAACAGGTGATTTAAAGACGATTCAAGGGTCTTGAAACATGTTCCCGAAGCAGATGAGAGGTTGAAACAGTTGGCACTGATGTTGTAAACATATTCTTATGAAACTGTTTCTTTGAAACTGTTATTTTGGAACAGTTTCGTTCATGAAACAGTACAGTCGAAACTATTTCTTAAAAAGAACAGTTTATCCCATCTCTAGTACAGAGGTCTGTCACTGCACTTTCAACAAACTATAGCCTGACTCAAATTGATGAGTCAAAGTAACTTGAGACTTGAGATACAGACTGCATTGCTGAGAGAAGCAGAGATAGTGCTGGAGAATTAGGAGAAGGTTGTAAAGGAAAATGACCTGTATGAAACTGAACTGGGAGTGGAGCGAGCCCACCAGTCGTGCTTGCCCTTTCATTCCTCAGCTAGTCTTTCATTTACGCTATTAAAAGTATTGTAGGGTGACCAGATTTAAAGTTGACATGAATCAACATTTTATCTAAACATTCAGTATTACTTGTGTTGTTTATATAATGTCAGTGAGCAATAAGGTCCAGTTTTATTTACTTTAAAGTAATAAATACGAGTACTACACTGTTTACAATAACTAGGCTATAATAATTATGCAAGCACATAACAAAGTAGCATGGATACTTGGCTTAAGTCATTTTTGACAATTTGTTATATTGCAACTAGTCTGGATTAAATAGGTTAACTTACCTGTTTAAAAATATTTCAGGTTAATTGGACTTTACATCATATCCATGTCACTGTATTCTCAACTGTTTGCTTGCACGTTGCGTGGCCTTTGTGATGTGTCTTTCGTGCCGAAGTCGTAGCGGATCAGTTTATGTTTCTACGGAATATTACAATCGAGGAGCATAGTTAGAGTTGTCAGATGTATGGTTTTACCCGGAACAATACGGTTTTAGCTCTTTTTATTCCGCGTAAGGTGCGAGTCTTGAACCTACGCTAAATGTTTCATTTTCAAATTCCAAATCCCGCGCGCTGTACCTACGTCACATTTGCAGTGTGGTTGGCGGCATAGTAGTACGATGACAGTACCAGAAAAATTTATGTATTTTATAGATTAAACTGGTGCAAAAAAAAAAAAAAACGAAAAATATTGTATTCGTATTAAAGTTCTTGCTGAGCTTTTCCCCATTTACGGCAATTATTATTTTCAGTAATGGCTACAAAATGGAAGGATGAAAAAAAAAATAGAATACTGCATTTTGAATCTTGCTTACACTACTTTTAACACTTGAATATAAGTAATTGATTAACTAGCGGACATACTCGTGTTAATTATGTAAGTCTGTGCGGCTTACAGTTGTTTCAGTGCTTCATCACACCATCCTCAGAGTTACATAATTAACATTCTAGTTAATCAATTACTTAGAATACTGCAAATGCGCCTCGCACCTCACATGCGTTGGTTTAGAAAAACAAAGCTTTAATCTGCCAGGTAAAATAAATACTAGGCTACTACTGTACTACTATTACTACTACTTATCCTACAAATACAGCATCAAACATATAGAGGATTACAAACATAATAGACCTTCCTTCCCTCCATATTATATCTTGTTCAAAACGACGATTTAAATTTATTTTGCTTTTTATCTTTGACATTATTGCAGAAATCAATGTAATTGAAAACTGCTGATATAATTCATGCCAATTGGATATCTTTGAAAATTCCTAACATAATTCATGCCAATTAATTCGAGAAAATAAAATCATTTCAGATGTAGCAACAATAGAAAGTCGACAGAATTTTGGGAATTCAGCTTGTCTTCATTTTGCAGGAGAACAGAGAGTCAAGCAGTACCAGGATCTGGAGGATAGCAGAGGCGTTAACAGCATGTCGTATCCCATGAGATCGTTGCCTCTGCGTGAAGACGATATAGAAAACAAGCCCAACAGTCCGCCATTAGCTGGTCCTGAGATCGATGATTTGGACCCGGCAGATTCTGGCATAGATGATGGTTTGCTGCCACCTAGAAGACCCGATGGTAGACCCGCCAGTCGGCCTGGTAGCAGACCAGGAAGTCGACGTCCATCCAATACTCCTTTTCCTATTTATCCAGGAAATGGCGAATTTCCGCGAGAGCCAGGATTGGAGCCAGTATGTATACCATTCTTGTCATATTCCATAGCTGGTACTAGTACTAACATTTGTCTTTAGAAACGAGATTTTATGCAAATACTCGTGTGAAATTTGATTAATTATATTAATGGTGGGCCTAGTGTTGGACTTGAACAAGTGATCAGTTTAGATTTTTCAGCTTTGCTTTCCACATCACTGTGATCTAATTTCGAACTACTCGTTATCTTAGGTTTCCCAATTTTGATCACATTCAGAAGGTGATATAATGTCATCAAACAACATAAGGAAACAGAACAAAACCAGATAACTGTCAAAACAACATGCTAAGAATTATAGACGGAGGAGTAAATTTTACTCCCATAATGTGATAATAGAATTAAGAACTACAACTGACAGAAGAACATACCGGTAACATTCAAATCATCCATGTACGTGAAAGTTGGAATTAAATAACAGAAACATCTATGGTATCGAATAAATAGAACAAAAGCACAAAATTTCAGGAAAGCAGAACTAAAACATTTCTACCAAGAGAAAAGTATTGTCCGAAAGTGCCTCAAATAAATGTCTCCAATTACATAGACGTTCAAACTGAAACCTCATTACCGGAAAACTTTTTTTAAATCAAATATACCGGTATCCCAGATCAGATTTCATAAACATCTGTATAAATATGTAATAAACAATGCCGTAAAGAATTGTGGTTGAGTGTATATAGAGGGAATCACTACTTAGCCACAGAGATGGAGCTGGGACTGGTGTCTATAGTGTGGACTTATTACAGAAGTCTGCTTGTCACTTGCTGTGGAATGAAACTCTCAAATAATGTCTGACATAACACAGATTTTAACATTCCCAAGCAATTAAAGAAAATATTTTGTTAATCAACTTCAATTCTGCAATATACGTAATAAATAACTCTAAAATAAAAGCCTATTCGATAGAAGAAATCAGAAATGCTATATTTTTACAAGCAGAAGGAAAAATCATCATATTCCTGTGATTCCATGATGGACTGAAGAGGCTGACTATAAGGTACAGTACCAGTATTAATGAATTAAGGAGAAATGATACTAAAGTGGCTAGAATGTTCGGGGAATTTAGAAGAGAAATTCAAAAGAATCATATTAGAGAGAATCTGTCAGCAAACAAATATGAACGCAGAGAAAAAGAAAATATAATACTAATGCTACAGACAAATCGAAAATCTGCCATATAACATTTTTAAACTGGAAACTAGTTACGTTTACCTTAATGAACGTCTAAACAGAATTTGACTTTTGAAAAATAAATTATGTATTAACCACAAGAAATGTAACCATGAATAAAATCACTTACTGCAGTACAGAAAATCTGCAGTCACTTCCAGTATTATTCTATTTACTGTAGTTTAATTTGATTTAAATGTTGAAGCACCAGTACTTATTTAGCCAGTCAGTTGGGTTGATCATTAGTCAGTCTGTTAGTTTTACTTGTGTGTTATTCGAATAGAATATAATTTAAAGTGTGACGTTAATTCACTGTGGGGTTTAGAAAGAAGTGTTTCTGTACTGTTGTGATCCCTTTGAGAAAGATGCCTCATTATTATTAAAATTTTAAGGCCTGTGCAAAATTGGACGTGTAAAGCAAAACTCTGCATTAAACATTATGGGTGCTATTCATAGACATTTAGCTAGCTTGCGCTACGAGCGTGCTAAACTAGCCCCGGCTATCGACTGGTTCCTTGTACGGGACTCATATCATATCATATCGCTAACACTGGTTTATGAATACGAAAAATGTTAGTTTGCTGATTGATCATCTACCGGAAGCCCGCGCTAAGAATGTCTAAGAATATGGCCCTACATGACTGACTAATTTACAGTTACAGAAAACAGCTGATAAGGGAAAAGTAAACACAACTAATACCATATATCAGAGTTAACCAGGAGTTTCACCAGGTGACTTCATCAATAGAAACTGAAATACAGAATATATAAATTAATCTCTCTATCATGTAAAAAGAAAAGGCTTATTTAGAAACCGTCGTATAAAATTTTAAGCTCTGAAAGTGAAGAAAATAAACCAAATACGGAAACGCAGACATTTGCTCGAACATAGCAAGAGTAATCTACATACATACGGTATGTAATCTTTTCTTCCTCTAAACGGATCCTATAAAATAAGTGAAATGAATGTAAAGTTAGCAACAGAGTAACAGCATGATTAGAAGGCAGAAGTTCTAGTGACTTCTCATTCAAAGCCAAGAGAAACACTGGAAGACTCAATTATTCAAAAAGTGAAACACTTTTTATAACAGTGGTTACGTTAGTTAAGTCATGCTAGATAAGAAGGATATTATGTCCTTGTAAATAGAAGATAACGTCAGTGTCCGTAGTCAGAAGTGACTGATTCTGAGTAGTCCGAAAGAAATATATGACCTGATAGAAAGTAACCCCCGCCCCCAGAAAAAAAATAGGATTTGAAAAGTAGTCTTCGTCTCTGTCTTGCCTCTGAAAGACTTTGTCTTGGCTGGTGAATATGATATACGGTATATTCTGTTCTTCACAGTTTTACAGAGATGATATTAGATGATCTCATTTCTTTTAATTAAAAATTATGCATAGTAGGAATACTTATGTCTGCCTCCAACTGCACGGTGTCGTTCAGATTAATGCATAAAGATAAAATATCTGGGTACTGATCAGTCAAAGAAGCAGATAATGTAAGAAACCGGACAAGGAAATGATAGGAAATATTACATTTGAATAATGGATGCCACTTAGTAGGTGTTATTTTGAAGCACTTACAGAAAGTATTGACTATGGCACTTCCTCTGAACAATGCATAACAGTAAAAGGTACATTCTTTAATTCTATAGCAATGGGCTTCTACAGTTATCTAAGGGTACATGAGGCTGTTATTGATTTGAAATATTAAGAAATCTACTCTTTTAGTATGCAGACGAAGGTGATCCTTTATATTGGAACAACAATAAAAGAAGTATATTCATTTGCAATCTGTTACAGAGATCAAGAAGTGCTCGAGCACATAAGTATTATTTTAATTTCTGAATGTTTGGGACATAATACCGTACCATAATTGTGCATTTGTTTCAAAGAAAACTGATCTGATTTCATTGCTCAAGAGCAATATTATGCCAAGGTTACTACTTTTCTGATGGGTCATCTGTACAATATCAGAACAGGAAAAATTTCTTCAGCCTGTCAGGAAGGCACTTGTGAATAGGGAGGCGCTAATCTCGACCTAGATGGAGGTGAGTGTTTATATGCACGCTGGTATTCTGCAGAAGTAAACCGATCTTTTATTATACCTTATTTTGAATTTACTTTCCTTTCCAAAATTCAGTTTGGCTGCAACCAGACTCATTATAATTTTAAACCAATAACAGTACGGTGCTATCTGTGATAATTAAAGACTTTTATATTTTCTATTCTTGCATACTAGGAAATGTGGCATGTAAGTATCATCTTTACATGTACAACTTAATGTTATTTTTCTTGTGTGTTTGATTGTTTTTTTTTTTTTCATTGTGTCACTGGTATCTAGTTAGTTCGACAAATTAAACTGTTGACTTGATTGAACATTTCTGTTGTCTGTTACAATGATATTTTTCAGACATGAAGATCATCCTCTTGAAATCTCTTAAGTGTTACTGTCATGTAGCACAAGAGGACAATTTAGAAAATAAATCGCTTTATGTCATATTTTTTGCCACAGTGAATCATATACAATATGTGAAGCTGGGTGTGAAGGGCAGTGGCGGCCAGTGAGGCATTCTGATGGTGGTTCCAAAAATGAAAAAAGATTGTACGCAAATTACCCTAGTGAAATTGATAATTGCAGCTCACGTTTACATTATGTTAAATAAAACATTAATTACACCAGCTATTTTACCAGGTGTACAGTTAATAATGCAGCTAGTAACAGTTACAATAACATTTCCGAAACTAATAACGAAATTTACAGATATAGATAATGCAAAACTTTCACAGTATTGTTAGTCAAATACAAATAACTTTTATAACTAGTAAAATTACTGGCAAAACACGAGAGAAACAGTGATATAGCTAGATAATAAACGAACACGTTTGCACTTTATTTAACAGGCCGATGAATCCAAGGCAGCGGCCTGAATAACACATGTTCATGTCCTGCACAGATCTCATGTATTGTTAACAGAAGCATCAATGCTATAGCAACAGTGTAGCGATATTTAGTTGCCGCAAAATAAAACGAATATTACACAACATTAACAAACAGTTTTACATAATATGAAAAAATATTTATCTTTCTAAAAAGAACCATGACTATCTCTGCATTAAATATGGTTAAATGGATAATACTTTACACATTCAAATCCAAGTTATGTGCTTTAGTTTTGAATTGGCAAATTACATTAACATTTGGCGCGGAACTTTAACTTGTGTTTTCGTGCAAGTCTGCTGTTGATGGTTCCTGCCTAACGTCTCCAACAACCCTGCCATCTAGCGAAATTTCTGCATTACTGTGCTCTAGCGGGCGGAATATTAACTACTGAGTCAAATCGAATTCGGCTCAGTGTCTGCCATAAGAAACGTATATAAACTAGAATCAGTAGCCTTTTGTACAGTGTTATATGGACGTAGGTAGTGCCACACTGAAGTGGCTCGAACGTTCAGAGAAACGCTGCAAGAGTGCGTCCTGATCTGTGTGCGTGCTCGTTCAGATGAAATACGAATAAAATGTGTAGAAATAAACTATTACAACTGCTTTTTAGGATATTATTTTTTGTTTCTTTCGTTGGTGGTGCCATGGCAGACTGGCACTACCCCAAAAGCCGCCCCTGGTGAAGGGTGTATGAGAGCTTGATCTGCTCTTCAGAGTAACAGTATTGTGAAGAATAGCCTTTTATTGGAAGCTCCTTAGAAAATCTATTGAACAGAGGGAAAACAGAATTCTTATTATGGAACATTCAGGAGTTTTATTTGAACTATTTTCTATTGCAGCAAATATGTCAGAAAAACACGACGTTACGAAGTTGGAACCTGGCATCGTAATCACAGCAAGAGAGAATTTGTTTTGGAGTCATTGATTCTTTCAGTTCACTCACCGGCTTTTAGACACATTTATTGTAATGGATGTAATTCAGAAAGTTACTCCACTTTTTTCATCCCTTTGAAATTAAGGATATATTCCATATAAAAATAATTTTAGACTTTCAAGTGTAGGTTAAGACATACCGGTGATACCTCCCACGTTCCTTAACTACTTCCTGGTTCTGTGATCAGTTTCTTAATGTCTAAGAGCCATGTACTCTGTTGACTAGCAAGAAATAACGGATCACGAGATAGGGGACTCTGAAAATGGAACCTATAAATAGTTCCGAAACATTGCAGATATTAAGTCTCAATACACAATTGGAAGTCAAAATTCTTCTTCAGAATACAGTAAAATCACCTGAAAAATCTCATTTAAAATTTAGATATTGTAAATTTGAGTTCACGTTCAATATTGTGTAAAAGGAATCTCAGTTTCTTAATTAATTGATTAACTAGCGGACTTACTCGTGTTAATTATGTAAGATTTATCCGGCTTACAGTGTTTCAGTGCTTCACGCACAATCCTCAGAGCCTACTAGATCTCGGCATCATCTCGAACTTCTCTGCCTGTTATGTGGGTGTGTTTGATTGTTGAAAGGTGTTGAAGAGTGGAGTCAAATAGTGTGTATACTGAAATTGATGTGTGTGTTGAGAATTTGATCGGGATGTGTTTTAGTCTCAGTTTCTTGTTGTCTATGTTAATTGGAAGTGATGAAATTTGATACTGTTGCTGGATTTTATTTGCTTTAGAATATGAAAATGAGAATATTGACCTTTGTGAAGTAGTCTATTACGTAGTGTTTGCCTAATGTGAATTGAAATGAAAGTGACAGCTACATTTAAACCTTGCCACAGTGGGGTGACAGTACGATAAAAGGCTTATTATGTGGAACACCAGTTGAAATAAAATGCAAAATATTTGTGAACTTCTTTAATCCTAAAGAAAGTGAAATATCTCTTTCAGCTACAATTAATAGGTAGTTGTGAAGAAATAGTGTAGTCTGGATTCCTCTAAGGAAGAGACAACCTATTTGCATTTCTAACTACGGTACTGAATGTAGAATGCGATAAAAGCTAATTCAGAGAAATCATGTAATTGTGTTTGTATTGCACGAATTGTATGGTTTTTAGTGCAAAAGCTAATTATAATAAATTGTTTCTTGGTATTTACATATGTTTTCATAAATAGGATTGTTTGGGAGTAATTTAATAACAAATCAGCATATTCTTGTCTTTCCTTAAATAAAGTGAGAATTACACGTGGAAACGTTCATTACTACTACTGCATTTCCAAACAACTTATTAGAAAGGGGAAGTAATTTTCTTGCAGTGGGAGAGATTAGAGAAGGAACTGTAACCACATCAGTATTAGGTATATTTGAGAATTATTTGTAGCATTTAATTCTCACGAAAAATGTAAGTTGTAGTTTAGTCACTGAATATTACAAAAGGGGTGTTGTAACTGTACACTAGATTCACGATCATCTCTTACCAGTAGGTCTACAAAGAATCTTGCTTAATTCCCTTACATCCTCCAAGTAAAATTCTCGTTGTGATTGCCTTCTTCAACTACGTTGGAGATAAGCCTATTTGATAAAATATTTGTACTACTAACTACTGTCTTCACCAGACAAATGAAACCTAGCGAGGAAACTATTAATGAGTCCATGTCGAAACTTCTCCTTAAACTGCCTTGTTAGATCTCCATAAAATTATAGAAAAATACAACAAAAAAAAAAGCTACCATACTAATTGCAAGATTGAAAAATTAAAGCTCCTGACCTCGAGTAGATAGTGCTTGCCCATCTAGTAAAGTCCACTGAGTGCTCGATCTTATCTCGCATGTCACCTGACGGAAGATGGAAACCTTCCAAGTATGCCCTGCTGCTTCTTAATGCAATATTTCGAGCAAGTTTTCATACCCTTATAATTAGTGTGGGGGTGTTTCCATATGAGCTTACTAACAGTTTCTTATAGATATAGACTTTCCCTTGGAATAATAACCATAGGTAGTTCGTACCAAAGCAGTAGAGTTCAGTTATGTACAGCGAGGAGTATAGAGGTCACCCGCGCCTCGCCCTGCTGCCACTCACTACAGACGATATGCAGTTTACATAAACAACGCATAATGGCATCCTGTGGATCTGTGTAGAGTCGTGAATAGTTTGAAGAATATTGTTAATTTATATTAATATTTTAAGTTCTGAAAGTCCAGGATAACAAAGAGGGTTTGAAATTGAACAGGGTTACATCAGTTGCTTGTCTATGCTGATGACGTGAATATATTAGAAGAAAATCCACAAACGATTAGAGAAAACACGGGAATTTTACTTGAAGCAAGTAAAGAAATAGGTTTGGAACTAAATCCCGAAAAGACAAAGTATATGATTATGTCTCGTGACGAGAATATTGTACGAAATGGAAATATAAAAATTTGGAAATTTATCTTTTGAAGAGGTGGAAAAATTCAAATACCTGGGAGCGACAGTGACAAATATAAATGATGCTCGGAAGGAAATTAAACACAGAATAAATATGGGAAATGCCTGTTATTATTCGGGTAAGAAGCTTTTATCATCCAGTCTCCTGTCAAAAAATCTGAAAGTTAGAATTTATAAAACAATTATATTACCGGTTGTTTTTTTACGGTTGTGAAACTTGGACTCTCACTTTGAGAGAGAAACATAGGTTAAGGGCATTTGAGACTAAGGTGCTTAGGAAAATATTTGGGGCTAAGAGGGATGAAGTTACAGGAGAATGGAGAAAGTTACACAACACAGAACTGCACGCATTGTATTCTTCACCTGACATAATTAGGAACATTAAATCCAGACATTTGCGATGGGCAGGGCATGTAGCACATATGGGCGAATCCAGAAATGCATATAGAGTGTTAGTTGGGAGACGGGAGGGAAAAAGACCTTTGGGGAGGCCGAGACGTAGATGGGAAGATAATATTAAAATGCATTTGAGGGAGGTGGGATATGATGATAGAGACTGGATTAATCTTGCTCAGGATAGGGACCAATGGCGAGCTTATGTGAGGGTGGCAGTGAACCTCCGGGTTCCTTAAAAGCCAGTAAGTAAGTGAGTGAGTGAGTGAGTGAGTGAGTGAGTGAGTGAGTGAGTATTTTAAGTTCTGAACAAAGTGAGCTATTTTGTTATTATTGTATTATTTACGTAATGTGAATATTATGCATGATTCCAAAAAAGTAAACTCATCTGTTATTAAATAATTATGCAAAAGGATTGTGTAACACGTTTATTCTTTCCCGGATTACTCTTCGTTAAATGTTGACTTCTCGTGCTGCTATGCATTCGGTTGCGTTACAGTCCAAGTTCAACATCAGAATTACAAAATGAACTTCCTATGTGCCACATACGAGATACACTATTAGATTCACAAAGTAGTTGTTCACCTGATGATAGTAAGATATACTGTATCATATTTCAAATTTGCTCCAGTAACGTCTTGTGACATAGAACGAATATTTTCAGAGTACAAATACTGTTTTTTTTTTCTGAACATAAAAGGAGTATTTCTTTTGATAAAATGAAAATGTTTATTGTTATTTATTATAATGAGGCTAGAATCATAATTGTATACTTTGTATGTTATTTTTATATGTATGAGTAAATTATTTTAGTTTTGGAGTAGCAAAATTTATAATTACAAATTATTGTTCTTTTGAATATTATTCATTTATTATTTCTTGTTCTAAGGCTGTGGACGATTGGAGCACATGTTTGGTTACCACCCGGCTGTACATGTTTATCATTCTGGTTCACTGACATTGAGAGCTGCATTATTACTTTTCATTTGGTAGAGATATAGTCCAAGCTCACACAACTTCACAGTTTTGATACCAACTTCCTAGCTCTGGTCATAACTATATGCATTGTGTTGTTTTGCTCTTTACAGACACCACCTCGACGCGGAGTTGATATTAACGTGTACCAGCACAAGAAAACACTTGCTCAGGGCATGATGGACTTGGCTCTTCTCTCTGCCAATGCCAATCAACTTCGTTATGTCTTGGAGAGCGGCGGAAACCATCCGTACTACTACCCAAGCCTCGTCATGATAGGCATGAGCCTTTTTCTGCAGGTAATACCTTGCATACATTCTTTCAAGTAGCTTTCTTAGAATGTAGTACTAATACCAGGGGCGGCTTTCGAAGAGGGGCTGCGGAGCTGCAGCACCCCCAGACATTTGTGGCTCTTGTCTCGTTCTATGTTGTGAAATACATTTATTATACAGTCTCTATTTAGCGGCTCGAATTTAAAACAAAAAATTCGCTCTCAATGACATGCACACAATCGTTAGTGAAGTCACTTCCTCCCCTGGTGCTGCCAGAGCAACAAGGACTATAGGGTGAAGCCACTTACTCCCCTGGAGCTGCCAGTCTCGTCTCGGATGCTTTGCGCGTTAGTTTTACTCCCCTTCCCTGCTGCCCCTTGTCGTGAATCCAGAGTTTCCAGGCGCTGCAAGATTTGCAGCAGTTTGTCAGTAGCGCGCAGTTTTAAATAGATTTTCTTTAATGTTGTGAGTATAACAAGTGCAAAAATGTTTAATTCTGTGCAATATTTACAGTCTATTCAGTTCAATACCTTAACAATTCAGGAGAAATGTGAAATTAAGTGCCCATCAGTTGAATCTCATAATGGAAAGAGCCGCTAAACAAAATACAAAGGCTCGCATATTTTTTGATAATTTATCCAGTATCCCTGCTTTCTTTTCTCGATTTCCACACAGTCTGTATTAGATTAATGTGTTTCAAAGACAATTCCATCAGCTGGGGCAACAAGATGGATTTAAAATAAGAACAGTAAATGTTGTTCATGAGAAGAAGGAGCCATTGCTAGAATATTTTCAAACCATAATGGAATCTGAAACATCTAACATCACAATAAATGAGGCAAGCGCCCTGGTGCGTACTCTTGAATATCCTGAATTCAATTTCTGGCTCAGTTATTTTTTTTAATTTACTGATGTATCATGTGTATATATATATATATATATTTTACAACCAACTACAACATCGCCAGTTAGATATTTCTAAGGTTCAAATCTGCATATAAAAAATTTAATTATGGTTTATTTAACGACATTTGCAACAGCAGAGGTTATATCAGCGTCGCCGGTGTGCCAGAATTTTGTCCGCAGGATTCTTTTAAATGCCAGTAAATCTACTAACATGAGCCTGTCTGATTTAAATACAACTTACAAGATAAGGCGCATGGAACTAATCTTTAAATAAAGTAAGTGGCTTGGTTTATTTTTGTATGCAGCCCCTCTTAGTTCAATACCCACGAGCCGCCACTGACTAATACTAATTTTTCTAATGCATTTGCTAAAAGCACTCCCGTTATTTCATTATAGACAAAAGAGGTACTGGTAATTTTACTGTTCTGTTCTTGATTAGCATACATTGAATCCAGAATTCCACTGAAAACTCCTCTTCCTGTCATACCCACCTTGCTTGCTGGTGTTCATTATTGAAAAAACGCAAAAAACTGTAATATTATTAACAGGGAATGACATAAAATGTTTACATTTTCCAATTAATTCGTAGCAGTGGCTTTGCGAAATAATTTCACCCATTTTTTGTCTGTCGGATTAGTGCTTAATACACTCTTCAGAAACTATACTAATAGCAATGGATAAAAACAATATTGTGGCTTCTTTTAACCAGTTATCAAGATGCTAACAACTTAATCAGTAACAAAGATGACACTTAGTGGATGGAGACTAACTTCGTAGTGAGAAAATATTTATAGCAAAACAGTTCTGCATTTCAAGTTGTAATTAGAATACAATAGTTCTTAGTAATAACTTGAGATAAGCAAAAATTCTTCTTAAGATTATAGAAATAAAATTATAACTATTTTTTTCTCTCTGTTTCTGTCTAAGATGATCTAGATCAGATGGGTCGATTTTTCTCATCCCAGGCTATACAAGAGATTCAAGTTATTATTTATTTTAACCCTAATCCATAACATTATGGCATTTTGCAATCTATAACGAACATTATCGGCATATGTATCAGTTTCCTTAAAACTGAAACACTTCTGAAAAAGTCAGCAACTCCTCCTAAACTCCGTATTTCCAAGTATCCTCGACCTCCTTTCCCTTCATATGGATCAATCAGCAAGATAATCATTTTATTTTTAACCTTCATTACTCACAAAAGGAATAATAGCATATTTATCCTGTTCTTAACCTCCTACCAAATATATTTCTTCGTTGTTGTTTCCAAAAATGTTAAAATTGACTTAAAGTGTTCCTTCGAACAGGTTGTTGTAGGAATTGGTCTCATTATCAATGGCCGTTACAACATTAAACAGGAAGGAGATGTCTGGAAAGCCGATCGAATCAATAACTTCACTGTCATTGGAATATTCCTCGTCACCGCTATCAATGTTTTCATCTCTGCATTTGGTGTTGCGGATTCCTCAACAGCCGTAGAACCACTGAAGATAGTGGAGGACTTGGATGTTGAAAATGTAACTATGGAGGACGCATAATATTTTGTTTTGTGACACATTAGGTCTGCTGCTGCTCTTTTATTTTGGGGCTTCTGTGTTGGCCGGGCTGAGATTACCACAGGCTGTGAGACTTAAGTCCTTGGGAGTGTGCAGGGTGACCAACTGTCCCTCAATTCAAGGTACTGGTATTTCAAAGCATCCCATGTGGGACAGTACTTACGCTACTTATTTTGTGTAGTATTCATTATTCCCCCCTTTTTGTGAGCATTGCCTGCATTTCATTTTCAGATAGTTTGATGCAAGTGCTAGTGCCTAGCATACAGTTTTAAGAATTATTCTCGCTCTCACATGTTGATAGTTTTTGACAGTTCAGTTCTATAGTCTGTTCTTGAAACATGTTAATCACTAGACTTCGTTGAATTTCCACACGCAGAATGCAATCAGGTTGCTGATGTATGGTAGTATAGAGGAGGTGAGCGACTGCCCGGTCTTGTAGTATAAGCAGTTCATGTTAAGAGTTGTGACCGGTCCAAATAGATAGAGCAGCTACAGCTAATGTATATCTATGTAAGCACTTGTTTTTGCATTACTGTGGTTGGAATAGTCAAAGCTTAACATTTGTTCAGTGCAGACAAGAATTCAAACATACTACAATGAGAGCATTGCTGTTCCAAATAATTGCCCTTGGAATACCCTTACCCCCGCAGCCAGTCTTTACCCGTTGGGGAACGTGGTTGGATGCTGTTAATTATTATGCAGAACATTACGGCAAAATAATGGAGGTAATTGATGCATTGGATAGCACAGACAGTTCTGCTGTTGCAGCTGTAAAATAACTGCCTTCTGAACAGCTATTGGAAGATAAGTGGATAAAGTATCACAAACCGTTATCCGAAATAACAATTCATTAATTTCAGAAAAAGTGAAGTTGAAAACATTATTGCTAAAAATTCTGCCTATTCACAACTTCGTATTATAAATGGTGTACCATCAGGTCACGACAAGACATCTGAAGTTGGTGTACTAAAAAGTAGTGACTTTCCGTTCTTCAAATATGTACGTATTACATCGTGTGATGTTGAATGTACATTTTCCCAAAATAAAAACTGTTTAAGGCTGGTATTCATAGTCGACACTTTATATCACCACTTTGCAAAGTGACACTTTTGACGAAAGTGGCTCTTTTATATTAGTGGTATTCATAGACGATTGAAGAAGTGCACTTCACAAAGTGTCACTTTACGCCAGCAAAGTGTAGAGTTAAAATTTGGTTGGTAATAGAAGTCCCACAATGCCTTTCAAAACAAGTGAACAAACAATAACAAATTAATGACGTATAACCTACAAATTGCAATGCTTGTGATTTGAATTGGGAGCCTATTGATTGCGCGAGGAAGAAAATATATATTTAAAGTTGTTTTATTTCAGTTTCTAGTTTTTGTTGCCGATAGTTCAGATTATTTCAGTCAGTTCAGATATATAACATTTTATTAAATAGTTAGTGATACTGCTGGTGAAATTAGGTTAGGTTTTGTACAGTACATAACTGATCCATTAATTTATATAGTTAGATTAGGTTCTGTACATATCTTTTTCATTGATTTATGTCGCTAAGTTAGATTATGTATGTATCCGTTCCACTGATTTATACAGTTCGGTTAGATTTTGTAGCCTACATATCTTCTATTAGTTTATATAGTTAGGTTAAGTTGGACTGAGTAGGTTAAGTTTATATATATATATATATATATATATATATATATATATATATATAATCATTAAATTTATATCGTTAGGTTAGGTTTTATACGTATCTGCTTCATTGATATATCGTGTTATTTCCGTTATTTTCATTTTTGTCTTTTTCGTGAATAGTGAATAGAAGTAAAAAAAGAATGAGATAAACACATTACTACTGCTATTATTATTATTATTATTATTATTATTATTATTATTATTATTATTACTATTTTCTCTCTCTCGTTTCCATTATTGCCTGCTCTTCAGGAATATTTTGAATGCCAAATGTTTCTATAATGCAAAACAAAATAGGCCTAATAGTATGAGATCTCTTTTCATGGTGAGGTTATGACTGCACATGAACTAGATACAGTAGATGTATTGCTTACCGGCGTGAAAATATATATTACCGGTATCAAAACAGTAATGATTATATCAACATCAAGATAAATCTTATCTCAAAATACATGTAGTCAACAAAAATCAAAATCATTTTAAACCCAATATAATTATGGAATCTGCTTAGAAGGCAGGCACGTGAGGTGTCTCAATGCTAATTTAATATAATTATGCCTACATTAGATTGAAGTTAGTTTAATATTATTTAAATTAAAAAATTCGTTTCAGTAATAAAAAGTAGGTTATATAGGCATATCTACCTACATATCACTTCATCGAATTGAGGTTATAAATATACGAATGTTACTACAGAAATACCTGAACTATAATATTATATATATATATAAATGTATGGTACATATCTGTAGCATAGAATTTTAATGCAGTCAATAACTGTATTATTGGAG
The DNA here is from genome assembly GCF_040183065.1 of Periplaneta americana. Classification (NCBI taxonomy): domain Eukaryota; kingdom Metazoa; phylum Arthropoda; class Insecta; order Blattodea; family Blattidae; genus Periplaneta; species Periplaneta americana. Next base: position 8,807,375 of record NC_091126.1, read on the forward strand.
GCACTGGCAAACGTCTATTATTCGTTTTTGTCAACCAGTCATCGAAAATATAAGCAATCTCAATAAGTTTCTTTATCAAATCGGAACCGTTTTTTTTTAATTCTATATCATTATAAAATTCCACGGGATTGTCTTTAGGCCTATCTCTAATTTGTACATTGTCCACTAATTGTGCCATCTCTTCCGCACGTTCTAATAATTCGACAACTTCCAAGACGTCCGCCATTTTTATACAAAGTGCCACTTTCGGCTCAAAGTGTGGTCGGAACTACACTTTCATCCAAAGTGTTCCTTTGCACCAAAGTGTCGACTGTGCAACGGAAAAGTGATACTTTGCGTCTTCCAAAGGACACTTTAATCGAAAGTGTCGACTATGAATACCAGCCTAAGTGACCATCGGAGGAGGTTAATTTGCAGTTGCTCAAAATGTACGTAACTCTTCACTGCAATGCACATATTCAAGGATGATGTGAGTAGCTTACATTAAATTTTAAGAGTTAATATATCTCACTATAAAATAATTTTGTATTTACATGTTTAGACATTTCCTACTTCAATGATCATTCATTATATTTCTTGAATGCAGGATACAGGTTTTATTGTAACCTCAGTATACTGCTCAGTGTTTACATTAGGGGCATAATCCATCCTTTGCACGCCCCCTTCCCATACAGTCTATACCGCGTGTGCAGTAAACCTTACGATTCTCGTGGCAATTCCACGAAGTCTACTAATCACTGTTGAGAGCATTGTTCAATTTAAATACTTTTTAAATCTGGATATGTGATTATTTACACTATAAATTAGTAACGCTATAGTTATCGTGTCATTTCGTGTAAGAAAACGTACAGCATCAGATAAGCTGTGTTGGTTGAGGTTTTTTTCTGAATCGGCTAATATCATTTTGAATGTGTATTTATCAATTGAAAGAGAGTTTTTTTAACAATGCTGAAAGGCACTAGCATTATGACATGTGCTAGGAGCTGCACAAGAAATAGAAATTCATTAAGAAAACACTTCTGCAAACAATAGGTAAAGGTGTGTACTACTAGTGGTTCAAATTAAAAAAAAAAATATATGTTAAGAGATGTAACAAGAACAAAAACTTGCCGCTAATTTTTAGCTTTTCTGTCCAGCTTCCTTTCCCCCGCAGTTGGTCACCCTAGCAGTGTGATATTGCCACACACCAAAGCTCTGCATAACCAGCTTTTAAGTGTCTGAGAGTCAGAAACGTGGTGTTCTGAACTTTTCCGTTTAATTTAATATTGAAGGGAGCTGTATCCGATGTAGTGCGATAAGGTGGTGGAGGATTGCAATTATACATACTGGTATTTTTTTACTTCTGTTGCCATGTAATATTATTTTTTTACTTGCCAGAATTTATATATCAATAAACTGGGAGAGATCTAGTCATCAAGAATGCTCATTACACTTTGAAGTACCAGTAGTGGAAAATGTTTGTCATTCATTGGACAGTCTTCCTTATTAATTATTTAAGTTGATATATTATAAGTTTTATGTTGCAATATTTTATTAGATTTTCTTACAGATGGACAAATAGTTTATAGTTATTTTTGCCAAACTATTAAAATTTTCCCTTTAAATTTATGTCAGAGATATTTTATAAAATTGATCTTCAGTTGTTTTATATATGGAATAGAAACACAAGGTGAAGATACCAAGAACTTATACCACAACACCGGTTCAGGATCTATTCTTCACTGACTTTCTATTTTAAGCCAGAACAAAAAATGGATTCATGCCTCAGGTTTCTTCAACCGAACAATGAATTAAAACTATTTTGGGTCAGCATTTGCATTTGAACCAATAGCTAAGACACAGTGGCATATCTATTGACTGATAACATCTGTATTCAATAGTTGGCACTACTCACCTACTTCATCATTATATAAAAAATAAAATTTTGTTATCTATTCATGGATTGGCTTTTGCCATATTCTAGTATTGCCATTGCTTTCTATTCTTGCCCATGGTTTATAGGCATAATAAATTCTATGAAATCGAACCTCAAATTACCAGTGCCTGAAATAGAAATGCTCTGGTATCTGACAACTTGTCAACTCTCGGTTCATATTTATTCTTCAGAAGCAGGAAAAGGTACGACCATAATAGCATGACACATGATTTACAGGATATCTAGTACCGGTACTAAGGAAAAATGAGTTTTAGATTAGTCCCAAAGCCTGATATGGCAGATCAATGAATGGAGAAAACTGAAAATTTCAACTCCAATATTGAAACCAAATATTAACTTCAAAATATTTCCAAAACCTCTTGCAACTTAGAAAAAGGGTAAGATAAAACTTTCATATACTCTATCTATAACACTTGATTTTAGAATCCAATAATAAGTGGCTTAAGACGAAGTTAGAATTCTGTTTACGGTACATTAATATTGCTGTACTATTGTACTGAAAGAGATTGCTACTCCACTGTGTAGCAATGAGTCTCTCTCTCCTGAACCAGATAAAAGGGAATAATTGTAGCTCTACCAACATTTTTGTATTAAGAGTTCGTTAGTGTCACAGACACATTTTGCATGGCCATATATTAGTTAGTCTATAATTTTAATTAAATGAAGGCTACTGGCTACATATAAGCTATTGACATCTTCACCTTAGTCAATGTCTTACCGTACTTAATAACGTGAAAATACTTGAACATTCATTTTTTACGAGTTACAAGATTTTTTAAATTATGTTCAGTTCTGAAATGATCAAAGAATGACCGATGAGGCTTTTTCTCAAATAATTAAAAATTCTCTTGATAAAAGATTTTATATAATTTTAGTCACGTAATCAGTAATATTAAGTGTTCCTGATTGATGAATGAGATGTTTGAAAGAATGTGTACAATACAAGGCATTTATGAACTAGGCTACAGTACAATTGCACTGTTAGTGAATGCTATCATAAGGTGTATGTGTGTAATACGGCAGTTAACTTGGCTGTCTCTGTACAGTCATACAGAACAATGTAGGTAATACTCTGAAAATACTCACCTAATTATGTAATCGTTAGAAATTAATTTGGGAATGATATAATTGACAACTTAACAAGTTTCTTTAACAGAAAATACATGTAAGTAACACCATTACCTGTCATATGTCACAAAATAAAGTTTCATTTAATACCACCTAGAAACGGATTAAATTTAATGCTATTGTAAAGATACCTTAGAACTATATTCGATTTTTCACTGTTCGTTATAAAATTGCAGTGAAAATGATGGTGATGACTGTATGTTCCGTATATCCGTGTTTGTGTGTGTTCATGTTTTTAAGTGTGTGTGTTTGTCTTTGGTTCACCTGCACCCTCTATTAAAAAATGACAATACTACAGTACATGCTTTTAAATTGCAATTTAGCAGATTACATTGATATATTTTCCAGTATTTACATTACTTACACATATTTAAATCCGAACAGCTATTCCACTATGTATAATATTTACAGCAAATTTAGGTCTATGTTTGTGTGCGTGCGTGCGTGCGGCTGAGGTTGATTTAACAGCAATTTTTACAGCTCGGGATTTCTGTGACATATCTAATGTTTTTTCTGGTTTTTTCTACGAACTTAAGTTAAATTAAACACATTTCTAGCCTTTTTGAACATGACCACAATTTTTATTGGTCATATAAATGCATATTTTACCGCATTTTAGCATTTTCGTATTTGATCGAAAAATGGTATAAGAGCATATTTTCGGTCATATTACAATTGAAGCCTCCAATTCCAAAACTGTCTACATCCATTCTTAAAAATTTTCCGGAAACGCCAAAAACTGATAATTTTTTTCCTAATTGTTTGCAGTGTTCGTCATATTTGTAGCTTATTTATGGAAGGAAAGAGGGAATTTAGGCACAACATTCATTAGAAAATTGCTAGAGACATTTAGGTAGATGACGAAACCGCCATTATCTCAACTAAAAAAAAAATGGATTTAGACGGTTTTGGAATTGGACGCTTCAATTGTTTTAACAGTTCTCCAAGTATTTTAACATGTTTTGTGTCAGTAATGGCAATGGATTGTGTGTTTATTTATTTCGGATTTCCTTTCCTTAGAAATATTTTGTGGTTAAATGAACTTTGAAGGTGATGGGATCCACCAGCAGCAAGTTTCCAAAACACAAAGAGCAAAAGAATGTTAGGAATATGGCCAGATTTTTGCTGGCCACTAACAATGTAACTGTGATCCAGAGTGTGATGGACTCCTTGAAATTATTATGGACATCTGAAATCAAATCGACCAACTACTTTTATTTGTTAGCGATGCAGGTACTCATATGGAAAAATTAGGACAAACACTGAAAGGTATTTTTCCCAACTTAATTAATATAGCTTGTGTGGCACATGCTCTTCAACGCATTGCTGAGACAATACGTAATTCTTTCCAATTGGTAGATAGATTTGTGGCCTCTACAAAGAGAATTTTTGTTAAATCTCCTTCAAGAGTCAAGTTGTTTAGATTAATATCCCACTTCCTCCTGCGCCAGTGTTAACTCGATGGGGAACATGGCTGGATGCAGCTTTGTATTATGCTCAGCACATAGAAATAGTCAAAGAGGCTGTTAATTCATTGGACTCGAATGATGTTACATCAATAGAAACAGTGCAAAATGTTGTTAGAAGAGAATCTTGTTTTCATATCTGCCCATTTTTCTTTCTTACCAACAGCCATAACGTAACTGGAAGCTGTAGGATCTCCCTTAAATGAATCACTTACTGTTTCTGAAAAAACAATATGCAATCTAAGTTCTCTTCCTGGTAGTATAGGACAAAAAGTGAAATAGAAAGTGAATTATGTAATTTCAAAAAAATCCTGGTCATAAACAGATCTGCGATATTCGAGACAACCTCGAAGGAAAACCGTCTGTCACACCAAGAGACTTGCCTCTCTCTGCGGAGCAGTAACATCATTTAAATATGCCCCAATAACATCTTGTGACATGGAGAGAAGTTTTTCACGTTACAAAAGTGTTTTGCGAGACAACAGACGAAGTTTTCAGTTGAAAATTTGTCTTGATAATCCATTTTGAATCTTGCATACGCTACTTTTAACACTTGAATATAATTAATTCATTAACTAGCGGACTTACTCGTGTTAATTATGTAAGTTTGTGCGACTTACAGCTGTTTCAGTGCTTCACGCACCATCCTCAGAGCCTACTAGATCTCGGCGTCATCTCGAACTTCTGTGCCTGTTATGTGGGTGTGTTTGATTGTTGAAAGGTGTTGAAGAGTGGAGTCAAATGAGGAGCATCGTTTCAAAACGTATTATGTGCCCCTTACAATTTTTTTACACGAACGACGAAAAACTGGATTATTCGTAAACTGGAAAAGTTTTCAAAACATTACACAAAACCATTTTTAAGTACTGGTTTCACAGTTTACAAATATGACGACTTGGAACCATCAGACTTCACAGCATGAAAGATAAATAAATAGAAAGTAACAAATTTAATTTCGTCCACTGGGGGACTTAATACGTTTTGAAACGATGCTCCTCAAATAGTGTGTGTGTGCTGAAATTGATCTGTGTGTTGAGAATTTGATCGGGGTGTGTTTTAGTATGTTTGTATATTTCGTATTGTTCTAGTGTGTTGAGTTTTATGTTCTTGGGTTGTATGTGTAGGATTTCCATGTCCATGTCCATGACACAATACATCTACATACGCCGATCACATAACCAATGCAAACCATACATACAATAACATAAATGCGGACATGGAAATCCTACACATACAACCCAAGAACCAAAAACTCAACACACTAGAACAATACGAAATATACAAACACACCAAAACACACCCCGACCAAATTCTCAACAAACAGATCAATTTCAGCACTCACTCACACACACACACACACACACACACACACACACACACACACACACACACACACACACACATTATTTGACTCCACTCTTCAACACCTTTCAACAATCAAACACACCCACATAACAGGCAGAGAAGTTCGAGATGACGCCGAGATCTAGTAGGCTCTGAGGATGGTGCGTGAAGCACTGAAACAGCTGTAAGCCGCACAAACTTATATAATTAACATGAGTAAGTCCGCTAGTTAATCAATTAATGAAAATTTGTGCTAAGTGATGGTTGTGAACTGCAATTCGTCAGTCAGCAATGGCAGCGGGACCCCTTCTGCTTCAACTTCCAAGGAATAATGTAAGTTTATTATTATTAATATTAACTCGTCTTGTCTACTGCCAAGGGACATTAATTCTTTTAATTTAATAGTGCATATTTATTGGCATATTTTCAAGTTTTAAGAGCATATTTGAATGCATATTTTATAGTTTTTTAGGGCATAAACTTCCAGGCCCTACATATACTACTTATATGAGCATCATCACACTTCTAGAAACAAATTTAAATTCCTGACTTCTCGCGTAATTCAGAAGTGCTTTTTTTATTATTTTTGCCGACCCCAGCCTTCTTATGTCTGGTGAAATGTTGTTTCCTGCAGCAAAATAATTTCTAATGGAAGACTTGAATTGGCTAACATTCCAAGTCCATTGAAGTAAATTTTTCAGGACCGCAAAGAAACTATATAGACTTGCATTATGAGTATTGAAATAAATATTTGTATGATCCAAAACACAAGCTTAGAGTCGGACTTAGGATATTCTTTTTTACAGAATGATAGCCTATGTAAAACACAACTTGCTAGGTAAAAAGTCGAATTCGGTAATTTTTGGACTTGGGATGTTTGTCAATTCAGGTATTTAATTGTAACTGTGTTGATATATTTTCTGGGTTTGATGATTAAGTATTACAAAACAAATCCAACTTGGGCTGGAGTAGATCAATATCTTTAAATCGTCTATGGAACTCTTCCCAGAGATTTTTTAAAACATTGCAGTATTTTACACTGCTGAACAGGAGTTCAGTGACTGAAGGCATTGAAATTATAAAAATTGTGCTGTGAAATTTGTGACATCCACAATGAAATCTTCATCTGAAAGCTTTTAATAATATCTGTCGAACAAATTAATTGATTCTTTTCTTGCGATATCAAGTTGAAAACGTTCAGATGCTCGAAAGTTAAGTTCCTCGATCCATGTAGAGCCAACTAGTTCTGGACTGTCCTATTTTTCTAATATGAATTCTGATAAATATTTACGCAATTCAAAATACATGGTCAGAATTTTTTCTTGGCTTAACCAAAGGATATCGTAATGGTAAGAAACATCGTCAAACTGAGAATTTATGTACGAAAATCTGGACAATTTATAGACACAACTCTTAACTGACATGTAACGAGTCTACGCCATTAGCAGCACACACTTTTGTTTGTACTTTATTCTGTAAACATAAATACAAAGCTGTGAGGAAGAAGAGCTACAATACATCTTCACATACATTTACTACTATTTAATGTCAATAAAAACAAACTAATTTGAATATCAATCTGTAGATGAACTAATAATTTCAGGCGTTTGACACTGCTTGTCTTTATAACTAAATGATTTCCAAAAATCAACAGAGAGTATCACCTCATCTTTCACTTAGATAAGAAGTCAAGAGTCTATATTTAATATGCGTTTGTATTAACAAAATAATAATTAGTATCAACTATAACCGATTAATTTTAATCGACTCGATTATTCGATTAAATATTTTTGATCAATTAATCTTACAGCAGGAATTGATCGAATAATTTTGGATGAAAAATTGTTCTGGGGCTGGGTATCGAGCCCAAGACCTTTTGTTAAACATGCCAACGCTCTACCAACTGAACTACCCAGGAACTCTACCAAACACCAATCCAATTTTTCCCTCTGTATCCACAGACCTCAAAGTGGGCTGACAACCGTCAATCATCCACAACCAACATTGAGTGCACACTAACTCTGTGTGACTTAAATTGTGGTTTTCTGTTGACGAACAGTGACGTGTATTATGCAAATGAAGCTTTCAGGTATAACTCCCTGTAAAGTTGATTTGAATAATTTCGAAGGTAAAATTGTTCCGGGCCCAGGTATCGAACCCGGGACTTTTGGTTAAACGTATCAACGCACTACCAACTGAGCTACCCGGGAACGTTTAACTAAAGGTCCCGGGTTCGATACCCGGCCCCAGAACAATTTTTCCTTCGAAATTATTCAAATTAACTTTACAGGGAGTTATACCTGAAAACTTTATTTGCAGAAATTGATCGATAATCGATTAAATCCCACAACACTAATGTTATAAACAAGCTTTACATGGATAATTTTTCATTTTCAAGAGACAGGTTCCTTATCACGTATCATTCCAACAATAATTGAGCAGCAGTTCACATGAAACGTGCAAAACACTGTCACAGTGTATTATTGATGCACTCTTTCACCTAAAGTTCTTGTAATGAGAGAATGGATATAGGCAAGTGGAGCAAGTTCCTATTTTGACTTTTTTATTGCAGTTGTAATATTCTCGATACCGAACCACATAGCTACTTGTTATCAGTTTGAATTCTGTTGATAAATATTTCACGAAAAATTAGTGCTAAACTGCTTGTTGCTCAAGTGCAAACATTACTAATAAAATGTTCTACGAGCATATCTTCGAAATTATTTTCTGCTTTTACATAACACTGAATATTCGTAACTGGCGCTTCTAAACATGCTGCATCATGGTGAAAGGAGATGTGGGTTATTTTAGTTTCATCTGTGATTCCGTGCACATATCTTTCTGTAAATGACGTGAAGTGTACTATTGAAAATGAAAACATCACATCTTAAGAAAAAATGTCTCCTACTGTCAAAATTGTGTAATGTTAGTTGATGGACTGTAAATGACATTATATAAAAATAAACAGAAGAAATTGAAGAAAATTTATGAAAAGAATGAAATTAATATTAGTTAGTGACGTTTTGATGTCTACTTTAAGAAAAATGATATTGTGCCAAAGTTTAATGGAGCAAAATATCAGGGCATTGAGAATTTCTTGCATAAGAAAAATTAGAAAGTGTAGAAAAGGGTCTCATCCAATAGTATATGAATGAAACTTGAATCCGTGGTCTCACACATCACATGGCAGAAGTGGTGATTCTCTTCACGGTCTCTTTGCTAAGGTTGCAAGAAGGAAATGGTTAATAATAATCCTTCAGTGCATGTATTCTTCATGAATTCCAGCAGAACAAAGGTGACCGTTATTCGATACGAATTTGAATGATTTTGAGAAATAGTTGACATGAACTAATTCCTCACTTTACATTTAACAGAGTGTTTTTGATAGATGGTGCTCCATAGCAAAAGTCAAGAAGCATGGTGGTATCTCTTCCTGTTCAGAAAAGTTACCCTACCACCAAAGAAATGTTTTATACCAATTAATGAAGTTGCACATTCCATGTATCAAATTCACAACCCTTTAAAAAACATGGTAACAGAGTGTTGTGTTTACCACTTTAGAATCTTGAGTTGTATGTATGTACGTATCTAAGTATGTATCTACAGGGACATCATTTTATTTCTTTTTACTTCAATTTTTATTGTACCTGAGATTTTGAATGTACTTCTCTCCCACCCCTTCTACCAGTAAGTCCACACCTGTGGAATAACGGTGAGCGCGTCTGGCCGCGAAACCAGGTGGCCCGGGTTCGAATCCCGGTCGGGGCAAGTTACCTGGTTGAGGTTTTTCCGGGGTTTTCCCTCAACCCAATACGAGCAAATGCTGGGTAACTTTCGCTGCTGGACCCCTGACTCATTTCACCGGTATTATCACCTTCATATCATTCAGACGCTAAATAACCTAGATGTTAATACAGCGTCGTAAAATAACCCAATAAAATAAATCTACCAGTAAACTTCCACCGTACTCGACACAGAACCAAGGCCGCGTGTGGAATCAAAGTCGTGTTACGGTCACAGTATACAGTACTGAGTGAGTATAGTACGTTCCAGAAATATGGTCGTATTTTCCAGTGAATAAAGTGCATTAATTATTGACTCATATTTTCGCTGTGTCCGTTTGGTTACGTCGTTCCTGGTTTCCCCCACACGTTTCTGCTGGCCTCTCTGCAAAGGCTAGTGGCTGGGTTGTCAGCTCTTTTCTGAAAATATTTGCTGTCAGGAATTGGACGTCTACGTAATATTATGCAACTGTTTAAAATAATGTAAATAAAAGGACCTCGTTAAGTAACTGTCACGTGATTTCCCTCCTTTCTACGACCCTGCGACATAATTACTTGGATGGACAGTAGATAGCAGTCTGAGTAAATTTATCTGTGCGAATCGTGCAGATTGAATTTACAATACGTTAGGCACTTTGTTATAGAAAAGGTACAAAATTATTTAAAGAGACACAGGATTATGGCCCCCGCCATGTCGACTGTTGCTTTGCATTATTTCTTTTGGGGTTACTGTAAAACGATTGCGTTTGTTAAACATCCTACAAGAATAGAAGAATTAAACAATTACATTCCAGAAACAATACATTCAGTTTGAGAAGATATGCTTAAAAACGTTTTCGGCAATATGTACACTAAAGAACTGAAGCCTGTATCGAAATGAACGGCCATCATTTTTAACAATTTGTTTAAATATCTAGATTTTAATTATTTTTCAATTTAAATGCACTCTCCATACTGTATGCTAATATTCTGTAGACAGTGTAATCTACACTGCATAATGAATAAGTTCACCAGGATAGTTCAGTTAGTGAGTAAAAACACTACTATACTGTATTTTGAGTAAATAAAAACCTAACGAAAATTATCAAACTGAAAATCGTAATAGTTCCTAGTTTACGTAAATGGATGCACTACTTTTCTTCCCTCCTATATCTAGTAAAGTGATTTGTTTGTATTTTACTCTAGTATCATCATTTACGGTCGTGGAAGGGGGTAACATAGCGTTTGCGTTTCTCAACCGTTAATCCAAAGGTACAGCCAGGTTAATATTAGAAATGTTAGTAAAGAAATGATAACCCGGTGCGTATGTATGTGTGTATATATGTACTCTGTAGCCTGTATTCTCGCTTAATATTCCATGCAGTCGCTCCTCCAGTATTCAATGGAGACTCGCCCCAATATTATAAATATTTATGCAGAAAGATAAAATTAATAAAGTATGCAGAAACAAAATGTTATGTAGCTTGCTTCTTGGAGTTTTATTACTTTCAAACCACCTTATCACATTCTAGACATACTTATGTAAGTAAATCATTAGACGTAGGTATGTTTAGAATCAATTACTGTTGAATTTACATGACATTAAAATACGTTATTTTATGGGCACAATAAACATTGACATTTTTTACTGGTAGGCCCTTCAAGATTTATTGTTAGCAGAGTGCTAACTCTTTTTTCTAATTCCAATTTTTACAAGATTCACGCAACTAAAACTTCGCTCATAATAATTTAGTATGCGATGGAATTATATAAATCAATTATAAGAAATTGTTTACTTAAGTTATATGAATTGGACCAACTCTTTGACATCAATTCTTGAACATTTATTGCTCAAATACCTTTTTGAACATTGCCCATGCCATTAGGATTTCATTCAAGTTCAGATTAGTTCAAACATCTCTGATTTCATTTTCTCTATTACCGTCTTCGTTTCTGAAGTCCAATGTGGTTGTCGCATTTTTGCACATTTACATTCAAAGTCTGTTGCATTTTTAGAAGTCGAGTAGCAAAATGCGACTGTAACTTAAACCCTGTGGCAGACTACAACAGAAATCACATGGACTCATTAAAAATCTTCATCGAGTAAAGAAGATTAGCATTTCGTAACGTAACTGCATTCAGTTCTTATAATGTCGCATTTTGAAAGTGTAGAGTTCCTTTCTGCTCACCCATACTTAACGTAATCTTCCGGAGAGGAACTTCATGTACAACTACACGTTGACAGTCCAAATAAATGTAACCTTAATGCCGGACGCCGGTTGTCGCCTGCCCTAATCGAGTAATCCATGTTCGTCAAAGATGGGCAGGAGTCGTTGCATCGTCGTCTTGTAGGACGGGCTGGAGAACATGACGCGCCCCGGGTTGCGGCCTGTTGCCAACGCCTCGCCTAAGTCGAATTCCCCGTCGAAGACCAAGATGGGCAAGTCCACGCAGACTGCGAACAATCCGTAAGCGAGTTTGGCGTCGAACTCCGAGCTCAGCTCTTCCAGTGAGAAGTCGTGTTGCGTGCATCCCAGAGCGCGCAAAGTGCCGCACAGCGTGGCGTGGTACTCCTGCAATACACAGATTTAATTTGCTTCAAACAACCGGTAGGACTTTGGATGTGATGATAATGATGAAGGTCGTGGTAATGGTAGTGGTGGTGATGATGATAATGATGATGATGATGCTGCAACACAATTAGCTTCTTTCCGTTTCGAATTCACATCACTATATTTTAGTAATCATGATCTATAAAGGGGAAGTATTATAGCGATGTAAATATTCTATTTCAGTATTTGCACAAAAATATAATATATTTTATGCTCGACCATGCCGAAATGTGGTAATTATACACCTGGTAGCAGACCTTTAATGCATGTCATTAAAGTACACCTACTCATTAAATGTTAGGTCTTTCAGCCAACGACGACTCAGGTTACAACTGTTCAGCCAATGACAGGTCAGCTTTCTACCGTTATAAAACCGCAAGTATCGATTATTCTCGGATATGCAATCGAAAGAGAATTAGCGAAAAGTCACGGAGGCTGGAAATCCAATACTGTCGCAGAAGGTTATGTTCTGTTACTATAATAATTAGCGTTAATTGTAAATAATATTCAAATAAATTCAATTTGTCATCTCGTTTTTCAATGTCTAATTTAATTTCAATGTTATCTCTGTAGGTTCTTATGGCCTAGCAAGGTCAATGTGAACATCTGTTCCTCGGAAAAAATCAATACTTTCGCGTCTGCGCACATCTCACAACATACGGGACATTGGCCAAGGTCAGATACAAAGAAAATTAATAATATCAAGTTAGAAATATGGTCGAGCATAAAAAGTCGTATGAAACTCGCCTATAATGGTAATTAAGAAGCTCGTATGAAAATTATGAAACTCGCTTGCGCTCGTTTCATAAATATCCATACTCGCTTCTTAATTACCTTCATTATAGGCTCGTTGCATAATGTACTATTGTCTGTATTCCCGATAGAGAAAAAGTTATTATCATTTCTCTGTCTGTGTGTACAACGAGTTCTGCTAAGCTATTGGGCGAATTTTATTCGTATTCGTTAATCGGCATTCAGTTTAACTGGGAATAATGTAAATTAAATACCTATACACTGCTCCGTCGATATAGGGGAAAGCCAATGTTTACCTACTTATCAGTGGCGTATGCTGAACCTGGAGTATGGGTGTTCTGTTATAAATATATATTTGGTCTATAGTCGCACGAGTTTAGTAGAAATTTCAAATTCGTATATAAAATAACAGAAGTAAATTTATTTTATTTATTCGATCATTGGAAATAAACACACATTAATATATTGTGACAGTCGGGAGTCGATCGCGTCCCACAGAGGTCGGGGGCGCATGAGAAAACGCGGTGAAGAAGGTTATGGCCTCTCGGGTCTGGAGGGGACAGACGTAAGAGGGGGCGCGAGGTGGAGGCGCGGACGTGACGAAGGGTGAGGGGGAAGTAAGCAGCTGGTGACTGAGCGGAGAAATCCAGAGAACTCTGAATAGGCGTTATCTTCTAGGCACCGGTCGATTGTTCGCGAGATCGTACTCTCCAGAAACTATGGTTTAGTTATAAATACAACACGCGAGTGAACTTGAGCAGTGTTGTTGTAGTCGTTGGACAGCAAGCCAGTCTTGTGTAGCAGTGAAGCCAGCTTCGAGACCTGAGTTGGAGTGCAGTGGATCGCAGTTGGGGGATCTGAGTTCGAAGTTCAGTGTACTGTCTCTGAAGGTCTGGGGTTCGAGATACTGTGAACTCGAGTGACTGAGCAAGAAGAAATTAGCCAAGGCAAACGAACTGTGAACTGAGAAATGACAGTTCTGTTTTGTAAATAGTGCTTTGTGAGCATTAGTTAAGATTAACAGTTCATTGTTGTTCTCAATAATCCAAGTAAATTGTCATTGTCGTCTGTGGAGTGCAATAACGAATACTGTGTTACTGTGTGGAGTGGAAATCCCATTGTTGACGGGAGTAGAATTAAATTGTAGAAAGTGATTATTATTGGTGTGAGAATAAAATTACATTCTTGTTTTGTGTGAATAAAGCTACAATATATCTACTTATAAGCTATGTAAAGCGTTTATATTTGAAGTAATTCTTAGTTACAGTAGCCTATTTAGATTAACTTCTCTTGTTTTGTATACGTTAGAAAAAAACGTAAATAATTTATTTAGATGATTCCACGTTAAGAAAAAAAGCATTGGTTTCATGGACCTTGCCTAGTGCATTGTTGAAGCTATGTGGTAGGTTGGCGTTTCTATGGAAACTGGTCATTTGATGGAATAGCCCCATATGCTCAATGCTTTTTTCTTAATGTGAAATAATCTATAGTATATCACAAAGAGGGGGATGTCTGTTAAGGCCGCCAGCATACTGCGTCGGACATTTTGTCTCGGACAGGACGGTTCTGCCTCGGACCGTTCGATGTGACGGTGATCACACGCATTCTTATGACTTATGACGAGGCTGCAGCATACTGCATCAGACGAATATCCCGGGACAAATGTCCAATGTAGTATGCAGCAGCCTCACCGTGTAATTCATTCATTCATTTATTTTATTCCATAGATCTTACATGAGCAATGAAGCTTTAAGATGTGGAACAAGTAAAAATTTTACAATATTACAATTACAATTTTTACAAATTTTTATAGTTGTACAATTGAGTAATTTTCTACAATTTTTACAATTTTGTGCAATGTTTTACAACATTTTGGCGAGATGTAGTGAGATGAGGTGAGGTCCGAGGATTCGCCAAAATATTACCCGGCATTTGCCTTTTGGTTTGGGGAAAACCTCGGAAAGACCCAACCAGGTAATCAAATCAAAGGGGGGTAATCTAATCGAAGGGGTTGATGCCAAGGACTCGCCATAGACCATCCGGCTTCAGTCCCACCGTCACATCGAACGGTCCGAGACAAAACCGTCCTGTCCGAGACAATGTCCGATGTAGTATGCTGCCGGCCTTAGAAGACAATGGTAATGGTATTTTATAAATTCTGAACGCTCTATAGTTAACCGCACAACGTTGCGAAACTGTGCCGCACTGACCTCCAAGAGAAGGTCGGTGTGGTTGACGCGCACATCTTCTTGCGGACTCGTGTTGAGGAAGTACTGTAGGTCCACAGCCGGAGACGTGAAGTGTACCATCTGGTAGTCGAGGAGTCTCACACCGGCCACCGCAGTCCCCTCGTACCGGAACATAACATTGTTGACCCACAGGTCACAGTGGTTGAGCACGTTGAATTTGTTGTTGTCCCGCTCAGATGCGGCGATGAGTTTGTCCAGCATTTTGTCGGCCACTCTGTGCAGCTTGTGCGCGTACTTCTCTCCGAAGCCGGGCCACGTCTCCACTTCGGATGCCAGACTGTGTGCCATCCCTGTACACGACAACGTAATCAATTTTTCCCATGCAGTGGGAGACAATCATGCGGACAGATATGTTACAATTTTTATTATAATTCTTTCCGTTGGTTTGCAATACTACTTTACGGTTTTCACGTGAATACGTCATAAAATAGGATCGACACGTGGGGTACCAGGACAGAAACTGCGATGTAACGTTTGCAGGGTGTTCCATTCTGAAAATATAACTTCGTGGTTAATAAAACCGTTGAAATAAACGTGGCCTCGTTCGATCGGGTATACGACAACGATACGAGCATTATCTTGATTTGGCACCATGCATGCGGGAGACGAGAGTGGGCCCCGTGGCGACTGGTGTCCATTTTAGGCGTGGACGAAAATTTCCAGGCAGTAACTTACATCTCTCAACTCCGATATGCTAGAACGCTGATTTGGGTGGCAAAAGAAACATATTGTCTAGATCTGTCGATTTAAGTCAGACGTATTCACGTAAAATCCACTGCCGTGTCCCGACATAGCCACATCCCGATTTTATGCATTGAGCAAAATGCATTTTAATATTAAAAATTCTGAAATGTGACTAAATATGCTATTTATTTTGAACTTTCATTTAAATATGGCGTAACGCAAAGAAGAACATTAAAATATGCAATTCTGTGACTATCAGAAACTGAGTAATAAATTTACTTACACATCTTGGCATAGATCAGAAGACCTTAATGTCATTGAATTCCGAGGCCTACTTTTTGTATTCCGATAATGGAAGCATACAGTATTGAGTTAACATTATGAATTAATAGAATATAATGTAACTTACCAAATTAAAGAGTGCAGAAGGAAAACCTGCTAAATCCAAATTGATCGATTTTCTGTTTTCGATGTTATTTCATAGCTCAGCGTGGTTTTGTACGGTTTAATAAAATTGTACAACATAAAATATGGTACACTAACTGGTCGAGGGAACTTTGAAGAATGATAACCAAATACAATAGAATATAGTGGGTCTTGAAATTTTTAACAGCAAAATATGACATCAGATACGTCCCCTGGAGTCTTCACTTGACCTCTGTAACAGTAATGACCCGAAAATTGCATCTTTTTGTATAGATCAAGGCGGCCGGGTAGTTGAGTTGGTAGAGCAGCTGGCTGTGGACTAGAAGTTCCGGTTTCGATCCCGGGTGGTTACGGAATTTTTTGTTGCCAAACTTCCAGAACGGCCCCCGAGGTTCACTCAGCCTCTTATCAAATTCAGTACCGGGTCTTTCCCGGGGGTAAAAGGCGGTCGGAGCGTGATGCCGACCACACCACCTCATTCTATTGCCGAAGTCAAGAAAGTATGGGGCTCTACCTTCATGTCCCCCAAGTGCCTTCATAGCATGTGAAGGAGCTACCTTTACATTTTGTTTATATCAACTTTGATAAAAGTAGGCCTGCGTTCTTGTGACCTTCATAAAATTAAACTCGTCAATATAAAATCTACTAAACATTGTTGTACTGGTTTTTGAATTGTTAATTTTGTATACTTTAGTTATAATTGTGGACCACTGTTTGACCTGAGAAAAATCTCATGATGCTCTCCCGAGACTTCGGATCGCTGAATACTCCCTTGTCGTACTGGTCCATGGATCCCGGTTCTCGCTCATGCAACGCCACGGACGCTGCGTGGAACCTTGCTATGGTGCTGATGACGAGCCGGCAGTGGTCCAGGTCCAAACCCGAATGCCGGTCCGCCATTCTGAAGCCCAATGGAGACAAATCTGCCATGATCAGGACGCCGGGTCTGGAGTATACGTGCCGAGGCGAGAATGGTTGCAGGTCTGCAACAAATTCGGAAGCAGGAAAATTGTCATGTTTCTTCGACGTAATAAGTAAACGGTTATGGAAAAGTTGCCATCTCCTTATAGATAGATAGGTAACTCCTGGCTAATTTTACTGTAGTTTTTCTATTGGTCTCGACACGTGAAACATCTGTGAGATGGAACTCGTTGCCGACTTCGTTACAACTATGATTGGCAAATTTTAACTTGTCCTTTCGCTCATTTTTCAAAGGCGGCTATATTAAAGAATTTGTTTCGAGATCCGTAGCTCTCAACTCGCGAACTTCGAACCAAACATAATATCCGGCCAACGAACAAACATTACTTTCAGGGTACAAGTGTCGCTCAGGGCCGAATACAGAGCAACCTATCGCCTAGTGTGTGTGCGGAAGGGGAAGGAAATTGTGTAGACTACACAATTGGGTCCTTTACAGGAGGTAGTGATGAGATGAGTGACTGATTCTACGGATTGCTTTTCAGTTCCAGACGCAAACAGACTACTCCCCGGTGTTTTCCTGGCAGATACCGTCTGGCATGATCATTTTACAAATACGAAAGAGGAATACAGTAAACGTCCTTAATCAAGAATACACATTGATCGTCCTTACACGAGGAATGGACTCAGCGTACCTCGCCAATACTGAATTAGTAATACCTATGATTCCGACAGCAGGATTCATGAACATTCAGAGAGAAGTAACTGGCCAGTCGTCTCCACTCGGCATCTCAGAAGATCGTACAGCTACTCTGAAATCATATTCTTTGTTGAAATGAAATTTAGGATGAACTGGCGACAGTTGGTGGAATGAATTTTGTGTTCCTAAGGGAAACGGCATAATCATGAGATAAACTCTGTCTTGTAAACCACAAGTACCACTCCAAAAGTTTGTATTTTCATAGTGTTGTGGGATTGAATCGATTAATCTAATCGATTAAACCATCAATTTCCGTTGTAAGATTAATCGATCAAAATATTTAACCGAAAAATCGAGTCGATTAAAATTAATCAGTTGTAGTTGATATTAATTATTATTTTGTTAATACAAACTCGTATTAAAATTCCGACAATATTTCTCTCTCGGAAATTGCTTACTTAAAAGCACAATAGTACTGTTATTTTCTAACTGCAAACTAGATAGCGAAGGGAAAATCTTTTCACAAACACTTCAGAAAGGGATGGAGATATGAGGACAGTGACCTAGTCTACCTCTATTGAAAGTTGGAACACAATGCGAAACCCTTATTAAGTTTTATGGTTTTCCAAGAAAACTTCCACCTTGTTGTCAGCACATCTTCCTAGCATATGAAATACATACTTTACTGGGATTCGTCCCCCTCATTTCTTATAAAATAGCCATGTCTACACTGTGTGCAAGTAAGAGCGTAACTACCTTCTTCTTTTTCTAAAATCTGGTAATTCGGATTGCAATTGGGGCCAGTCTTCTGTTTCGACCGCTGTACTTTTTAATGCACATAAATCCTTACCTACATTTCAGTACAGTCTCACCTGGCACGACGTCCCGGAGCAAGGCTTCCATCCGGGGCAGGGTGTCGCTATAGACCAAGTTCTCTCGCAGGTAAGACGCCGATTCGAGCAGCATGTCCGGCAACAACTTAATGACGATGTCGTAAGTCGCGGCGTCTTCCGTCTCCACATGTACGCGTAACAAGTTCCCCATGAAGTTTTCGCCTTGCGAAGACGCTTGCTGCACGTCGAAATGTGCCACACGTGTCTGCAGCGCATCTTCTAGCAGCTTCTTGTCCAGAGAGGGAGGCATCTTGTCTGAATGAGACACGACAAAGAGCAGAAAAGATTTCAGGATCAGCATTCTATTGAGCAAAAGCCCTGCCATTCCCAAGTTATGACATGGCAACATAAAAAGAGAACAACCACCAGAGCCTTCACTGTTGAAAAGACACTTTTTTGGTAATGACCTCTAGATGAAGTACAGTTGTTCTATGCAAATCCATAAGGGTTACAATGTGACTTCTTTTGCAGTCGCTAGATGGCAGCATAGTGAAATTGATAAAAATGTTTGTCTTGAAAGTGCATTAGTCTGATCAATCTGATATATGTGCAGGGATGGAAGGTTAACATTGCTAAGGAAATACAGCAATCACGACGCTTGAGGGGTAGAAAGAGAGGAAGGATTATCTTTAAAGGTAGGAATTAATACCACAACATGAGGATATTAGTTAGTTGTGCTTAGATTATTGTTACGTCATGAATGACGTGAAGCCTGACGTATGGCCAGGTTACAACTGAAATGTGTTGTGTATCGCAGCAATTGAATGGGGTTACGTTTCATCGTGCGTAGGGTTCAGTATTGTGCTTCGGCAATTGCTTTGTTTATATTGCACTGCACATAAAGCTACAATATCGCCCTCTTTATACTACGGCAGAGTTCCCTAACAGGTGCCCATGCACCTGCATTGCTAGCTACTCTCACTCTCCCTTTCAACAACGAACACTCTATGCATAACTAACCTTGTAGTCTTTGTGGGTAAATTCCTATCTTTAATTATCATAAGCTTTGGGGCCGTTGCGAATGAATAAATGTACTTGACTTTTTTAAACACAAAGTAACAGTAACCTGAAGAATAATATTGAAGACTGTAAGACTGTAAGACCCAAAAAGACAAACTGGAGAAAACAGAGATTTTTTGTGCGACTAGTAATGTAATATCATACATTTTGCACATCTATGAGAGAAGCTAGGGCCTAAATAAAATTACAATGGGACATCATTTTTCTTAGAGGACATAGACTCTTTTCTTTGGAAAAATAATTTTCAACGATACTGACACCTACAGCTTTTTTTTTTGTGTCCACTTTTCAATTTCGCATCATTAAGTGTGGATTGAGGTTTAATATCTCAGATGTTTCGGTGAAACTTACAGGTTTCATTTTCAGGGCCTTACTGTCCAAAACCTGAGAGTGTGTCAGACTGGGTCACTAGTGGCTTCTGACCACGTCTTATTACACTCTGAAATGTGCCCAGAGCATTTCACTCTCCAACCTGCAGTCCAGTACGCCAGGAGTTGTCGACATTCAACTCAAGAAATGGCTACGTTTAAGCCTGAACACTGGAACCGCGATGAATACTATATCTGAAATATTTAGGCACTTTAAGCACTAATGGGAGGATCTAAGTTTTAGTCCGGCGAAGCGCGAGAGTTCTTGGATGCAAGCAGTGGCTGTAGGGAGAAGGACCTGACGCTGGTTGGCCTACAGAAACACCGGCAACTTTCGCTGGGATTAACTGCACAAAACTGTGAGACATTTTGTTATAGAATCAGTCGTGTATAACTAAAAGGACTTTTTTTTTTCTGAATCGGGGTGAGCTGCTGCTCTCGCATGGAAGCACTGCCATCGTGATCTAATACAGGCCGTAAGGCAGACCACGTGACTCGCTTAACAGCTGATCGCGAAAGGCGGTCTTTCAACCATATGAATTAGTTGCAGTGCATGAAGAATAACATATATTTCTCTGAAATGCAGTGTAATTGCGTCAGTAAAATTTTAAACAGTGATTGTGAGACGCTTGAGACACAATTTACTTGCAATTTAAGGTATAATATTATTTTTGGTGTGAAAATTACGTTGTTGCAGGCAAAGTTCGTATGTGTAATACCTGCCTTTATTTCGATTAAATATTGCGCCCTTATGTGGTTAAGTGAAATTTTGGTCTTATAAACAGTAGGCTAAATATGTGTAATAATATATACGTGAAAGTGAAACATTGACTGGCATGTAAAGTAAGTTGTGATTAGGCCTAAGTGCAGCGTTACCAATGTTACTCTTGTCTAATCCATTATTGTTAGTTTACCGTATTTGTCTTATTAAATTTAAATTATTGCTCCCTTTTTATTTGTAAATAACCTACATTATACGAGTAAATAATACGACGTTTGATAATATACACAATTTGGACTAAAAACGAGATACATATAGTATATTACAAAAAATTATACCCTATAGTTTCCATTACTGTTACAGTATCTAGAATTGTAATTAGTTGAAATAAAGCACTCATGCTTCATTACGAAATTCTTGCACATTCATTTATGCACGTTTCAACAATTTTCAGTTGCATCGCACGCATATTTTAATGTGTTGAAGTTATAGGTTATGTTTATTCTATCAGTACTTGCCTTATTTCCATATTCGCAATTATGCATTATAATTAAGCATAACGCTACGTATAACTCATAAATGCAATTTGTCTACACTTCAATTGTATTTATTCGTTTCATACGGTACTCCAGTCTGAAGTCTGATTAGTGTAATATGTTACTAGGGCTAAACTAGCGCTGAGGTAGTTCCCTTCGTATTCATACATCTTGCATATACAAATTAGTTCGGTTCGTTCAGGATTTTAATATGCCTTGCTTATAGGATCAAATGCATCTCCACAAAAAATAAATTCAACTGTTTTCAGTTCAGAAATTACCGGAACTATACCTCAGCGCTACTAAGTAATATAACGTATGTACATTTCATAGGAGGGACTGTGGTGAATTTTCTACCTATAAGTAAGGACGGTAACCGTGTTCTGAAGTTTATCCTAAAAAATATATTCTTCTTTGTTAAATCTCAAAACCGTTTTCGTTCTCAACTTAAGCCTAAAATGTTGACGCAGATAGGTTATGTTAACATGGTAAATTCTCTTCACATAAAAATAACACAGTTTTATTTATTATTCCTGCCACATTATGCAACACATTAATGGAACTTATGCACATATTACATTGAATAAAAATTTAATTGTATTATTGATTTGTTCCCTACTATACTGGGTTGTAATGAATTGTATTTATCTAACCTACCAGATTAACACACAACTGTACATACACTAATTTCATAGGAGGGACTGTGGTAAATTTTGTACCTACAAGTAAGGAAGGTAGATGTGCTAAATTAAAATCACAATAAAAATAATTCTTCTTTATTAAATCTCAAAATAGCTTCCATTCCAAACTTAAAATGTTGATGCAACCAGGTTATGTTACCATGTAAAACTCCGTTCACATTAAAATAACACAGTTTTGTAATTATTTCTGCAACATATTATGCGATAAGAACTGTGAAGGGGTCTTATACACACATTACACTAAATAAAATTGAGCGCTGACACGCATTAAAGTAATATATTTCACTCAGCTCCGTATACTCAAATAGAAAAGCCCGACTCATCGAGTGACGTCACACAACCTGCATTACGGCCTGGTCTAGATCACGATGGCAGTGATGGAAGTCTTCCTGTGTCGGCATGTTGCGGCAATCTAGTTGTATTTCCCACCCACGACGGACGACGTCGCCAAGGCACGCTGTGTATCCAGGTGACATATGCTGATAAAATAATAATGAAATGGAGAAATGCTTACTGAATGATGTCAATGGTTATATTGGAGAACCACGAAACAAACAGCACGTCTACTCGCGGGCAGTGCCAGTGGGTGAACTATTACTCTTACCTCCAGCTAGGCGCTGTCTCACCATACAAGCTGTCTGTGTATCCAGGCTTAATGCAGCAACTCCCTCCGAACTTCTCCAACTGGTGATCGAAATAATTTGTCAATATTGTAATGGAATGGAGAGCGATGGCAGGGATATTGTTGACTCCTATGAGGAAACGAGAGATCCCCGAGGAAAACACCAACTGCAACCTTGTCCACCCTCCTCACCTGGACCGCCTGCGCCACAGTACGGATACAGGTTCCATAGTGCGTTTCACAAATAAAGAGGGTTGACCTCAATAGTTTTGACCATTTTTCTGGAAAACCTGCACGTTACTGTTTGTGGTTCAGGTGTAGGGAGGGTTGAAAAAAAGTGGCTGATGTTTCTATAGTTCCTAATGCATACAGATGCCACAGTCATAACCGTGGTCTTGTGAACAATGACGATCTTATGTGTAAGTTTTATGTTATGTCTTATTTAATTGGTAGACGAAGGAACCATATTCGTTCCGAAAATGAAGAGCTTACATGCCGGGTTCACGAATATTTTCTGTAAGAATATAACGATGCGAGGTGCGGTGAACCTATGATATCCGTGACTAAGTGTCTGAAAGAACTAATAAAGCGACTGGAATTAGTGAAAAGTAGAATTCTTGGAGAAACAAACAGACGAATTGAAAAGTCCAACGAAAAAAACGGCAGCGGGATTGTTCTCAAAGTGATATAGCTAATTTCGACAGTGATGCATTAAGAAGGACTCTTTCAAGTTTGTGCGGAGAAGGTTACATACCAAGTTTGAATGACGTGTTAAAAGAGCCAAAGAGAAGATGTGTTTCCCTGCGTCTCGACCATCTCTCTGGCGGATAATGAGGAACATTGGGTTCCGCTATGAGAAGAATAACATGCGCGGAAATATTTGATGGAACGTCAAAACATAGTTGCGATGCATAATCAGTTTCTTTGTGTAAATAAAGATGTACAGGGACATCATTTTATTTTTACTTCAATTTTTATTGTACCTGAGTTTCTGAATGTACTTCACTCCCACCCCTTCTACTAATGAAGTTCAACCGTCCTCCACACAGATCCAAGAACGCATATACAGTCATAGTAGCTTTACGGCCATAGTAAACAGTACGTTCCAAAAATATGTTCGCGTTTTCCAGTGACGAAAGAGCTTTCAATATAGAATCATTTTCGCACAGGTACTGTCGTCCATTTGCCTACGTCGTATCCCGGTTTCCCCCATCAGCTTTTATTCGCCAGCTAGTGGCTGGGCTGTCTTAGCTCTTTTCTGAGAACATTAATTTCTATCTACGTAATATTATACAACTGTTTAAAAAACTCAAATAAAAGGGCCTCATTAAGTAATTAACTGTCACGTGATTTCCTCCCTTTCTACGACCCTACGACATAACCACTTGGAGGGACAGTAAATAGCATGTCTGAGTAATTTTATCTTTTCGGATCGGGCAGAAGTGAAGATTGAATTTACAGTACGTAAGGCACTCTTTTATAGAGTAGGTACAGAATTATTTCAACATGAGTTACTAATACGAAGGACGAAACTGGTAATTGGAATTAGGTACAATAGTCTATAGTGCGATAATATGCACGAAAGAACTGAAGCCTGTATCGAAATGAACGGCCACCATTTTCAAAAATGTGTTTAAATATCCATATTATGATTATTTTTCAATTCAACTTCATTCTCTATATTGTACGCTAATGTGCTGTAGACAGTATAATATAACTTACACTGCATAATGAATACGTCCACATGGACAGCTCAGTTCGTGAGTAAAAACACTCATTGTTAATACTGTACTGTATTTTGATTAAAAAATAACTAATGAAAATGATCAAACTCAAAGGCGCAATATTTCCTAGTTTACGTAAATGGATGAACTACTTTTCTTCCCTCCTATACCTAGTAAAGTGATTTGTTTGTATATTGCGCCAGTATCATCGAACTCTAGTCGTGGAAAGAGGTAACAACGGCGTTGATCCAGAGGTATAGGCAAGTTAATATTAAAAATGTTAGTAAAAATAAAATAATGTCCCTGTATGATCAACCGAACGTCTCTCGACGAAACATTAATAAAAGTGAACATGACAAACTATGGACGACCTCCCATCTACGTCTCGGCCTCCCTAAAGGTCTTTTTCCCTCCGGTCTCCCAACTAACACTCTATATGCATTTCTGGTTTCGCCCATACGTGCTACATGCCCTGCCCATCTCAAACGTCTGGATTTAATGTTCCTAATTATGTCAGGTGAAGAATACAATGCGTGCAGTTCTGCGTTGTGTAACTTTCTCCATTCTCCTGTAACTTCATCCCGCTTAGCCCCAAATATTTTCCTAAGCACCTTATTCTCAAACAACCTTAACCTATGTTCCTCTCTCAGAGTGAGAGTCCAAGTTTCACAACTATACAGAACAACCGGTAATATAACTGTTTTATAAATTCTAACTTTCAGATTTTTGGACAGCAGACTGGATGATAAGGGCTTCTCAACCGAATAATAACAGACATTTCCCATATTTATTCTGCGTTTAATTACTTTAATTTCCTCCCGAGTGTCATTTATATTTGTTACTGTTACTTCAAGATATTTGAATTTTTCCACCTCTTCGAAGGATAAATCTCCAATTTTTATATTTCCATTTCGTACAATATTCTGGTCACGAGACAATCATATACTTTGTCTTTTCGGGATTTACTTCCAAACCTATCGCTTTACTTGCTTCAAGTAAAATTCCCGTGTTTTCCCTAATCGTTTGTGGATTTTCTCCTAACATATTCACGTCATCCGCATAGAAGTTTTAACCTAATATTCCACCTAATTATATGATTGTTATGGATAACGCAATACATGATAGCCTATACATACACGAGTGTTCTACCGGGTTTATGAAGTTTCTTTTGGAACGTTCGGTAGTCCTCTTGCCTTCCTGGAAAACTGACCTCCTGCTGATTTAAAAATCAGGCGAGGCAACCCTCTATATTTGTGAAACGCATTATATCTACATAGTGTCTGGTATTTAAGCTATTTGTGATTATAGAAAATGAAGTTGTTTATATTTACAGTGCACGGCGCTCATCCGCCGAGATTTGGTGGAAATTACGACAAAGTAGCATCCGAACCTTTTGTTTTTGCTCCCTCGGCGTATTCACAAAGCTACGTACTTGTGTACTTGTGGATTTCACTCTTGCTTGTCACCGACTGTTGTTGCAGCGAGGCGATAAAGAATCTTATCAAGCGCAAACGCAACATAAATGATAGCTGCTATTTACTTTAAGGTAAGAAACCACTTAGTAGAATCGACTAAGCAATCCTCAATGTTCTTGTCTCCGTCATCGTCAGTTGTAACGATGGTTACTCAGCAAAATTGTAACATTTTACCTAACATACTTCTTCAGAGTTCTTATAACAAACAGCAGAAACGATGTTTTATATCCACTTATAATTCTCTAAACTTCGACTAATTAATAAGAATAACTAGTTACAAGGATCGAAACGCATACTGTACGTTATTTCTTCTTGCCTAATGGATGTAGGCTAGCTTATAGGGCCTATGCAATTACCATAACATAAGAGACTGAAATAAAATTCCAGTTAAATTTAGATTTGAAGGCACAGGAGTTGAGAAATGTTCGTATTCTGTAGTCTTAACACTGTTGCGGACTTAATATTTGCAGAGGATATAGCCCGTGCCAGTAAATGATTGATGCACAATTAAGCTGTTATACCAAATTAAGTAGGCCTATTACGGCTATATAGTTGTTAATTTGTATTATTTGATAGAAAACAGTGAAAGTTTTACATAAGGCCTGGACACTAATAACTCAATCGAGATTTCCCCTTAATTCCCCACTCCACCTTCTCCGGCTGAGACGAGCAGGCAGGAAGGTAAGCATTGCTCAGTGACGGATTGTGTAAGGCAGGCATCATAGCTTTTACAAACTTTCGGCTCTCGTTGGTCACCCCTGAAATCCATTACTGATCCACAGTGTTTACTGTGCGTTTATTTATGTCAGTGTAAGTGAAAAGAATATGGGAGGAGGTTTCAGAGTTCGTTCCATTTCCCTGTTGTGCCCGGGTTGTTTTACATACTCTAGTGGTGCTCATTGTGAGCTCCATTTATCACCTTCATCTCATTCAGACGCTAAATAACCTAAGATGTTGGTACAGCGTCGTAAAATGACCTACTTAAATAAAAAAATAAGAACACTATTGACAAATAATACTAATTCTATTTTATATCCCTCCAGTTATATCTAGAAGAAACTTGTTATTTAATATCTCTAGATCGAGAAACATACGTATTTCATATGAAGTCACCATTATTTATATAAAATGTTGAGAAACTTCAATTTATTAAGTAAGAAAATTGATCTATATTTCGGTACAGAAAAGTTATTCAGAAACCAAATTTATATATAAAAAAATTATCATTGTCATTCATGTCATAAAACATTAAGTCTTTCTTGGTGTAATTACTAGTTATTTTTGCTTGTTTTGGTCCCGCTTTATTAAGGTCTCCTACAATTTTTTATTGTCGTGTCATTAAATTCCTGATTTTTGTCGAAACTGATTCACTATAAAGTCACATTTCTCTTTGTTTTCATTATATTTTATTTCTATTGTTAGTGAGTTCCATATTCCTACTTCATAAGTGCCGCTCATGTAAATCACTTTTGTGTCAATAATTACTACAAGTGTTCATTTAAATTTATGTGAAGAAGGTACTGTGATGGGCATGTAATCTGTGTTCTAAACTGAGTGAATAAAATAATGAATGAATGAATGATGAACGAACGGTCGGACGAACGAACAATATGAATAAGTAAGTATGTTTGTAGATAATTAAGCAAATATATAAATACGTAAATAAATAAACTGATAGATAAATAAATTACTCTGCAATGTTACTAGATTGCGAACATTAATTTTACAACACGAGTTCGAACTACATGTTTTTGGAAGTGTGAAATGTAAATGCAGGCTTACCTACTTCTGGGGAACAATGTGTGTGTATCCAATGCCTACTCACTTCACTTACGTGATTCGGGTTCTGCCTATTACAGATAGATGACAACTAGGCCTATGACCAATTTTCAAGTTGCACACCACTTCGGCGGGCCACGCTGTGCATTATGTGTATCTTCATATCTGTGGAGAGATTTGGGATTTAACCTAGGCATAATTGATGTACAATCTAATGATTACAAGTTCTGCATCACCACCTCTCCTAGTCCCGAGGTAGAAATTTTACACGAAAATCTATGATCCCCGGAATCGAACCCGGGCTGGCTAATCTGGAGGCAGACGCGCTACCACAGAGCTAATTCGGTGGACTTCTGGGGAACAGTTGATGTCTTATGGAGAACTGTGATACATTTAATGAGGAAATATATAACTAATTATTATATTTCCTTGGCATTACACTTTATAACTTGTTGTAATCAGATTTTAAAGGTCAAGAGACTCGCGAGTTCAGCAGAACTGAAGTGAGAATAAGATCCGCAATTAATATGATAAGTTACAACATTGGTGCCGTAGCAACACTCCCCCTGGCCTATATGATATTCTTTATCTTTACCGACCGCTGAACAAAGTATGTCCCAAATCTCGAAAACAGGAGTATAACAGTTGGGCGTAGAGAAGAGATAACTGTATTTTGACATGATAACGCCGTTTATCATTGTATGAAGGACAGCATCGGAATACACTAGATAAGACTGATATTAAGTTGTATGAACAAGTTTAATTGATTGTTAGCCTACAAGTTATAAGTAATGGTGCTAATTTTGCACAGCATAAGAATGACTAATTTGACATTAGAATCTATTTTAGCCTATTTTATTTAAATAATTAATAATATAACAGTTTCTGTTTTCTTGCTTTGTAAAGAACGAAAACCAACGCGCTTCATCTTGACCAGGGCTGGGCACATTACGTGATTCTGAGAAATGAGCGCTGTGTGCTTTAAAGAGCGTGTCTTGCGAGCGCTGTGACGTATGCATACTGTACGTCATTCAGTGTCGGTGCAGTGGTGACTCTGCAGTATGATGAACTTTGAAGACGGAGCTTCCGCTCATACACTAAACCGTCCCGCTATTCCCAATGCGTTTAATGTATCATCGGAAGAGGAGTTCTTTTTGGTAGAGAGCAGTGGATTAGCAAAGTGTTTAATTTGGCATAAAACACCCCAACTGATTAAGAGGTTCAATATCCAACGACATTATTCTTTACAACATGCTACTGAATATGACAAATATGTTGGTAATGAACGCCATAAATTAATACAACTTAAAGAAAATGTTTCTCAGATACATTATATTAGAGTATCTATTTGATATTTACATTGCATTATAGGTTATTATACATTTAGTAATATATAATTTTAAATTATACAGGTATTATGATATATCATAGTATAGTATATTACAGTTCATGACATATCATATATCATATTATATATCATGAACTGTAATATACTATACTATGATATGTCATAATATTTGTATAATTTAAAATTATATATTACTAAATGTACTATAATAACTTATAATGCAATATAAATATCGAATAAATACTGTAATATAATGTACCTGAGAAACATTTTCTTTAAGTTGTATTAATTTATAGTCATATTATATTATATTATATTATATTATATTATATTATATTATATTATATTATATTATATTATATTATATTATATTATATTATATTATATTATATATTAACAGAATGACAATAATGCACTTAGTGAATCGGCTATGAGAATTAGCTACAAAATTTGCCACGAAATTGCAAAGGAATTGAAAACGTTCAACGAACGTAATTTCATCAAGCGATGTTTAATTATATTGGCAGATGAATTCTGTCCACAGCAAGTAAGGGAAGTGGAAGCCATACGCCTGTCTCGTAGAACCGTGGTGAGGAGATTGCAATATGTGCGTATGGGTTATGCAAATAAGCCTAATGATTTGTGTGTGTGCATAGAGCGAAGTTTATTCCATTAAATTAATAAGAGTGTTATAAATTCTGTAATGTACAATAGATTGATGTAATATCCTTATAAACTATTATGTACTGACAGACTGAATGACTAGAACAACCGTGGCTCTTGTTATATTAATGCAGAGAAGGTAGCTGTAATGCGAGTCCGCCACTGCGTGAGCGTTCTGCTCTGGCTTGGAATTGAAGTGCCTTGCGGAGCGAGAGCAGCTCTGGCCGGCTATATGGAGCCGCTCTCATGCCCGGCCCTGATCTTGACGAAGTGGCATGCAATACCTGTTCCACACTTACCATCCACAGTGTTCAATTCTATCTATTATCCCCCTTTAGTGGAGGCTCACAAATGGGTCGATGCTTCGGTGTGTGTCCAGAGTCGTCCCCTCCCCTATAGAAAGAGAAGAGGATGTCGAAAAGAAAATGTGTTTATCAGTCGTAATAATTTATTAATATTTTTATCTTTTATAGCCACACTTCAGCCAGGTAATTTATATAATTTTTCAAAATTGTATCATTTATTTCACGCCCGATACTCTCGTTGTGCAAAATTAGTGTTTAAATTCGTTAAACCCTTCCATGTCCTCTAGTAGACTTTGTGAATTCCATGATATTCGTTCAAGAACATATCATGCAAAATTATAATTTGTAAAGTGGAGACCAGCTGATGAGCGTAGGATAACAAATTGATTCGTTGTGTACAGCGTCCCTGCGATCTGTTTGTGCTAATTGCGCTATGGGTTAGCCTATTCGCCGTGTATTTTATTACGCAATATCCCAGATATAAGTCTATTGTTGACAGTGATAGTAACTCTAAACTACGAGCACATACCTCACATACTTAAAAATACCTCTAAAGAGCTAATTTTAGAAAAAAAAAGTATTCAACATTTTTCTCCCTCTCTGGAAGAGCTGCTCAAAATATGATTTATAATTTTCGGAATTAATTTTGAGATATTTGTAGTGTTGCGAAACTTAGCTTTGGATAACATCGGTTAAAGACAGCGACATCAGTTAAACGAGATTAATTTCTTTAGTTACAGAACAGAGTTACATGGTATTATTTGGTTATTTAACGACACTGTATCAACTACTAGGTTATTTAGCGTCGATGAGATTGGTGATGATATTTGGCGAGATGAGGCCGAGGATTCGCCATAGATTACCTTGCATTCACATTACGGTTGGGGAAAACCTCGGAAAAAACTCAACCAGTTAATCAGCCCAAGCGGGGATCGAACCCGCGCCCGAACGCAACTTCAGACCGGCAGGCAAGCGCCTTAACCGACTAATATGATTATGGCTAATATGATTAATAACAATAATAACAAAATCAATAGTAATAACAATTATAATAATGATAATTTATTTTATTTTTATTTGTTTTATTTATTGATAACCATTATGTCTTATATGAATCTTAAATGTATAGTTTTGAATGTGGTTGCACGTAAAACTAAACTATAAGTCTTATGGATGTACCGCAGAAAAACTGCTGTGAATATTAATATACATTAATTTGAATACCTGTAAATATAATGAAGGGAAAAATCTTATTAAAGTGTGTAGTGAATTTCATTCATGTAGTCCCAGTGATAATTTAAGAAAATAAACTATAATGGTTAATATCTTTGCACATAATAAAAAAGAAAATTGTTGTGAGACCTGTAAAACATAATGGGATAGTTCGTGTAAATCGTGACAGTTTTTCTTTTCCTTTTTTTTTTCTTTTTTTGCAAATTTCAATGCTTGTTTTTGCATAAACATCCGGGCTCCATTGATGACGATGAAAATATCAGTTTGATAAACGCAAGTGTGATTTATATCATGGCTTGTATGATTGCGCACTGACCTCATACACAGAAGGTCGTTGGCGGGCATGTATGGGTCGTGAAGTTCTCGTAGCCGGAGGTCTTGGCGATCCTCTGCGTGTCTCTTGAAATAAATCGAGGAGAACCTTCATCTGTTACAGAGTTTACGTTTCATTTGACCTTTGGCCTTTCACCGCGTTAACACGATTTCAGGTACAGTACGTAATATTCCTTTTTCAGTGGAAATTCCCTCTGTGAAGGTCGTGTCGAGGAAGTGTCCTTGAGCCGATCCGCGGCTAGCTTCGGATGTGGTTACTTGTACTGTCGCGAGAACGCATCGTTGTGACCGAACGCTACGTTGGCAGAGATGGGATGTCGCTTTCCCTTTCCACGGTCAAGTCCGTCGATGTCAACCGTGGCACATTTATGCTACAACATGACAGAATTTGCTATTATTCGTAGTATAATTAAAAAGTTAGCATTAGTTGCATCTCGCTTTAAAAAACTGAATCCAGATAAAGTTTTTATGAACTATTATTGCTTTCTATCAGGAACAGAGTTCTATTACGTGCCGTAAATCGAAGATATGAGATCCACAGTTTTCTTCTCTCTAAGAACGAAGCTTAGGGTGATAACCACTAGACCAGTGGTAATCAATTTTTTTTTGCTAGCGTACCCCAAAAATATACAGTATTTGTACACACAAACTGCATTGCAATTATGTAAGTATTAACAAAAGACTACGATTGATGTACTAAAATAAATTATTATTATTATTATTATTATTATTATTATTATTATTATTATTATTATTATTATTATATAGTATTTATTGATGCAATATTAATACTAATGATTAGGGAGCGGATTTTTATGTACTAAAAATTTAAATATATTTATTTTATTATGTGCTAAAAAGTACAAAAATATTTGCCAAAAATAAAAAATATATATATATATATATATTTTTTTTTTAATATGACAAAAATACCTTACTTAGCTTGGAAAAAAAATGTGTACTCACCAACCACACTTGAGTGCTAGTTTATTTATTTTATTTTATTAGGTTATTTTACGACGCTGTATCAACATCTAGGTTATTTAGCGTCTGAATGATATGGAGGTGATAATGTCGGTGAAATGAGTCCGGGGTCCAGCACCGAAAGTTACCCAGCATTTGCTCGTATTGGGTTGAGGGAAAACCCCGGAAAAAACCTCAACCAGGTAACTTGCCCCAACCGAGATTCGAACCCGGGCCACCTGTTTTCGCAGCCAGACGCGCTGACCGTTACTCCACAAGTGTGAACTTGAGTGCTAGTAGTTGGCCGAGAATTGCAGTGAACAACAAAGGTCATCTCTAAATTCTCCATCACAAATGCATGCCTATTATCTCTGAACAACGACTTATACTGTGAAAACGATCTTTCCACAGCACAGGACGTCAGACGTGCATATTTAAAAAGAGGAATGTCACAAACACAAACACAGTCAGTTTCACCTACAGGCACACCCTCCAATACTTGAGCAACTTCACACATTTTTTTTTATATCCACTGTTTTTCCCAAACACATTCTGGAATTTGTCCCTTAGTACTTGTACTTCTGAACCTGGTAGCGAGTCTAGTTTAATTTCCACGGCACGCACCTCCCTGTTTCAGACAACAGGCTTTTGGATGTTTCGAGTTCTTTTTATGGTGTCACACAAAAAGCTTAGATTTGCTAATAGGAAAGCCAACTCGTTTTTTAAATAACCATCTTTCAGTATATCTTGACGAAGCCCGATAACAGGGAATCACAACAAGACGTATTGCCTTACTTGATGGACATGAGCGAGAGAGGAGAGATTTGTTTAAATTAAATAATATTCATTTCTGAGCTCTTATCTGTTGTGTTTCACAAACAAAGCGTGGAATGAAATCATCTTCAGCAACAGCAATCTTCCTAATTATGTGTTGCAAAATCTCTCCTCCTTGTCCATGTTAATTTATTCTCTAATAATAACACTGATATGCTGCCTAGCAGTTCTCAGAACTTGAGGCGATACTATTACAAAAATGGATCACGGATTCACCACACAGCGCTTAGAAACACGAAGCAACCAAGAATTCTTAAAAAGATAACGTACTTTTGAGTGACATAATTGATTTAGTTTTAAAATTTTTAAAAGTTCTTGTAAAAAAAAATATTGAAGTAAAAAAAAAACTCCAAGATTTATGTGTTTATAATAGATTTCCTGAAAATATGTATTTACATAATTTTTTTTGTGAAAATATGTGTTTTTATGTGAAATAAAATTCGCGTTTTAAACTTGAAACTTCATGCAAATCTAGTCTTTCAGGTGAAGCTCCCTGTAAAGCAGATTTGAATAATTTCAAGGGAAAAATTGTTCCGGGACCGGGTATCGATCCCGGGACCTCTGGTTGAACGTACCAGCGCTCTACCAGAGGCGGGTAGCTCAGTGGTAGAGCGCTGGTACGTTCAACCAGAGGTCCCGGGATCGATACCCGGTCCCGGAACAATTTTTCCCTTGAAATTATTGAAACTTCATGTTCGGAATTTTTAACTTTGTTAATCATGTTTTATCGCACGCAAAAATAATGTTTAATTACATAGAAATCCGCTCCTTACTAATGATTTACGTAAAATATTATTCAAGCAAGGAAAAACAAGAGTTGATATTGCAAAAGAAACTATAATATCATGCAATAATTATCAACAAGTATAATAAAATAAATGTCAGCATTTTTACATACATCATCAGTGGGATGCGTACCCCTGGACGATCCCCAGTCATGTAACATACTTCAAGAAAATGAAGTACAACTTATATTATGTGGAAACACAATAAAGAGTTGAAGTATTATGGGGAAACGCATAAAACGAGTAGTCTACGTGTCTTCAAACACATTTTACTGTACCATTATTCCGTCTCTCTCACGACGAACCACTGTCCCACTATTCGTATTTCTTAAATGTTCGTTCAATCCATTTTTCAAGCTGAGATTAGACGTGAATTATCTTACCCGGAAGGAGTATCAACATGTAAAAGTTGTATGATTTTGTGAATATGGGTGATTCTACAATTAGGGGACAGTTTCATGTCTCAACACCGTGAAACTGTTCACTGTGCTGGCAGAGAAATTTAAAACAATTTTCCATAAAGAAGGCCTACACCCCTTCACTTTCCCTAAAGTTGTCTTGGAAAATTACTATAAAATAGGAAGGAAAAAAAAATACTATACAAGGTATAAGTGCCGTCCTTTTCACAGTCGTCGGGGACAGTCTACAGGATAAAAAAATATCCATACAGCATAGGGTCAAAACTTGATAGTTTTCCCAGAAAAAAATTTTCCTTATTTTATTTGCGTTATACTGGGTATATCGTTAGTAATATTACGAAAACAATGACATCAGTAGGTACATCTAGCAAAGAGTTAATATTAGTTTAAATAAATATTTATTGTGTTCTATTACGTTTTCGTGAAATTAAACAAAAATACATGCTTAAATTTGTTAATATTCTGGCGTGAGAGACGTAGCAACGTTCAGCAGGCAGTACTTTGCGCAGACGTAGGCTACGTACAGTACATGTCAGCCGAGTTCAAGCTCCCTGTCCATAGGTCTACTGCCGAGCGGATGACAGTTCAGTACCAGGTATTCGATAAACAATTTATAATGCCATTCACAGTTTAGGAATATCATGTTATTAATTTATGGAGAAAGTCGTCGTAATTCAAGTGCGGCAAGAAGAATGTACTGTCAACGTTTTCCTCAAAGAAGGTTACCTAATCGGCGAACTTTTGTAGCAGTTTCTCAACGATTATTAGAAACTAGGAGTCTCTTAACCTGTTTCGAAAATCACACAACCAGAAATTTGTTAAAAAATGATACTGCTTTACGGAAGCGGGATAGATTAAAATGTTGCATTAGAAAAAATTCGTGTGATTTTGTGCAGTAAACCATTATTGTTTATTTTTTAGACGTACGATAAAAAAATGGAGCAATATTGTTACATAAAATGGAAATTTACAAAAGTATAATGTTCTATTAATGAGATTGAAAGTTTGTAGCCTATTTGCTGCTCGTTTTATGTAAACAACAGTATTGTCATGGTCCGTTCCTGCATTAGAAGAGGACATCTGTCTTATACCGGTATGTGTGTACCCCCTTGAGCTGTACGTAAACAAACTCCCTCCTCCCCATCCAGCAACGTTGCAAAACGTCTAATACTCTAAACTTTAATAATTAGTTAAATATTGCAACTATAAAAAAATTGTAAGGACATTTTTTCTTCCTTATGACATGAATAATCATCAGTTAAAATAATTGCACTTATACCCCTTACACCCTGTATATGCAATTTGTCATGTCATTAGCATGGATGTCCATCATATGGTCTGTTGAAAATCAATGAAATATTTTCCCAAATGTCATTTTATTTCTCTGAAGTATAGGTATGTTTACTGCAATACAGGTATAATAATTAATATTCCTTATAAAGAGTAATTTGTCCATCATTGTAATTATATCTTAATATACTATTACTTTATCGCATTCCGTGCGGTAAAGCAGTTTCTGGCACGAGTTTTCAACTTTTTCTCTATTTATTTATTTAACGGGATCCAGAAATGGCTTCCGTCACCCACTATAAACTGTTTGAAAGAGACCTAACTTAATTTATAGTATTATAAAAAGAACACGGTTATAGACTATTGTAAATCATTAATGTATTTGCTGTTATATTGTTCGTTAGTTGTTTCACTCGCGATAAAACGAAAAGCAAGTTGGAGTTCTACTTCAATGCAGTTCTAGACAACAAAGTTATCCTCCTGAAGATTTTAAGGAGACAATGTTGCTGTCAACGCTGAAGAAAAGTAATGCCAAGAAATGTAACTAGTTCAGGACTATCAGCCTGATATCGCACTCGGCGAGGATTCTCCAGCGAATACTGAATCGACGTTTATATTCTAAGATGAAAGGACAGTTTGAAGAAGAGCAGTTTGCTTCAGGAAGGGAAAAGGTACGAGGGATGCAATTGGACTACTACGAAAAATCGGCAGAAGATACTTCGAGAAGAATAAAGAAGTGTATGAGTATTTGTGGACCTAGAAAAGGCGTTTGACAGAGTGGATTGGAATAAGCTGATGGGGATCCCAAAGAAAATATGTGTGGATTGGAAAGAAAGGAGGTTGTTCAGTAATCTTTATATGAAACAACGAGTCAAAGTCAGAATAGGAAAAAAAAAATGTCTGAAGGAACTGAAATATGGAGAGGTGTACGACAAGGATGTCCTTTATCACCTACCCAGTTCAACATCTACTTAGAGGATTGAATGAAGAACTGTTTTCAGAAATTGGTAGAGGTGATAGTAGGATAAAGAATAATAAAGTGCATAAAATTTGCTAATTATATGGCGTTGTTAGCACAAGAGAAGACGATACTAAGGGACATGCTACTGGAGCTAAATAGCACCTGGAGAAGTATGGAATGAAGATAAATGCAAACAAGTCGCAAGACCATGGTTATCTGAAGAAAGATGAAGAAGGTAAATGTGCTAATTCGAAATGAGGCAGTAGAGCAAGTGGACAGCTTTAAATCTTGTTGTGTATTATAAACAGTAACATGAGCTGCTGCCAGGAAGTCCAAAGAAGGATAGCAATGGTAAAGAAAGCTCTTAATAAAAAACGGAGCAATTTCTGTCGACTTCTGGAAAAGGAAGGAAAATACTAGTGAACTGCTTTGTGTGAAGTGTAACATTATATGGGGCAGAAACATGGGCATTACGACGAAGTGAAGAGAAGCGACTAGAAGCATTTAAAATGTGGATATGGAAAAGAATGAAGAGTGTGAAATGGACAGAGAGAGTAAGAAATGAAGCTGTGCTAGAAAAGGTGGGTGAAGAAAGAATGTTGCTGAAGCTGATCAGGAAGAGAAAAAGGAATTGGTTGGTTCAATGGCTGAGAAGAAACTGTCTACTGAAGGATGCACTGGAAGGAATGGTGAACGGGAGAAGAGTTCGCGGCAGAAGAAGATATCAGATGATAGACGACATTAAGATATATGGATCATATGCGGAGACTAAGAGGAAGGCAGAAAATACGGAAGATTGAAGAATACTTGATCTGCAGCGAAAGATCTGCCCTTGGGCAGAACTTATGCACCCCTGAAAACAACTGAGTAACGAATTTGTGTTCATTGTGACTCACTAGCACGCTGATAGTTTGAAGGTCATTTGCGTGACACAGATGACGTAAGTTTTAAATAGTAAATCGTGTGTAATTGACATGGCACTGTTTACTACGCTCATACAATATTTTTCGCGTTAGCGGTGCTGTCATCTTAGCGTTCTCTGCATTGCATGTGAAAACACTCGAACAGTCCGAGTGGAAAATGAGGATGTCGGTATTTTGTCACATCAGAAGATTCTGCTACTGTCATAACGTGTTCTGGAATGTGCATTTAAGCACCATCTACCGTCAACTGCGCGACCGTCGTCAGCGGTGTGTAATTAAACCTCCCACAACTCCTCTGGAAAGCAGAGATGAGTGCGTTATGGTTCTACTTTAGTAAGGGAATTTTCGTGGTAAATGTTCAAACGCTGTGTCTGCATATTTTGCCTTCTTGGTTAAAATTTACAATGATAAACGCATACAAACTCCGCTGGTTCAAGTTTAAATCCCAGATTCCAAACAAAAATATTTCTTCTGTTTTAATTAATTACCGGTATGCCTTTCTTCACCAGACGAAAGCTTGGAAAATTTAACAAGACACGTTTCGGGGACTGACATCAGAAGCCACGTCAATCTCGCTTACCTACAGGTCACTCGTGCGTTCCTCTTGCCAGCGCACAGCGTCTCGGTGACGTAGGACTGCTTATCACTGCAAGTCGAGAACTTCTACACGCTGCAGGCCTGTGGTGCTGACGTGCGCAGCGACCGACCGGACTTCCCACCAAGAGGACAGGCTGCTGCTCCGAAATCTGTGGTAGACAAGACGGTTTTCAGGCATATTTTCTCCGAAGATTTGTTTCATTTTGCATTTCTTTATAGTTCGAGTGGCTGTGAGCCAGTTTCACAGTTGTTTGGTATAAATTCTTTAACACTACATATCAACATTTTACTACTTTCTTTCAAATTCACGAATGGGGAAAATATGTACTATAAAGCTACACGTAGTCATGAGGAATTTATATCAGCTCGCTCAACAGACGATGTGGTCAAAACGTCTTTACCGGGGTACGACCACCATACCGGAAGGCCCTCTTTAACTTTAGTCAACCAATCATGTTTGTGAGTATTATTATGTTTATTAAAATCACTTGTCTGTTATGTTACGTTATCCTCAAGGGAAATACACGGTGAATCGCACTGACATGGCGTCATTTTGGTCCCTTAAATTCGTGCTTCTAGATAAAACCCTCATTCTGGCATGGGAAAGGAAAATTCTGAGAAGAATTATATGGGCCTAAAATGTAGAATGGAGAATGGCAAATTGGAGATAACAAGGAACTTCAAGAGGTATATGGTGAACCGCGTATAATGGGAGTAATTAGAAGCACAAGGTTTAGATGGGCCGGCCATGTTGAAAGACGTGAAGAGGGATCATTACTGAAAAAGATTTATAGAGGGAAGCCGGATGATAGAAGATGTGTTGGGAGACCTAGGAAGAAATGGGTTGTAGGCTTGAAGAAGATATAAAGCAGATGGGTATGAGAGCATGGAGAAGAGAATGGGCTTCTATTGCTAGGCAGGCTCTGTTCCTTCAAGGAACGTAATCGCCATGGAGTAAGTAAGTAAGTAAGATAAAACCCTCAGCAGAACACTAAAACTAGTCACCCTAGAATCCTGCATTTACCCAGTAGGCCTATTGCGCTATGTAAGTCAGACATGGTCACTAACACCTAAACAGACGAAAGCGATACAAATATGCCAACGGAAGATGATACGCAAAATTCTAGGCTTATCCTTAAGAGACAGATCACCAAAGAAGGACTGCTTCAAACGACATCATCTACAGATATCGCACATCTAGCTTTCAAAAGTAAGTGGAGCTGAATAGTCCACGTCGCAAGAATGGAGGACGACCGATGGACCTACAAGTCTAAACGGCTAAGTTATTCACATTTTTAACATGTCTTAACAGAAAAATTCTAGTCTACGTGCGGTCCGTCTAGAAGCAATAATTTCATATCCACGTGTTATATTTTTATCAGCCCTTCAGAAGAGCATAGCATTGTTTGGTACAGAAACATTACTAGAGAACCTGCCTGTATGAAATTTGTGTCATTTAACCCTTTCTTACCTATAGATACCATATGGTAATAATTAACTTTATAGCATTTATATACTTGTGTGTTACATATGAAGGTAAATTTTGCCGGATAACTTCTATTTCAATACATTTTCATCAATATAGTTTTGTTTCAAATGTTGCCACTCCCGTAACTTGGTCACTGAATTGGTCCTAATACAGCTATTTGTTTCAACATGGATTGCTTGTAAATTTAATTTGGGTTAGAAAGGGTTAACATCTTACTAAGATACAAATAATAATAATCTTGCTTAGTAAAGGTTTCGATTTTAAAAGGAAATATAGACTAAGCCCACATTTATTAATAATTTTTGTCAAAATTAATCTCATTCATATTTTATTCTAATTTAGTGTTTTAGGAACCTTTATATTAGCTAGTAAAAGAAAGAGTGGTTCCAATAAGCATAAATTGGCCTATTAATTGTTTTCATTAACCCTTACGAAGTCGCGC
The DNA here is from genome assembly GCF_040183065.1 of Periplaneta americana. NCBI lineage: Eukaryota > Metazoa > Arthropoda > Insecta > Blattodea > Blattidae > Periplaneta > Periplaneta americana. Next base: position 8,847,776 of record NC_091126.1, read on the forward strand.
AGTTCCTCCTAACATTAGTACTTATCCACCGCTGTGGACAGTGAAACTAGCGGGTCCGGGATCAAATCCTGTTTGGGACAAATTACCTGGTTGAGGTTATTTCCGGGGCTTTTCTTCAACACATCAAGAGCAAAATGCTCATCTCACCCAGATGTTAGATAACCATGTCAGCTGATAAAGCGTTGTAAAATAACCAATTAAAAACATTAGTACTTGATTGGGGTGTTACTACACCTCAATTAGGGGAGAGTTGGGTAGTATCGGACATCGTGTAATATCGGACAGTGCGTTTCTTTCATCTACCACCAGATGGTAGTACCTGAATAACATGGTTACGTTTCTGTGTGCGACATCACAGAAACGTAACCATGTCATTCAGGTACTATCATCTGGTGGTAGATGAAAGAAACTCACTGTCCGATATTACCCGATGTCCGATACTACCCAACTCTCCCCTAATAATCAATGCTTTGTAATTAATATTTTTATTTCATTGTCTAGATAGGCCTATTGTTAAAATGGCCATCTTGTAATTAATTTTCAAATTTTAAATATGATGTTATAGGATAAATTTAAAAAAAATAGACACTTAGCAGGCACTACCCCAACAAGTCACCTTCACTGCCCGTGCACACTTAGAGAATGCACTTACACATAAACAGGATAATTGTATTAATTACACTTGAAAATAAGATGTATCAAAAGTAAGTCGTGTTAATTCACTGTGTCACTGTTATGCCCTTCCGAACTTTCGAAGCATTCCTCACACGCCGACAAGTATGCCTGTTGTATTAAAACATATTACGAAACGTCAATCGAACTATTTTCCTGCGTGTAATTCCATTGTATTCACCTATAACCTTATCGCTGTTAAAGATAATATTCGGATGTGCTGATTTGTATTCTGTGTTAATTATGACTACACTTTAGTTTTCCTTTAGACATAAGTTACACTTCTCAAGGGAAATTTGTCGATTGATGGTGAGGTACGGGTGTTGAAATAAAAATGCTGATTGCTTCAAGTTCACTTCCATGATGATTATTATTATTATTATTATTATTATTATTATTATTATTATTATTATTATTATTATTATTATACTTTTGGCATTTTGGATAGATAGATAGATCATTGTTGTCTTCAACTAAGATCAGACATGGATTCGAGAAGATAGGCCTACTTCAAGGAATTTCCCAAGAAATCAAGGCATAATTTGGCACAATGGTAATGTATCTTTTTATGTAAGTAAGCTAATTTAACACATTTATAAATTTATTATATAAAATAGTTTATTGCTACAAACTTTCTCTATTAAAAGGTTGCCACAAGGACAAAGTGTTATAAACAATTTTATATTAAAGTATAGATTTGTTTCTAGCCTAATTATTTAAGTCGTCCTGAATTTTAAATTACCTAAAATCAAGAAATCAAGTGGATTTCCTATGTATTCTGAATAAAACCGGCATAATAAGTGAAACAAGCGATATTAATTAAGTTAAGTGTGATTAGTGAAATTAACCAAACCAGTAAAGTGTTAAAATAAGTGAAAACAAAGTGAAGTCAGTCTTTTTCATTGCTAGATATAATTATGGTTTCAGAAATCCTTATTATTATGATTATGGTTATTGCCGGAAGTCGAACGCAGGAGCAAACCGTAGTACAAGTCATTCGACGTAACTGTAGAACATAAAATAGTGTCAGAAATAAAACATAGCACAACTGTTGTCCAGTAGTAGAAACGCACACGATACTTAGGAATATATACTGAGAAAAAAAAGTACAAACGTACATTTTCTTAATGTTGTAATGCAAGAAATGAAAGAACATCTTCATCCGACGAGGAGTATAACAGAGACTGCGATTACTGACGCTTCGGTTAAAATGCAAATTTCGTTGCCGCTGCATACGCGAAATTTTCTTCGCCGCCACCACTGCGAATCTTTCGCGTTGGTGTGGGGAGGCCTTTATATGGGTCTCCGAAGCTGATACAGGGACATCATTTTATTTTTACTTCTATTTTTATTGTACCTGAGTTTTTGAATGTACTTCACTCCCACCCCTTCTACTAATGAAGTTCAACCGTCCTCCACACAGATCCATGACCGCATATACAGTCATAGTAGCCTTACGTCATAGTGAACAGTACGTTCCAAAAATATGTTCGCGTTTTCCAGTGACGAAAGAGCTTTCAATATTGTATCATTTTCCATTTGTCTACGTCGCATCCCGGTTTCCCCCGCCTGCTTCTATTCGCCTCTCTGTAAATGCTACTGGCTGGGCTGTCTTAGCTCTTTTCTGGGAACATTAATTTCTGTTAGGAATTGGACGTCTACGTAATATTATACCCATACAATTGTTTAAAATAACTTAAATAAAAGGGCCTCGTTAAGTAATTAACTGTCACATAATTTCCTCCCTTTCTACGACGCTGCGACGTAACCACTTGGACGGAGAGTAGATAGCATGTCTGAGTAATTTTATCTTTTCGGATCGGGCAGAAGTGAAAATTGAATTTACGTAAGGCCTCTTTTATAGAGTAGGTACAGAATTATTTCAACATGAGTTACTAGTACGAAGTACGAACCTGGTAATTGGAATTAGGTACAATAGTCTATAGTGCGATAATATGCACATTAGAACTGAAGCCTGTATCGAAATGAACTGCCACCATTTTCAAAAATGTATTTAAATATCCATATTACAGTATGATTATTTTTCAATTTAACTTCTTTCTCTATAGTGTACGCTGATGTGCTGTAGACAGTATAATATACACTGCATAATGAATACGTACGCATGGAAAGCTCAGTTCGTGAGTAAAAACACTCATTGTTAATACTGTACTGTATTTTGATTAAACAAAAACCTAATGAAAATTATCAAACTCAAAATCGCGATATTTTCTAGTTTACGTAAATGGATGAACTACTTTTCTTCCCTCCTATACGTAGTAAAGTGATTTGTTTGTATATTACGCCAGTATCATCGAACTCCAGTCGTGGAAGGAGGTAGCAAACGGTGTTTCCGGTTCTTAATTGTTGATTTAAAGGTATAGCCAGGTTAATATTAGAAATGTTAGTAAAAATAAAATGATGTCCCTGTATAACATTTGAGATGTCGGGGCTTATGAGACACATTTTTAGGAATGGGATCTTGCTGTCAGGGCTGAAGCAGGATTATATATAATCTCATATAATATCCAGAGTAATGTCATTAATTTCAGGGGGTTATTCTTTGTGATATTTCAAACAAAATAATTAAATGCGATTTTTCTCGTTTCTGCTTCTTTTTCTAGTTCAAAATTGTTTTATATGAAGCATTTCATAGCGCGTTCTTGGAAAGCCATTGATTTAATTCCCAAAATTCTCAGTCAATTTAAGAGAGCGGTGTATTTTGATAATAAACTACTGAAAGAATTTTTGTTGTGTTCTTTAAATGTACATAAATTTCATTGGAAAAAATATAACTGTTCGTTCTGCAAAGAACCCTGTCCCTGAGAAGAATGCGGGCATTTACAAGATGCTGAACAGCTGCTGCAGTTGAACGCATCTACCACTTGCACAACTCAGACCAGCCATGAGTCACAAATAGGTAGTATAGATTGCAGCCATATTCTGGAATACTGTTTACTAGCTTATTCAAAAGTCTCATTTGCTAGCAAAAGATAATGATAAAAATTATGTCGTCTCTTTCGTCCCTTACAGTAATGTTCCTCTCTATGAACATTCAACGCAAAAGAAACGAGGACCTGAAAGAAAACCTGAGAAAATAGGCCTATACGTTTTGTTAACCCACCTGTTCCATCTCCATCATGAACTAGAAAACAGAGGGCAATCTTTCTGTCCAGGCCGTGATGAAGACTATAGTGAACCTATTACCGAGTATTGAATGCATTGCAATTTATTGTGAACAGTCATGATACGGACAATATTCAAGTTAAGAAAGCTTCAGAAAACTTGTACGTGGCATATTCTGATACGAAACTTTGAATTTATTTATTTATTTTATTGGGTTATTTTACGACGCTGTATCAACATCTAGGTTATTTAGCGTCTGAATGAAATGAAGGTGATAATGCCGGTGAAATGAGTCCGAGGTCCAGCACCGAAAGTTACCCAGCATTTGCTCGTATTGGGTTGAGGGAAAACCCCGGAAAAAACCTCAACCAGGTAACTTGCCCCGACCGGGATTCGAACCCGGGCCACCTGGTTTCCCGGCCAGACGCGCTGACCGTTACTCCACAGGTGTGGACGAAACTTTGAAAGACGCGGATATTTAATTTGGTTTTTAAGGTTTCACATGTTATATTTTTGCACGTAATTGTGCCTTTTACCTTCTTCCAATAATATTGTATTATTTGATATTTAGTATGTGTTATTCACTCAGTTTTTTCATGAATGTAGTAGTAGTAGTAATAGTAGTAGTAGTAGTAGTAGTAGTAGTAGTAGCAGCACAGTGTAATATATACAGTCGCGAAGCTCAATACGTAGTAAATATGCAAACAATAGGTAGTTGCTCACCACTAGGATCGCTAATATCACCTCATTACAGGCAATGCAAAATAGTACCGTCACAGTCTATTGTTTCTAGCACCCTCAAAACTCAAGCTTCGTGACTGTATATAGTAGACTGTGGTAGTAGTAGTAGTAGTAGTAGTAGTAGTAGTAGTAGTAGACGTGTCAGATTCTTGTACGTCAATAGTTGTAGAACCAGTTAATCAAAATCGGTTTCTAAGCTATTTTGGAAGCTGCTTTTGTACCTTACGGTTGAATTTGGAATATATTTTTGTATTTAACCTTCCCATCACATTGCAACTGAAAGTGAATTTCAACTTAAGGATTTTGTAAGATTTCTTTGCCAGTGTTAAATTCGAAAATTTTCCACTGCCGCAGAAACTGCTGTGTACATCGACCTGTATTTTCTTCGGTTCAGTAGCGAGAGTTAACCAGTTAGTAAAGGGCATTAATAAAATCGTAAGGAGCGGGACTTCGACCCGGATTTCGGACATGGAAAGATGATTCTCTAACCATTTGACTACCATTGCATGCAGAAAAATATAATTTGAAAAAAAAAATGTTAACCGCATAAGAGGATGTGGAAGAAGTCTGTACAACGTGGTTGAAATGAAATAATCGGTCTTGATTGGGCCCAGCCGGACGCGGGCCCACACGCACATGTGGGAGGCAATTGTGTTCAATTGAAGCGACCTAGTGACCACATATCAATTATAAATTCTTAAGAAAGTGTCGACACTTATATTTTATTTATGAAGCCTGCAGAGGCGATGTCAGCCGATTTTGTAATTTGCACTACATATCTCTTAACCTCGTCTGTCCTTCGGTATCATATATGACAGCTTAGAAATTTATTCATGTCATTCATTATGCGCTTCTATAGGTCCGTGGCCAGAGGTATCTTATACTATGCCATCTGCGCTTTCTGGTTATCATTCAGTTTCTTCTATTTACTTGTCACTAGAAGCCTCCAGTTGCTTGAATTTATCATTCCGTCTAGTCAGCAGCATGGCGGAGAAAAGCAAATATAATTGCCGATTTGTTATATGTTAAATGAAATAATATTAACTGTTGATACATTCTTACACATTACCTATTCACGTAATAATAACAGAAACATTGTTTGGGTTCTCATACAGGCGTACAACACTACATTGACGATACCTTTGGTCACTATCATGACGTATCATAAATCACATTACTATAGTTTTCTATAATAATATTGTATAAACCTGATAGCTGTTATTTCATGCTCGCAAAATTTTCATATAACCAAAAAAAATCTTTACAATATAATACACTTCACTGAAAAGTGGCACTGATATGAAGAATAAAGGTAGGGATAGTTACGAGTAAGTGGTGAGAAATGACAACAAACTAGCTCTACTAAAGTAGTTTGAAAATACGTCCATTTTTGTGTCGTCAACTGAATTCAGTGTGGAACTAGTAGAAGACTGTAAGTGCGGGTCAAAAAAAAAAAAAAAAGGATACTGTGCCTGTGTACTGCATAATACTCAAATAGATAGAGAGTTTAGTAAAAAATTGTGGGCAGAAACAATTCGTATACTAAGTCAATGCCTGTAATAGGGAGTATGTAAAGCTGCCAATCAGATTTGATCAGTGCACCCGTGTATTGTATAATACTCCAATAGATGGACAGTTTAGTAAAAAATTGTGGGCAGAAACAATTCATATACTAAGTCAATGCCTGTAATAGGGAGTGTGTAAAGCTGCCAATCAGATTTGATCAGTGCACCCGTGTATTGTATAATACTCCAATAGATGGACAGTTTAGTAAAAAATTGTGGGCAGAAACAATTCGTATACTAAGTCAATGCCTGTAATAGGGAGTGTGTAAAGCTGCCAATCAGATTTGATCAGTGCACCCGTGTATTGTATAATACTCCAATAAATGGACAGTTTAGTAAAAATTTTCTGGGCAGAAACAATTCGTATACTAAGTCAATGCCTGTAATAGGGAGTGTGTAAAGCTGCCAATCAGATTTGATCAGTGCGCCCGTGTATTGTATAATACTCCAATAAATGGACAGTTTAGTAAAAAATTGTGGGCAGAAACAATTCGTATACTAAGTCAATGCCTGTAATAGGGAGTGTGTAAAGCTGCCAATCAGATTTGATCAGTGCACCCGTGTATTGTATAATACTCCAATAAATGGACAGTTTAGTAAAAATTTTCTGGGCAGAAACAATTCGTATACTAAGTCAATGCCTGTAATAGGGAGTGTGTAAAGCTGCCAATCAGATTTGATCAGTGCACCCGTGTATTGTATAATACTCCAATAAATGGACAGTTTATTAAAAATGTGTGGGCAGAAACAAATCGTATACTAAGTCAATGGCTGGGATAGGGAGTGTGTGTGAAACTGCCAATCAGATTTGATCACTGTACACGTGTATTGTATAATACTCCAATAGATGGACAGTTTAGTAAAAAATTGTGGGCAGAAACAATTCGTATACTAAGTCAATGCCTGTAATAGGGAGTGTGTAAAGCTGCCAATCAGATTTGATCAGTGCACCCGTGTATTGTATAATACTCCAATAAATGGACAGTTTAGTAAAAAATTGTGGGCAGAAACAATTCGTATACTAAGTCAATGCCTGTAATAGGGAGTGTGTAAAGCTGCCAATCAGATTTGATCAGTGCACCCGTGTATTGTATAATACTCCAATAAATGGACAGTTTAGTAAAAATTTTCTGGGCAGAAACAATTCGTATACTAAGTCAATGCCTGTAATAGGGAGTGTGTAAAGCTGCCAATCAGATTTGATCAGTGCACCCGTGTATTGTATAATACTCCAATAAATGGACAGTTTATTAAAAATGTGTGGGCAGAAACAAATCGTATACTAAGTCAATGGCTGGGATAGGGAGTGTGTGTGAAACTGCCAATCAGATTTGATCACTGTACACGTGTATTGTATAATACTCCAATAGATGGACAGTTTAGTAAAAAATTGTGGGCAGATGGATGTTTACGCGGTCTTCCACCAATGCGCCGGAGACGAAGAGACCCATCGTCTCGAAGGCGCTGACAAAGTCCAACAAACATTGTGTGGTGAGGGTGATTTCTGTTTTGAAACTGTTGTTGGTACATGTGGAGAGCTCTTCTTGCGTTTCCGCGAGCCTCCCTTAACACATTACGATGTCGGCTAAGTCGGGAAATGTGTAGACATCTATTCTCAATTGATGATTACACTGAACTGAAAGTAAAAGGATTAAACGTTAAACGTAAACAAACAACAACAACCCTTCTCGTCTCTTACAAAGATCTCAACAAACAAACAAACAAACAAACAGGGGTGCACACATTCGCATACATTGACGTACGCCCGCGCAAAAACATTTTCAACGGTAACTTCGAAACGACGCGTCAAAAGGCATAGATTGTTTAACAAAAAGGTTCCTTATTGTTAGATCTATCACTCCTCAGAGTTTGTCTCAGAGGTTTTGAATCACCCTATATATATATATATATATATATATATATATATATATATATATATATATATCACGTAGTGTTGTTGCTGTTATTCTCTTATTCTTCTTCAGATGCTTTTTTTTTACCGGTAGTGTAGTTCCAGGTACAGAGCATCTTTACAGATCATCTTTTCTCCCACGAAGGAAATGTATTTTCTATATAATGTATATATTTAATGGAAGTATTATATTTGTCATGATTTCTAAGCGTAGTGTTGCTACTGGAATACAGATACTTACATTTCATTATTTGTAAGTAATTGTATGCATTTTTGAAAAACAAATAAAACTGAATGGATATCAAATTAAGTCCCGATAGAATCCCAAGGTATCACATATGATACGTAGCATAAAACAAGAATTGAGGTTATGATAAAAATTTTGATTGATTAGTGTTTGTCTTTGTATTGCCAATTATCCAATAAATAATATTTTAATATTTTTTTTTTACTTTAAATTTGTCTCGGGACAGAAGAGGTTAAGTACCATGCATTTTTTTTTCTGCTTCAGATGAACTGCAGCTTGAAGGATTATTGTGCTTGTCTGTGGAATTAGTGGTAGCCAGATGGTATTTGCCAACACGAATGCCATGGTATTGCCAGATATTCGCTTTAGAGTTGGGAAATTCTCGAAAGAAATCTGACCAGGTAATCGGTCAAGAATAATTCAAGAGTAGGCTCAGATCTTGAGCCTAGGCTACGCCGGTTAACAAAAAGTAAAATTGATTCAAGGATTTCTGCCATTATATTTGCAAGTTCCTGAATGTTTAGCCCTCTTCCACTTTCTCTCCGCACTTTTCTCTATTTGATTATATAAATTATATCGTACGCAGCTTGTAAACTTCCGATCTCTGACAAGTGGTAGAGCATAGTTCTTTGAACAAAACTTTTAATGAAGTTAGCTTCTCTCTTGTACTTCCATGTTAATGCACTAAACTATTATGTTTATAGAATGGATAGTTGCCTCTGGACCATCTTAATAATAAATTTTGGGCAGGAGAAAGAAATGTTGAACGTGCAGGAATCCGACCCTGTGAAAACCGTGCTTAATAAAATCGAATTGCTGCCTTTCCGGCACACCTCGCCTCTCCATAAATTGTAATTGCTCCGAAGTGAAGTGTGAAACCTTAGCGTTAACTCTATAACAATGAACTTGTATACTAACCCTAAACTGAGGAACTTCTATGAGAATGAACATTTCGTAGTTAAACTTCCCCGACTCAAGCGCGGTTTCGAGCTATTTGTAGAAAATTTCCCTTCTTTCTCACAGCTACCATTTTATTAAATCTTTCATTTACAGTTCCGTACATCCTAGTGTGCAGTGTTTCAATATTAATTCAGACCTGATGGTTTTGAAGTGTTCTCTTGTAAGAAGTGGTGGCTCGTAATAAAATATTATGTGTGTTCACAATTTTGTGTTCCAAAATCGAAGAGAATTTGAAATTGCATGTTTTAAGCCTAATATGAAATGTCATGATTCCAATGTTTCGCTGTCAAAAAAACCGTATATAAATTCAAACAACATAATAATAATAATAATAATAATAATAATAATAATAATAATAATGAAACCTAGTCTTTTTATTTCCAATTTTTCCTGGTAAGCCAGTTTACCCAGTTCTTTACTCTTCAAAATTACTTGAACAGAGTTCATTGTTTACGTTTGTTAAAAATTAATACATAACACAATTTACAAAAGCGTGTGTTCAGTAATATATTTTGATTCACAACACACTGATACACTATAGCCTATACCAGTACTCTAATCCCAATCGCATAGATTGATTACTATAAATACATGCCAGTAAATATTATTCTTAAATAATATATACCACCATACAGATATTTAAATTCATACCATCATCACATTCAGCCAGCACGTCTTTGAAAGTCAAACTATGCTATATGCCGACACTGAAGTATAGTAATTCACAAACTACACTCTCGAAGCAGCACTGTACACACATCCACATAAAGTAAACGTTCCGACAGTGAGATGCTGACACCTGCAGGCTAAAATACAGACTAATTAAATTTCCATCTCGAGATATAGCACGTAAACGATAGGCATCGATGCACCTGACATCTGTAGGATAGATTCGCTGTTCACTTAACGCTTTGTGCTCTTGACGAGTCATAAGCGGCCAGCGAAAGACAATTTTCTGCCGCGCATGCGTGAAATTTCTGTAACCTTCTTGAAAAGAGCACGGCTTGTACGTGAACGGATGTTGCCAAGTTTACATAAGAAGTTTATGCAAGATGCGGGAAGTTTAAAATACCCGATCCTGATATTATACATCCCCACTACGTCAATACGGTATTAAATAATAAAACTAGTCGTGCATTAATGGAAACAAGGTGTTCAAGTGCTCTTATGCTCTTATTGACGCACCGCCACTGCTTGTAAGTGAATAGTGCATAAATCAGAGTAAAATTAATGTTTGTATTTATATTTCAGAAACTGGTTGCCTACAGCAATTACCAATTACCGCGTGCTTTCCCAGCTCCACTTTGTCTCCTTTCTTTAATCCGTCCGTCATGTTGGCTGAAACAGCTTTTAGTAGCTGTGTAGAAGTAATAATTTCATGCCTTGTAATGTACAAAAATCGATTTCGATATTGAATTAACAGCCGCAACTGAACATGCAATTGAGATTTGATAGAACTTTGATGTCCGTGGTTACTAATATGGTGGTTGAATACCTGTTGCTTGAAGATAATAATCTTACCTGAAGACCGCGGCATGATCCTCCGATCCAGGCCGTGGGTCCACAACACACGACAGAGAGCTTGACGGGCCAGTTCCAGCTGGCTGAGGGCCCGCCGACCCACAATAACTTAATAACTGCGAGGGTGCAACAGCTATAACGGCGAGGCCTGGAGGTCCGGTGATCGCTCCGGATCCTTCCATGGCTTCCTACACGTCAAATCAAACGCCTCCAAGAAGACTATTCTTCTGTGGCTGAGTTTAAACAATACAGAAAGTGATACTCGGCGCCTAATTGTCCCATCCTATCTCAAGAACAATGCTTAAGAATTATCATATTATCAAGAGCCCAGAATTTCCAGGAACATAGGAGCCTTGCAGCTAAATGGTTTTTTGAATGGTTACTCTACGACGTTTTTTCAACTACTATGGTTATATAGCGTCTGAGTGAGATGAAGGCGAAATGATTCCAGGGTCCGGCGCCAAAAGACACCCGGCATTTGATCTTAATGGGTTGAGGGAAATTCCCGGGAAAACCTCAACCAGAATGTGAAACTGGGTCCGCTCGTCTCACGGTCAGACATGTGTGTGTATTTATGTGTGTATTTATTTACACTGCAAGTGGGCAAGCACCCGGTGGCAGTGGTATATACAATATTAACAATACACAATAAAATGATAACCAATACACAATACAATTTTACAACACATATACAATTTTACACACAATACAATAATAATACACAATACAAACAATAATAATACACAATACAATTTAACACAATAATAATAAAACATAAAATAAAATACCTAATTTTACAATACAACCTACATAATTATCTATAGGTCCTACATAAGTTTCAATAGTCTTTCACTTTACTCTCATCTCATTCCCTGTAGTGGCACTATGACGCATTTCACTGACACTTTAGCACACATTTCACTGACACTCTGTAACACATTTCACTGACACTATAGAACACATTTCATTGACGCTATAAATTATCACTGATCGGAACTGTTCACTGCACTGTAAAACCATAACTTCACTGACTCACCTCGCTTCACTGATACAACAGTTCAAATAAGTCAAATAATTACATCCTTATACATACTTATAAACAGAACTACATTTAAACTAAACATTTCTAGTCTAAGGCCCTCTTACACGCTAGTTTTAAATAATTTACAATTCAAACCAAGGAAGTAAACTCGTCAGTCTAGATAAATACATGTCACCTTAAAAAAATTAAATGTTGAATGTCACCTTAATTTTAATTTTCACTTTATATACAACTTTTTAAATTATTCTTGAATCTCCTTAAGGAAGGACAGCCCTCAAAGACCGCTGCAGGTAGGTCATTCCAATCATTTATAGTTCTATTTAAAAATGAGAATTTACCTACATCCGTTTTCTGTTTCCTACATTTGCTGACAGTTTCTCCATAGCGGTGGACTGCAGCTTTTCTGTCTCTCTCTCATTCGACTGAATTTGGAGTTACCAGTAGCGATGTAAACGTTCTGAAGTCAGAGATGATTGTTTACAACGATAATGACGATTCGACTGCACGTTCAAGCGGATAAATTTAATTAATTCGTCCTCTACCACTTCCCCACAAGTGCACGGTGAACCAGATGCTCAATCTAGCAGGAAAAACTCAATTTACCGGCCATCACAACATCGACCATTTCTATGTTTGTAATTTGGATAAACATCTCTATATGTCAACATCCTTCGAGGAAATACAGATTGCGATAGGACACAGCGGCGTGCAGGGACCTCGAAGTGGGCTTACACATAGGGATGCGTCCACTGCGCACCAGACATCGTGATTTTGCGTGTGAAGCTTGGATGCTTTGTGAAAGCTATTCAAGTGCTATATTGTATTACTTTGAAATGCGTATTTTATCCACGGGTATGTACTTCAGATTCACACAATTTTTTGTTAAATTTAAGGAAGCATAAAACAGTGAAATCCGGCCACGTATATATAGCCTTGTTAATAATATAAACGAAATCGAATGTACCAATTTCAAATAGTACCCTAGACTCTCTCTGTAAGTGCTTCTTTAAGGGTCGTCTTCGGTGATTTAGCATTTACCATGCTGACTTGAATTTAAGCTTCGCGAGTCCACACTCCACAGAGGTCGGTGGATTTTAAAGAGCAATAAAGTCCTTAACAAGGCTTTTTCCGGGAAGGAAGTAAGCCTTGGTGGTCCGATTCGTAAATTTGTGACGCGTGGAGGAATTCTGTTCCTAATAGAGGGTTCCAGGAAATTCATCTGCATGAAGCACTCCAATTCGCACGTCGTCGGGACCTTATCTTTCTTTGAAGAAAACAAAGCACGTGCTTGTGTTACTAACAGAGAAGTAACATTGACTTCTTGATGTCACTCAATTACAACCGATAGAAAAAGAATTTAACTTTCATCAAAGAGGGTCTAACAGGGACAATTTCTGATATACATTTTTTTCTGTTTTCTGCACTGATATAGGTGGAAGTTTTATATTTGTACCTAAGGTCCTTTCAAGAGAGGAGTACACATTTAACACCAGTGCCTGTTTTGTGTTATACTTTAATCTTTCCAATATATATATATACAAGGTGTAACAACTTTAATGTTTAGAATTTCTGGAACATGTTCCCTGACACATTCTACGTTGATTAAACCTAACATACTTATATCCGAAATTGATACCGTTTATACAAGGCATATTTTATGGCATTACTAAGTAGAGATACATAAGATACATTTGAAAAGCAGTGAATGAAGGAAATTTTACTTTTAAGAGAAATTAAATTAAAATTGTTTAGGTTGCTAAGGAAACGAAACAGACAACAGTTTAAAATAACAGTTGTGAGAAAAATAAACCGTATTGTTACTAGTCTTTTTATTGAGTTTTGACCATTAAAACACGCCTTTTGTGTACACACATCAGAAATACGCCGACATAGTTTATGTGTATGGACTGTGTGATGGCAATGCAACAGCAGCTGTTTTGGCATATCAAGCACGGTTCCCAAATCGTAGGATTCCTAGTGCACAGGTATTTTCACGTGCCTATTGGCAAATTTCAAGAAGTACAGTGTTTGGAATCTTAAGGACATTTTTTTTTCAACTTTGCACTGCTTCTTTCATACTCACAAGTAGTTGATATTAAAATGTAATATGGTACTAATAAAAATAATGACATAGACATGTCACTTTCGGAAATTGGTGTTACTTCTTTCAGTATTCAGCGATAAAATTAAACTAAAAAATTTAACTTTGGGGTACAAATACTCCAAACCTACAGAACTTTGGATATAGGTATGTTAGGTTTAATCGACGTAGAACGTGTCAGGGAACATGTTCCAGAAATTCTAAACATTAAAGTTGTTACACTCTGTATATATATATTTTATTGGGTTATTTTACGACGCTGTATCAACATCTAGGTTATTTAGCGTCTGAATGATATGAAGGTGATAATGCCGGTGAAATGAGTCCGGGGTCCAACACCGAAAGTTACCCAGCATTTGCTCGTATTGGGTTGAGGGAAAACCCCGGAAAAAACCTCAACCAGATAACTTGTCCCGACCGGGATTCGAACCCGGGCCACCTGGTTTCGCGGCCAGACGCGCTGACCGTTACTCCACAGGTGTGGACTACCAATATATATATATACATATATATATATTCATGTAGTAGGACTGGTTGACGCAGTTGGTATAGCGCTGGCCTTCTATGTCCGAGGTTCCGGGTTCGATCCCGATCCAGGTCGATGGCATTTAAGTGTGCTTAAATGGGACAGGCTCATGTGAGTAGATTTACTGGCATGTAAAAGAACTCCTGCGGGACAAAATTCCGGCACACCGGCGACGCTGATACAGAGCGTTCGCCTACGGGTGGGGCCAGGAAAGCGGCCTGACTGCGGTGTCGCTTGCGGGAATCGTCTATCCGTAAGCTTCCGCTTTCTATACTATACTCTGTAGGGTTTTAATTTTAAAAGTTTAGCAGCAGTAAAGACATGTTTTTGAAACAATAACTTCCTGTGAAACACGTCTTAGACATTTAATAGGAGAGCGTGTAAATTGCACTGATTTCATCAATTTTTTCTCCCGTCAATACTCTTTGTTTTCGCTTAGGAATTGTAGCATTTATCGACCCTGTTGTCCTTAATTTGTTAACAAGATCTCTAACAGTTTCTCTACCCTGAATTGGAGCACCCGAATATTTCACTTCACATTGCCTACGCACCTCTCTACATGAGTCTGTTTTCACATATGCATCATACATAAAAACTCTCTGTTCAAGCGTGAATTTTGCGTTTTGCATTGTTAACAAATTTTACACAACGCTGAATATTTAAGCAACTGTATCAAGAAACTGCACTGTACATGTTAAATACTGCAACATCTGGCTCACAACTGATAACTTGTCGACCTTGATGTCCTTGATTGTCGAGCGTGTCTGAACAAGTGCGCGCACAAAGCGGCGTATCAATACATGCCGCTTTCCTGGCCCCACCCGTAGGCGAACGCTCAGTATAACCTCGGCAGTTGAGCGTCGTTAAAGTTAAATGAAACATAACATTTATATTCGTGTAAAGTACAGTAGATATGAGGATAATGAAAACAAGCTTCTATGCTAAAAGCTCTAATTAAGCACAGGTCAGAAAGTACATAGTGAGCACTTAAAATACAGCAGACTTTTGTTTGAAGTCCAGTCCGAATGAACTCAGAGAAAGAAATCTGTTTTAGTTAGCCATGTAGCGACACCGAGCACTGTATCCATTGTCGATGATACTTGGCGACGTGAATCCGGCGATTTGTCTTGGGATTACCAGGTATTCGTCTTACATTTTGAGAAATCCTAGAAAAAATACAAGTAATCATTCCAAGTGGCATTAGGATGAAACACGATCCAGCAACTGTTCCAGTGGCTAAAGGATATATTTAGTCGAGATGACGTGAACTAAGAATAATTTAACTTATTCTATTTACTTGGAACCAATTTTTAAATAATTTTATTGTATAAGTTAATATTAAAATGGATTTGAGGGAGGTGGGATATGATGATAGAGAATGGATTAATCTTGCTCAGGATAGGGACCAATGGCGGGCTTTGTGAGGGCAGCAATGAACCTCCGGGTTCCTTAAAAGCCAGTAAGTAAGTAAGTAAGTAAGTAAGTAAGTAAGTAAGTAAGTAAGTAAGTAAGTAAGTAAGGCCTTTATCTAATGTTTAGGATTTCACAATAAACTCATTCTCCTTATTTATTTCCTAATTTAATAATAAGATATTTCAGAATGTTAACCAGTTTTTCGACGCAGAACATAGAAACAAATCGAGCGTACAATCCTTCTCCTTGAAAAATAACAAATCGCAAATTGATTTACACAAATTATTTTAAATTCTGTACAGATCAATATATTAAAATTCCACGAGTGTTCATAACATGTCTTCCCTCTTCATCGGCAGAATAGAGACAGTGTTATCAACTCATCCTTAAAAATTGTGCTAGACGAGTGGGGATATGAGCTTTTCGTCTAAAAACAGGTAGCTGGATTACAAAATTAAATCGAACTCAAAATACACGTCTAAAATTTGAGAATATGCCAAAAAGTTGGATCTGTGCAAAAACGACCTCTTCTAAATCCATGTTGCTCCTTAATCAAGAATTGCTCTGAATATGTTTGGAGTTTGAAAATAAGTATTTTTGAGTAGATTTTGTAGCAACTATTCAAAATACTTATTCCTGGATATATATTTTTTTGCATTTCTTCTATCAACTTTTTTGTAAAGAGGTATGACAATTGCATTTCGCCATTCGTTAGGAATCTGGTGATCTGTGTATAGGCCTACTTTGCTTTAAAATGTCAATAATCTAATTTTGAACTCTTCCGAAGCATATTTGTATAATTCTGCACAAATTTTGTCTTCGTCTGCTCTTTTGTCATTTTTTATGAGTTTGAAGGCTCTGTTTAATTCTTCCATAGCTATAGTATCTTCAATATTATTGTCTGAATGCTCATAACATTTGGGTGTGTTTTGATCATTTTATAATAGAAAATACGCTATATTTAAAGTTGTAAGTATTTCTTGAATTTCTATGGTTAAGTGTCACTTTAATGGCGAAGTGTATCAACATCGGTTAAAAACGCAGTAATCGTAGATTATGAAACGACGGTTAAACAGTAACAGTGGTTAAAATGTAATTTGTGTGCACCATTCATAATCACAGATTACTTAAACATGGCTAGCTGACACCTCATTTAACCAGAGTAAAGTCTATGCTGGTGTACTGTTTCTGCAAAATGACTAAAGGAAACCATCCATACCGCTGCAAAGATAATAGTCAACGTCTAAAAATGACTGCGCTCACTCCGTTCTACATCGAAATGAACGTGTCCTACATTTTCGCTTTGCATTTGTTTGCCTTTGGGCGCTGTTATATTTGCGAGTTGCATTTCTTTGCTGTTAGGTTAAAATCGTACAAAATAGAAAATTGAATGCAAAAATGATTATATCCCATTGTGTGGTTGAAGTGTCGCTAGACTTAATTACTAGACTTTAAATATATTATATAAAAAGATGGAATATCTATAAAGGAAAAGGATGCAGATGATTAATAGGAATGTGTATACGGTCAAGGACCTCATTTACACGAGGGAACTGTTCATTATCCTAAGATCCACAAATAACCTCTCTTTGTTCAGCCAGTGACATAGAGAAAGAGATATTCGAGTATTCCCTCTTAAAATACAGAAAATAACAGTTACATAGAATCGTAATATAAGCAGCCGAACCATAGGAGAAATATGACTTTTTGTGTTATTTCAAGTGATCCATTTGTAGATTTTGATAAACGAAATCCCTCCTGAAATTTTCTGTCACCTAATTCGTCGTAAGAATTCTCTCTTTCCACTAAAGAAACTTCACGCTCACGCTCTATCCAAGTAATTCAAGTACTGTATAATAATAATCGTCTTCGAAATAAACATCTGTGGCTCTGGCCGCCATTTTGCTTTACTTGCTCTACTAATCACTGGTTATCTCTTTAACAGGTCGAATATGGCCGGTTAGAGATTACTGTGGTTAACCTCCTATTTAAGTCGTAACCGAGGTCGATCCACTGTAAAAAATGCTTAACCAGGGGTTAGGTGACAATTTTAACCGGTGGTTACACTAACCGACGTTGATGCACGTGGGCATAAATATGTTATAGATTTAGCCATAAAATGGTTAAGTTAGCAACACTGAATAGAGAAAACAAAGAAGCTATCCGCTTAACGTCACAACGTCCTTCCCCTGGAGCGCCAAGTGGCGCCAGAGGAATTCAGGGTCAAGGTCTGGGTGGCTGCTTTACTTCCTATAAATAGCTCAGTTCACAGGTTCGTGGCTAAAGATAGCAGCGCTTTTTGTATCGGAGTCGGCAGAGCATTCCTCCCTATGGAGCCGGGGAGGCGGAGTTTGGCTCTCCATCTCTGGAAGACATTGACATCTGCGGTATCAATATGTCTACAGCTACAACTGACTAAACTAATCTAATTATGTAGATAGAAATTACACGTTACGCAATTGAGACTACTGTATTCTTCCTTCCGTGACAGTAACGTAAGGTTTTGAGCACCTGAAACAAACACTGTAGTCGTACAATTTGCAGAGGACATAGGGACTTTGTCTTCCCAGTCAGAATTCCGGACGTTACACTCTATAAACTTTGTCATTACTTACTTACTTACAAATGGCTTTTAAGGAACCCGAAGGTTCATTGCCGTCCTCACATAAGCCCACCAGCGGTCCCTATCCTGTGCAAGATTAATCCAGTCTCTATCATCATACCCCACCTCCCTCAAATCCATTTTAATATTATCCTCCCATCTACGTCTCGGCCTCCCTAAATGTCTTTTTCCCTCCGGTCTCCCAACTAATACTCTATATGCATTTCTGGATTCGCCCATACGTGCTACATGCCCTGCCCATCTCAAACGTCTGGATTTAATGTTCCTAATTATGCCAGGTGAAGAATACAATGCGTGCAGTTCTGTGTTGTGTAACTTTCTCCATTCTCCTGTAACTTCATCCCTCTTAGCCCCAGATATTTTCCTAAGCACCTTATTCTCAAACACCCTTAACCTATGTTCCTCTCCCAGAGTGAGAGTCCAAGTTTCACAACCATACAGAAGAACCGGTAATATAACTGTTTTATAAATTCTAACTTTCAGATTTTTGGACAGCAGACTGAATGATAAGAGCTTCTCAACCGAATAATAACACGCATTTCCCATATTTATTCTGCGTTTAATTTCCTCCCGAGTGTCATTTATATTTGTTACTATTGCTCCAAGATATTTGAATTTTTCCACCTCTTCGAAGGATAAATCTCCAATTTTTATATTTCCATTTCGTACAATATTCTGGTCACGAGACATAATCATATACTTTGTCTTTTCGGGATTTACTTCCAAACCGATCGCTTTACTTGCTTCAAGTAAAATTTCCGTGTTTTCCCTAATCGTTTGTGTATTTTCTCCTAACATATTCACGTCATCTGCATAGACAAGAAGCTGATGTAACCCGTTCAATTTCAAACCCTCTGTATAACCCTGAACTTTCCTAATGGCATATTCTAGAGCGAAGTTAAAAAGTAAAAGTGATAGTGCATCTCCCTGCTTTAGCCCGCAGTGAATTGGAAAAGCATCAGATAGAAACTGACCTATACGGACTCTGCTGTATGTTTCACTGAGACACATTTTAATTAATCGAACTAGTTTCTTGGGAATACCAAATTCAATAAGAATATCATCTAATACTTCCCTCTTAACCGAGTCATATGCCTTTTTGAAATCTATGAATAACTGATGTACTGTACCCTTATACTCCTATTTTTTCTCCATTATCTGTCGAATACAAAAAATCTGATCAATAGTCGATCTATTACGCCGAACACAGCACTGATGATCCCCAATAATTTCATCTACGTACGTAGTTAATCTTCTCAAAAGAATATTGGACAACATTTTGTACGACGTCAACAAAAGTGATATTCCTCGAAAGTTACCACAGTTGGTTTTGTCCCCCTTTTTAAAAATAGGTACAATTATGGACTCCTTCCATTGTTCTGGTACAATTTCCTTTTCCCAAATAGCAAGTACAAGTTTATAAATTTCGCTATATAATGCACTTCCACCCTCTTGTATTAATTCTGCTGGAATTTGATCGATACCTGGAGACTTGTACTTTTTCAGATTTTCTATCGCAATTTCGACTTCTGAAAGCGTGGGTTCGGGTATAAATGGCTCAGCAGTTTGTATTTCAATTTCGTCCCCATCATTTCTATTTGGCCTATGTACATTTAGTAGTTGCGCAAAATAGTTTTTCCATCTGTTTAGGATTGATGGAGAGTCTGCAAGTAAGTCACCATTCTCATCCTTGGTCACGTTTACCCTTGGCTGATATCTGTTCTTAAATTCCTTTACACCCTTATATAAATCTCGAATGTTTTTATTCTTACTATTTGTTTCTACCTCATTCAGTCATAAGGAGTTATATTTAATTTCATTTAATTTAGACTTTTATGATTAAATTTCGAAATGATCTGAAATAGAAGCAATTATTGATGACATCGAGAATGTAACAATAATGAGATTGGATACGCTTGGAGAATAAACAAAAACATAACGCCTAACATAATAACACTTAACAACACATTTTAACTTTTTGTCATGCCTCGAAAGAGACATAAGCGGTTCTCACTAATTAGCATGTCATGAATCACAATTTGAAACTTAAAATATTTCATCACAGTTGTTCGGGGAAATTATACTACATTGTTTTCTAAAATAATATATTACATTTTTTTACATTTTCACCTCCGAAAAAAATTGCTAAATCACGCATTCTAAATGGTAGCTATATTTTCATTCGAATTTATGTACAGAACACAAAACAATACTTCATAGAATTTGAGTGACTATAATTAATTGTTGTTGCATTTATATTACAAAGAAATTTGTAATTCTACTTAGTTTTAAAATTATGTTCTGGAATAAGGAAGACTTTCGTTTGTAGCTGATCTCAGGACTATCTTTAAGAAGGAATAGGACTTAGTAAACATTCTGGATAACATGCTACTGTATTCAGCCTTTCAGTTTGAGATATAATATCTCCCCGTGGTCGTCACTTTCGGTAGAAGAAATCGAGACGGAATTGCAGGAAACTGATTTTTAGGGTACATTGCAGCCCATATTTTCCTCCGGCTCAATATAGTTATCTGCTTTAAAATTTCCAAGGAAATTTGAGTGAGTATAAATATTTGAACGCACGCCACAAATGTTCCTTTATGTGGATTTGAGGTCCGATGAAAACGCCCTCTCTTAACTTGGACATAAAACTATTAACAGTCGGGATAAGAATTATTAAACAGTCGAACAATGGCGTTTGGAAAAAAGTTTAGTGCAAGGAGGAAAAAGTGTGAAGTATCATTTATTTCCACTTCGTAACAAAACTTCCGTATGAACTTATGGTTAATAAAATGTTTGTTAAAAAATCGACAAAATGGGAGTGAATTTCAGTATTTAAGAGACAAAACCTGAATTGCAGAAAACGGGGTTTAAAGATCAAGATGCGTAGCATTTTGTTGGCAGGAAAGTTACGAAATAGTAATATACGTTACAAGAGCGGTATGTTGACGTTTTCATGGTCGAGGAAAAGATTGAAAAAGCGAAACGTAGTTGAGCTTTTTTAATTTCCGAGAACATGAAAACAAACATACCGCTCGTGTATCGTACATTATTTTGTGCGAGTATCGTTTATTACATACCTGAAAGACGAATTTCTAATTAGCTGCAATGAAATCTCCATGTTGGTTCCTGTTTAATGACGCCAACTTCGGAACACCAAAATATCTTTCTTCAATATTGTTGCTGTAAAATGTTTTCTGTGTTTACTATACTCCAGCAGGCCGTGATATACGTCTGTCTTTTTTTTTCCCCAGTCTATAAATGCGAACTTAAAACAAACGGTAAGGTTATGTAATGATTTATTTTTCATTTTAATATTTTAACAATATTATTTATATAACATATTGCAGTAACAACATCGGCATCTGGAATCTCGTTGATTTTTTCACGGCTTCCTTAATGTTACTTGTATCAGGAATGCAATAAGTTTCGTGGAGTAGTAGACTTTACTTAATTTTTGCAAATATTTAAAAACAATAATTAACATTGCAATTTAGGTGAAATTGCAGTGGTAAGTTTCCAATTTATAATTATTACTATGTTAAACGTCTCTAAAAATAATATGTTAAAAGCCTAAAGCAGTAAAATGAATGTCGCGCCTAAGCGGTAAGAAGAGGGAAATTGTTATGTGTGTTACGTTGGGAATACTGAATGTGGTATTTCACACTTACCGCGTATTGGTTCTGTGCGGAAAACAAGCAAATACGCACGATCTCGCACAAAATACAATTACATGGTACTGTTATGTTTATAAACAAGTATTTATTACACACTTCAACAAAAGTTTACATTGCCGTATTTGGCTGTATTTAAAAAAAAAACGTTGGAGATAGAACCTTTGGGAAAATAACTTGAAGACGTCTTCATTATTAGGTTTATCTCCAAAGAAACATTTATGTGTAATTGATAGTAGTCTTCCAACACATTTTTGTAAAATTGTACATCAACTGTATGGACACATTCATTGGCCCTAGGTCTTTTACTTTTGCAGAAGTAATGATCATAATTCCACACCTGTGGAGTAACGGTTAGCGCGTCTGTCCGCGAAGTTAGGTGCCCGGGTTCGAATCCCGGTCGGGGCAAGTTACCTGGTTGAGGTTTTTTCCAGTGTTTTCCCTCAACCAAATATGAGTGAATGCTGCGTAACTATCGGTGCTGGACCATGGATACATTTCACCGGCATTATCACCTTCATTCCATTCAGACGCTAAATAACCTGAGACGTTGAAACGGAGTCGTAAAATAACTCACTAAAAATGATCATATGATTGTTTAAAAGAGAAGTCTGACATTGTTAAAGAAATACCACTGAGTTACCTTCATATATCGCTTGCTCCGTTGTTTTCCTTTCTTTGAGAAATTTTACAGCAACAAACTCACTATTGTAATTTAACATACCGGTATACTTTTTCTGGAACATATATTCATTTGTGTAAAGAAGATAATTAACTTCAGAGTGAGGTTCTGCAGAGATATTAATGCCTTTGGATACTGAATGTTTCAGTATTTTTCTCCAGTTACACTAGTAAGTCTTACTGTACAACATCAATCTCCTGTACAAGACTGCAGCCAGGCTCTAAGCTCTTTATATGCTTGTTAGTGCTCAGAAATTGTTAAATGGCAACTGACATAATAATACTGTTTTGTTGTGCAGAACACATTAATCAGACCTCAGGTTAATTCGTCACAATTGACTATGAATTAACTGCATGGATAAATATATAATAGAATGCGAAACTGCGGTCAGCACCATCTGGCGGCGGGGGGCTGAAATAAGATGATCAGCGCCCAACGTCGTAGGTGGTGAACATTAGAACTACGTACTGGGTACATTACCCAGAGTTCTCTATTTATCCGTTCGAGATATTGCTCGAAGAGACAAGATGGCAGACAGAAACTTGCTAATAAGTGAACATTGAGTGATACTACGTGTGTATAAGCAGTGTATGTTAAACAGTGATGTTTATGAACGTTGTAAAAATAGTGTTGTTAAATGTATTGTAAAGTAATAGTAATATAATAAATTGAACTATCTAAGTAGTTCTTGCAGACTTTTCCATTGCGCTGTACAATAAATACCCAAAGAATACAATCCCAATTATCTAACCTTTTGCTTTATTTTTTTGTCTCTGTCTGGTTATATTTTAATTGGGTAGTGTAAAATAGATCGTCTCTTTTATCTTCCTGTTGGCTCCGGTAAGAATTTTCAGTAGAAGATGCTGTGAGGAATAAAAATGTAAATGTTTTATTTTAAAGTAGGTTAGTTTTGAATATCGATGAGGTGGGAGGGAATACTTTCTGCACAGTTTAACATTTTCGTCACCAGGTGCGCTGTTAAATGTATGGAGTAATTAGTTACTCTTTTCGCTACTTGGTGCGCTGCTAGATGTAATAACGCCCCTCCTCCCAACAGGTGGCAGCAAGATCAATTTCTACAACAGCGCCTCTAGTATGTGTTACGGGCAACTCAGTAAGTTTCGCATCCTACTATATATTCATCCATGTTAACTGTCTTTGCTCTGACAGGATCTTTTGCGTAGATTTGAACTTGGACGTACCGCGACAGGTCGTCTTCTGTATGATCCTTCCTATTTTCAAATTTCCCTTTCCGTCCACACATTCAGTTCCTTGCTCTCGTCTGATATTCTTTGTTTCCGCACGCTGACTTGGATCCCGTACACTTTTTCGAGAACGGAATATTCGTTGCCTATATGAAAAGCAAGAACAGTCGGTCTATACTATTAGCTATGCATTAAATTATTTAAAAAAGAGTACCATTTTGCATGAAAGTGATGAGCTACTAGGCCTATGTCTTACACATTCGTTTCAAGAAAATCATTCACATCTTCCCTTTGTAACGTATCGGCTTCGTTCTCTTAACTATGCGGGGTGTTGGTAGACGTAACTGCGTGTTCTTTCTCATTCTGAATTTCATAAGAACCATAAATGTGAAGAATGATTCTAACTTGAATTATATTCAGTCAATGGCATTTAGACAGCTTCTTAAACAACACCAAAATTGGTATTATTTAATGAGTTTTAATACTCACCAACTAGCAGTAATATCACTATCATTCATCACTGTATGCTTCCCCCTATTTTCCACTGTCGCCATGCTTCGTTACGTGATCACGTGACCGGACGTAGCAATATGATTCGCTTCTGGAGAAAGAACCAGTAAGAAAGAGAATATGTGTTACTTTCGAACTTAGGGCTAAAAATAACTACGAATTTCAAATATCATTACATTGATTTTTTGTAATTTTATGATCAATTTATATTCTTTAGGTCTATAATAGTACATTATGCAACGAGCCTATAATGATAGTCATTAAGACGCGAGCATGTTTGTTTATGAAACTCGCTTGCGCTCGTTTCATAATTTTCATACGAGCATCTTAATTACCATTATAGGCAAGTTTCATACGACTTTTTATGCTCGACCATATTTCTAACTTGAAATTATTCAGAAGTATCCATTTTATTCGCATCTCACTGAAGAGCAGAAGTGACCTTGTGCAAGCTCGTAAATTGTGAGATGTGCGCAGACGCGAAAGTATTGATTTTTTCCGAGGAACAATAATGTCATTGATGTTGATATAATTTAGAAATAACATGAACTAATTTTGATATAACCTGCAAATGGGTTTAGAATTGAAAAACGAGATGACGAATTGAATTTATTTGAATATTATTTACAATTAACGCTAATTATTATAGTAACAGAACATAACCTTCTGTGACAGTATTGAATTTCCAGCCTCCGTGACGTTTCCCTCGTTGTCTTTCGATTGCATATCCGAGAATAATCGGAAACCTGAACTTTAATGAATAGGTGTACTTTAATGACATGCATTAAAGGACTGCTACCAGGTGTATAATTACTACATTTCGGCGTGGTCGAGCATAAAATTTATATGTAAACATTAACTCAATTTTGTAAAAAAAAAATGGAGTTAGAACCATTAAGAACGCAGGCGAGGATATAACAAATAGTATTGCAGCCTTGTTGCCATGATTTTCAGTGGTCGCCACATATTTGCTATTCATGTTCAGAATTTTCCATTGTTAAGATTCCGCTTTGCTATATCTGGATTACTTCCGAATCAGAATTTAAATCGGTGAACCCAACAGCATGTCTTTTCCTCTCCCAATGAGATGGCCCGTTCTCAAGGATTACTGCGATTTTGTGGAAGCGCCGACGCCCGATTTATTCATTCCAGCGCTCTTTGTATTCACTCTTGTCACATTCAGAACTGTTACATAATAAACAAACACACTTACACTATTTGAACAATGTCAGCCGATTGGAATTTTATGGTATATGCTACAACAGACTATCCTTGTGTCCATTGTTCTGGAACTTACAATGAAGTAGTTTCATGCTGCTTAAATTGGTGCGGAAATGATCCTCGAATGGAAGGCGGAAGCGCGAGGGCGTTTCCAGCAATTACGTCTCTCTTTTCAGCCGTGTGACAGTTCTGCACCGCTGTGTGCGCCGTAACGTTATTCTAGCGCTTAAAAACGTGTATTATGTATTTTAACTAGTGTTGTGGGATTTAATCGATTAATCTAATCGATTAATAGATCAATTTGTGTTGTAAGATTAATCGATCAAAATATTTAATCGAATAATCGAGTCGATTAAAATTAATCGGTTGTAGTGTATATTAATTATTATTTTATTAATACAAACTCATACTAAAAATTCCGACAATATTTCTCTCTCTGAAATTGCTTACTTAAAAGTATAATAGTACTGTTATTTTCTAATTGTAAACCAGGTAGCGTAGAGAAAATCTTTGCACATACACTTCAGAAAGAGATGGAGATATGAGGACAGTGACCTAGTCTACCTCTATTGAAAGTTGAAACACAATGCGAAACCCTTATTAAGTTTTATGGTTTTCCAAGAAAATTTGTACCTTGTCAGCTCATCTTCCTAGCATATGAAATACATACTTTTCTGGGATTCCTCCCCTTCATCCTTATAAAATAGCCATGTCTACACCGTGTGCGCGTGAGAGGGTAACTACCTTCTTCTCTTTCTAAAATCTGGTAATTCGATTACAATAGGGGCCATTCTTCTGTTTCGACCACTGTACTTTTGCAGGTACTTGCAGTTTCTGTACTGAGTTTGTATATGAAGGTTGTGTGTTTAGTTTGATAAAGAAAAAAAATCAGTTTTCTCTGGTATGTGAAAAGTATAAACTCCATTATGTCATACGAGAATTTGAGAGATAAACTCGGTGAAACGTTTGGATTTAAATTGAACGATCGTGGAGAAGTGCTTGACAGAAAAACGTTTTTTTTTTCGTGTTTAGTGATGCAGAAAACATTGTTACTAAACGAAGAGCGGCACTTAATCACCAATCAATACCTTCAAAACTAGATTTTACAATTGGTTATTAAATAATCCTTTTTATTCTGTTGCTGAGTTTTTCAACACAAATTTGTATGAAATTGTATTTTAATAAATAAGTTTATTTGTAATTTACTTAGTTTTCTTTAATTTAAAATTTTCAAATTGTTTCATGTTTTCATTGTATTATTTAAATTTTACTGTTTCTTTTATTAGTGGTTTTTTATGTATTTATATGTTTTTGAATGTATTCTGACGAAGCTTAAAACTGTATATTGTCTAATGGCCAAATAAATTGAATTGAATTGAATTAACTCGGAGCATGTGAATGCACTCACATGTTTAAAACCATGGATGAAGCAGTATTAACTAAGTGAGTCTTCATACTTTTTGTTCTTTATGTTTGTCTCAAAGGAAAGTTAGAATTTATAAAACAGTTATATCACCGGTTGTTCTGTATGGTTGTGAAACTTGGACTCTCACTCTGGGAGAGGAACATAGGTTAAGGGTGTTTGAGAATAAGGTGCTTAGGAAAATATTTGGGGCTAAGCGGGATGAAGTTACAGGAGAATGGAGAAAGTTACACAACGCAGAACTGCACGCATTGTATTCTTCACCTGACATAATTAGGAACATTAAATCCAGACGTTTGAGATGGGCGGGACATGTAGCACGTATGGGCGAATCCAGAAATGCATATAGAGTGTTAGTTGGGAGACCGGAGGGAAAAAGACCTTTGGGGAGGCCGAGACATAGATGGGAGGATAATATTAAAATGGATTTGAGGGAGGTGGGGTATGATGATAGAGACTGGATTAATCTTGCACAGGATAGGGACTGATGGCGGGCTTATGTGAGGGCGGCAATGAACCTTTGGGTTCCTTAAAAGCCATTTGTAAGCAAGTATGTTTGTCTCAAAGATTCTCGGAGAAATTATCACAATAAATTATAAGCCTCATAATAAATATTTTAGTAAGTAATTAAAATAGTTGTTTTGCAATATAACGATACAATATACACAGATATACAACATTTAATACTTATGCTTATCACTAGACGGAGGGCTTGGGCTACCTTTACGGCGGCAATAGGTTGATGCACAGCGGAGCTTAGGCATGTGACCTTACTCTCGTAGATACATTTTTTTTAAGAACTCAAAATGACCCGTCAGCCGTCCGGTTGCGCGCTGTAGGAACCGAACCTAAGCCAGCAGAGAACTGTGCGCAGTCATAGTGAACAGTTGTCTGACGTTATTGTCGAGGTTGTTCGTCACAGTGTTTACGTGTAAGTAGAGCGTCTCGTTTAGACACAGTGAAAACGTAAACAAAGTGCAGGTAACGTGTGGGGAGGTCGAGCCGTACGATAAACACGAGGGATGCACAAGGTTTTAGTTACAATTAATTATATTAATTAACATTATATTTTCCAAAAACACACAAAATATAAAAACACAAATTGCATAACATTATCATATACACATTTTAACAAACAAGGAATTGTAACGTTGAAATAATTTAATCTAACAAATCAAATTTTGCTACTTAGTCTATATGGGCTATTCCATATGAAATCGATCAGTAAAAAACCTCGCATTTTTTATACTCTAATTTTTTCCCTGCTTACACTGGTGGCCATAATTCTGGAAACTTTTTGTTTTTGTACAGTACTGAATTATTATAACATTTGTATTAATTCACAGGTTTATACAATTGAAAATGTTATTCGTGACTGACCCGTTACTTATGAGGTTGTAATAAAGGTATTATATTAAATCCTGAATATTTTAACAATAAATGATCATTACTATGTGGGAAATTATGTTCTTGTCGTTTAAGATCTAAATATTAATTTCAGATTCCATTATAATTTCCCATTATTTACTGTAATAAAAACTGGTCCATTGTTGAGTTTAAGATTATTGTTGATCAGTAGAAGTATTGTTGAGCACTGGTAGCAAAAAATACTAAGTCAATTGCTGTGTAGAACTTCCTATATCTCTTTAGAAGATTTCCTTCGATCTTTCAATGCTAATCGACAAATCTGCCTCACATCTCTTGGACTTACTTCAGGTTTTCTACCAGTCCTAAGTGTTGTTTTACAAGATTTTGTGGATTTGTACTTCTGCCATACCTTCTGGGCGCCAGACAATGTAGCACCATTACCAAGTTTTCTTGCAATTTCCTTGATTGTGTAGCCTTCTTCTCGAAGTGTGACTTCCCTAGAAGGTGTTCAGTTCTTTCATGGATCCATTGCGATAAAATGATCAATAAAGTTTATTGTAAAGCAATCAGGTGTTCATCTAACGAAATCTTAAGTCAGACTAATGATAGAAACAAATTAATAATGTCAATATTTATGCTACCAATGCTCAACAATGCTTCTACCGATCAATAATAATCTTAAAATCAACAATGTACTAGTTTTTATAACAGTATAATATTGGGAAATTATAATGAAATCTGAAATTAATATTTAGATCTTAAACGACAAGAACATAATTTCCCACATAGCAATGGTTATTTATTGTTAAAATATTCAAGATTTAATATAATACCTTTATTATAACCCCATAATTAATGAATCAGTCATGAGTAACATTTTCAATTGTATAAATCTGTGAATCAATGCAGATTTTATAATAATTCAGTACAAAAACAAAAAGTTTCCAGAATTATGGCCACCAGTGTATACAAGGTGCTGAGGGGAGTGCATTTTCAAAAATATACTATCGAAAGTCAAACGGTTTTAGTATTATTGAGCGACAAATTTAGCGTATTTTATAAAAACAAGCCTCTTTCAGCGCTCAGAACTCTGGAACCATTTACTGCAGAACATTGAACGAGAGCTTATTTTGAAGCTGACATTTGGTAGGTTATGTTAAGAAGTAATCCTTATTTTTATTGTGGTCCACACCTGTGGAGTAACGGTCAGCGTGTTTGGCCGCGAAACCAGGTGGCCCGGGTTCGAATCCTGGAAGGGGCAAGTTACCTGGTTGAGGTTTTTCCGAGGTTTTCCCTCAACCCAATACGAGCAAATGCTGGGTAACTTTCGGTGCTGGACCCCGGACTCATTTCACCGGCATTATCACCTTCATTCCATTCAGACGCTAAATAACCTAGATGTTGATACAGCGTCGTAAAATAACCCAATAAAATAAAATAAATACATTTTTATTGTGCACAGAGAGACAGATAACCTGTTTTACTTGCTTTTAGGCTCCTTGGCCATTTGTAAAATTGTAAAAAAGTATTGAGAAAAAACCGTGCATTATTAAGAGGGACTTCGGCATTGTTTGCTTAGTGGCTCGGCAATAAGTTTCGAGGGTATTAACTAGATTATTTTCACACGCCTAGACTTGAACGGCGCAGTACCGCAAGCTGAAGATAAGCGAGCGCTGGGCGTCATTTTACTCCTGTGTTTATGAAAACCTGTGATAAAGCTAGCACAGCCATGACTGCTAGACGACACATCACCTGTTTATGTCTACTGGCCTTGCTTCCCTCGGCTATCTCCCGCCTCACAGTCAGCTGGTTAGTTCACGCGCGTACTATTTATTTTCTTTATTTGATATTTTCAATACTTTATCAACGTCCCACCAGTAAAAATATTTGTTTATTTGTACTTTCAATGCGGAATCTAACCATATATTTTTAAAATATTTTTTCGTGGCAAATTGTTTACATGTTAATATAAACTTTAACTTAATCAGCATCAAAATAAACCACAATTTTGATCATTGGGTGAAAGGGTTTCGGAGCCACAACAGTTTAAAGTTGCTAATTTTATGAAAATACGATAAATTTAAATATTATTAATTTAAACACTATTAAGTTCTAATGCCTCAAACTTTGCACAAAGCATTATATCACAATTGTCTACGGACAGAAAAAGTTTCATTGTATTTAAAAATTGCAAGGTAAATTTTCTCTAACTTATATTTCGATCGATTTGAGATGGAGTAGCCCATATGATGTTTTTAAGCAGCATTTTTACGGACATGAATTTCATTCTCTGTATGACTAACATAATATCACCGTCTTCTGTACTGTACCTGAATAAATTGAACTTTGAGAAGGGATAATTATTATGTTTAGGAAATAGTGTTGTCACTTTAGACCAATATACTGTAGTTTTGTTAATTCGACCACAGAAGACGGTGATATTATGTAGTCATATAGAGAATGAAATTTATGACCGTAAAAATGCTGCTTGAAAGCAACATCACATAAATAGCAAAATTTGAAAATGCAGTCATATGAAGAATTATTTATATTTTTCGTAGCGAAATTTTCAAAGCCCAATAGCTCCCAGATCTAGTCACGTGAATGTGCTGTAGGCCTATAGTCACATATTTTACTGTCTGATGTTTTATGAATGATCTGTCAGCTTAGACTACACGCAAGTCTTTCGATCACTGTACTCCAGAAAAATTGGGATACAGGATCTCTTCGTCCTCGAATCGAGGATCGTGGACCGCAGTGTGACATTGTTTCATTGCGTCATGCAGCACAACTTAAAAAAATATATATACACTAGTTAATATAATATTAAATTGTGTTAAAATTGAGAGATTATTTGATTTCGTATGCTCCTTTTATTACAATAAGAACGATTTTTATATGTGAATATTTATAGTCTCGTCGCTCTAATTTCCGGCAGCCAATCACGTTGCAGATCGGCTACATTTAAACGTGTGCGTCTTGTAATTCGCTGATGAAGACGTCAAGCATTTCCTAAGGCTCGATAAATACTTAATATAAACGCCCGCCATTTTGGCCCTTTCGTTGGCGTTTGCAGAAAGCACACGAGGACGTTATTTGCCGCTCAATTATTTTCTGAATTACAGTGCGTTTGATTTGTTATCATAGGAGCTACGACATGATAATATTTAATGGTGTGGCAAATAGATCCCTCGTCTGGCAGCTCGGCAATGAAAGAACAAAAATGGCGAACGATATTACCTACCTAGACTTTATAGAGCCTTGACTTCCTAAGATGTAAGCAAAGTGGAGTCACGCCAGGAATAACAGCGTCGCGACTATAGTAATTACTTCGTAATAGTTTGGAATTAATGCCACATCGTTTATAAAGCCTTCTTTATTTGGATAATTTAGATAACATTAATTTCAAGACTTTTACTGTATTGCAGTCTAACATCATTACAGGAATAAAAATGTAGGTTGTGTCCGAATTTTGAACGTATTGTAATACAAAATGAATAATGAATTAATCCCATGTGTTAATGTGAGAAGTTATCAGAAAACGTGTTTGTGTTTGGATACAAGTTAAATTATTTGGTTATTGTTACGATACAAAAATACCTTAATGTTAAGGCTGGACAAAAGACAACCCCCACAAGCCTGGATGTCTGCGTAACTATCCAGACGTTCACAGAGAAAACAAATCGCCTGAAAATATTAACGAACTTAAAAACATGCGTATTTCTTCATGTCTAAACATAACTTGGAAGATTGAGAAATATTTTTATATAATATGATTCAGCGTATCTCTAATTGAGATTCTGGCTGATATGTACAGTTCATCTACCCAGGCAGCATATCTCACTTGACGATATGTGTCAGAGGAAGAACAATTGTTTGTATGCATCTGAAGTCTGATTAGTGGAATATGTAGCTAATCGGCGATGTATGCAATGGAGGGGGAAAGGAACTGGCCACCCTATCGCATTATCTTCTGGCCTAGTTGCCTCATAAATGGTGCCATGTTGGTACCACTTGTGGGGTTCAGACCTGTCTTCGGACAGTTGACTAAACAACAACATAATATTATATCCGATTACCTCTAAAAATATTTGTACGTATACCTCTGAGACCCTGTATATTTAACAGTGACTTTGTTATAAATTTATACCACTTTTTTATATGACGTAACAAAATGTCATAGTGCATGCACTATTGTTTTTTTTTTAGTTGGTAATTTTACGACGCTTTATCAACATCTAGGTTATTTAGCGTCTGAATGAGATGAAGGTGATAATGTTGGTGAAATGAGTCCGAGGTCGTACACCGAAAGTTACCCAGCATTTGCTCATATTGGGTTGAGGGAAAACCCCGGAAAAACCTCAACCAGGTAACTTTCGCCAACCGGGAATCGAACCCAGGCCACCTGGTTTCGCGGCCAGACGCTCTAGCCGTTACTCCACAGGTGTCGACTGCACCATTGTTATTCTCTGGATTGTACACTAGTTGCCAGAAAGAGGAAAGGAGGATTGACAATCTGACATTCGAAAAATGAACCTCTGAGAAATGTGACTCAATCACATTGCCTGTCATGGAATTTCAGGGTTTTAAAATGAACTTCACGGCAGTAGTCTATAACAAGAAGATAAATGAATTCCATCATTACATATTTACGAAAATGTTTGCAATTTCCCCGAATTCTGAAAATTTCCCTCGTGTCCATCGTTTTCCAGCGAGGAAATATCCTCAGTGACGGCAACTCTGGCTACGTCCCTCGTGGGCGATCCCCTCCACAGACCATCTCAGAGACGCGCTCGTTTCTCGTGGCTTTGTCCGCCACCTGCAGGGAGATCCGGGTTGGGTTTGTCGACAGCAGACCGCAACAGACGAACTGATGACGTGGTTGGTCTATATAGGTCAAGGTTGAAATACCTCCAATATACAAATACAGTCAAAACTTTGATGACGCACGTCTCCGGGAAAGCCTCTAAGATACAGAGTACGGTGTGGCAGGCAATTCATGTTGTTTTGTCCTGCCCTAGAGCTGGTTTTATTTGCCTTATATTAAAATATTATGTTATTGTTGTTTTCAAATTATGTGCAGGATTGTTCGAATTGCGCTGCATTTGCACAGACGTCATATCCACGGAAACAAAGTTATTTCTTCTTTCGTTTCTTAGATGCGCAACTGGATTCTTAACGTTTCGATTTTCTTTACAATAGCCATTATTATAAACTCAATACCAACTCTCCGATCCAGCAAGCCGTGATGTCATCATGTGCTGTGGCACACTGCCTGGAATTTCTTGAAACGAAATGTTTGCTTACGTTTCAAAATTGTGACGAAGAATGTGGCAAACAACTCCATGCTCAACACAGTTCAGAAATCTATCTCCACACGTGCAAGGAGAAGATAAGCGTACGGAACTGAATCTGAAAGAAGTGAAGGTAAAGCACATGTGTACATAGTTTATTAGCTACGGAAGTATGAAGACACACACGACTTTAATTACAGTGGAATGAATTAGGTGAGTTTCGAATTCTACTGAATTTAAATGAAAGGAAGATCGATAATAGGAATTTTCGAAGAAGCATTACTTCACAAGAAACACTATAACATTTATTTCTTTACGGGGACACTATACTGAAATTATTAACTTCCATATTTTTTAAGTTGAATTCACAAAACTTTTATCACTGGTATATCTGGTTAATAACACATGCACAAAATTTCATCCCTCTATGACAGTGGTGGGCAAAATGAACGCAACCCGCAAGACAGGATTTAAATGGCAACTAGGGGTTGCACTCTACAGTGCAGTGACGGATTTACGGACAGTTGCGCCACTACACTCCTACCTACCATATGTAATTAGAAGAGTTCATTCACGTGATATTTAATTAATAATTTTTCAAAGCAATTTCTTCGAAATTGGGATTTATATCTGTGCATGCTATTTTCAGTTGCGCAAGGAGATGAGCATCGCTTAAGCGGGACCTGTGGCTGGACTTTATACATTTCATTTTAGAAAACAACTGTTCGCACTGTTAGGTTGATGAATACATACCGTCATTTCCCATGGAACACAACTGTGGTTCAGGATACAACCATTCAAAGATCATTGTAGAAGTAACATAGACCGTTCGTAGATAGCTGCAGTGACTTGACTTCAAACTACAGTACAGCAAAAATATAGATAAACGAGGTACTACGTTATGGAATACAAAATTTGATTAGTTGTATCGTGGACAATAGTTATGGGAAATGACGGTACTCATTTTTTTAAGCAAACTGTCTAAGCAGTGGATATGTAGTACTGGACATCTTTTAAAAGATTTTAACCCCCAGCAGACCTTCACATTCTGCTTTCAAGAGGCTATCATTTTGCAAATCCAGTACCTCTAACTGCAATTCTGGGATAACATTTTGAATTTAAACATGAAAAGGAGTGGCAAAAATATTAAAATCTTTCTCCATCCTTTGAAAATCACTGAATCTGTGTTCTTTGAACTCGTATAATAGGTGATTTATTTTAAGAATGTACATATTTAAGTTCGCGTCCTGAATATTTGTAACTGATCCTAAACATGAGAAATGAAAGAACCGCCTTTCTTGTAAGTGTGATATCCCCTCGATTCATATGATTCTGCGAAAGACATTGTATCACTAATGAATCTCCGAAGTACAGCAATCCAGTATAATCCGCCACGTACACGCGCAGTATTTTCATGGCGTGGGGGAAGGGGAAGGTAGGGGTACGTTTGATGCTTCGCTGAGGTCTGACATCACTGCGGCAATGCCGCAGGAATGCCCGCCTTTGCACTATGATAAGTGGTATGCATTTTATTAATATCTTAATAAATTATTGTACAAAAATCACTTGCGCCACAATTTGTTTTATTTTTAACTGATATTCACTTATGATATATCATTCTTTAGGCTATACTCCCTCTGTTCCAAAATATGGTATAGAAAGATGTCATTTATTCCGTTCCAAAATATGGTGTAGATTTGTTAAACTTCTCAGTAATATAATGTAACGTTAATACATCTTCTAGAGATACTTATTTGTTTGCTAAATTAACATAAGAAAAACTAATTAAATAGAGTACATTTCATTCTGTGTGATGTGTATTCAAATATTATATAAATGTACAATTTTTTAGGTCTCACGGAACTAGCTGTGAAGTTATTCGTGTACTGGGGAATTTAACGTTTCTCTAGGAAAACATTAAGAAAATTGAATAATTGAAGGCCTTGAAATTACCTACCGCAACTGGCGGCTATTTTCAGTGCATCGTCGCTCTGTAAAGAAAGAACAGTTGTAACTGGTCATCTTCTCGACAGGTTGTCGTGAGTTGCGTAGGCTATTTCGAGCCACCGTGCGTCATAACGTTTATTCCTGACGTATTAGGGCTTATTTACCTCACACCAAACGTCATTCTTTACGTCTATTTCCAAAAATGACGCTTGTTGTAGGTACTACAAAATTGCTTGGGATTATTTTCAGACTTCAGAGAAAAAAATATACGCACTCGACACTATATAGGTACCATATAATTATCAGCATATGCCTCGAAACTAGCAACCACAATGCAACAGGATGTCATTTTCAATAAGCATGTCCTTCCCGTTTCCCGAATTGAGACACTCATCCTGCTTGTGGAGTGTCACGGGTTTTGAGGTGATTTCTAAATTTGAAAAATGGTCACTTCGAACATGGAGTTTCTGCCCTCACAGAATTCGCACGGATCTCTTATATAGCTATGGTTCCACCACAGTCTAATATATACAGTCACGAAGCTCAAGTCCACACCTGTGGAGTAACGGTCAGCGCGTCTGGCCGCGAAACCAGGTGGCCCGGGTTCGATTCCCGGTCGGGGCAAGTTACCTGGTTGAGGTTTTTTCCGGGGGTTTCCCTCAACCCTAAGATGAGCAAATGCTGGGTAACTTTCGGTGCTGGACCCCGGGCTCATTTCACCGGCATTATCACCTTCATCTCATTCAGACGCTAAATAACCTAAGCTGTTGATAAAGCTTCGTAAAATAACCTACTAAAATAAAAAAACGAAGCTCAATACTTACTAAATATGCGAACATAGTTGCTCACCACCAGGATCGCTACTATCGCCTCATCACAGACTCTTTCCCCAGCAGACGATAAAATGTATTGTACTTTCGATATCGTGTTCTTTTGAAAAAATTAAGACCTTCCTTCCACTATTGAAATATGAAATACATCAAGTTTATATATTATTTTCATAATATATATGTTATATTCTATAAACTCACCTTCCTGGATCTTTCGGAAGAAGGATAACTCTAACCTATTTTTCTTACAATTTATAGTACTACAAACGTCTCCTTGTCCCATATTATTATTCAAATTATTGTATTTTAGCCATTTACAGTTATTACAACCGATAACGAACATTTCACAGTTTACATAGCTTCTCACAAAAATGCGAAATACGTCACAGTCAATGTCTTTTCGATTTAGACCAGGTCGTAATGTTTGTTCGTGTTTTCTATTTCAGTGTATGGAGCTCAGTGAAATATTATATTATAACTTTATTGCTTATCATTGCTAAGCTTTATTTAGTGTAATGTGTCCATAAGTTCCGTTTACTTCTTGTTGCATAATACAGTATGTTGCAGAAATAATTACAAAACTGTGTTATTTTAATGTGAAGAGAATTTTACATGTTAACATAATCTGTTCGCGTCAACATTTTAAGTTTAGAATGGAAGCTATTTTGAGGTTTAATAAAAAAGAATTCATATTGTGATTTCAATTTAGCACATCTACCTTCCTTAATTTTAGACAAAACATTTACCATACCACTCCTATGAAATTAGTGTACGTACTATTGTGTTACTTCGTGTCTTAAGTAGTAGATAAATACAATAATTCAATACTCAATTGTAGTAGGTATTAAAATACAGACAAATTAATTATAATGTATGATTGCGAATTTAGGAATATAAGTTAAATATAATAAACATACCCTATAATTTTCATATGAATGGCAAGGCATTGGAGATCACTAAATTTAGACAGAAAAGGGCAAATGGTACAGCAAACATAACCTATAATTTCAACATATCTAAATATTCGTGCGGTGAAAATGAAAATTATTGAATCGTGCATAAATGAATGTACAAGAATTTCGCAATATTTAATCGAAATAAAGGCAGGTATTACACATACGAACAACGTAATTTTCACACCAAAAATAATATTACACCTTAATTCGCAAGGTATTATGTCTTAAATTTTATTAATGCAATTACACTACATTTTACAGAAATATATGTTACTCTTTATGCATTCCAATTAATTTATATGGTTGAAACGCCTCCCTTCGTGATCGGGTTATCGAGTCACATGGGCTGCCTTACGGCCTGTATTAGATCACGATGGCAGTGACACAGTCTATTGTTCCTAGTACTCACAGCACTCCAAGCGGCTGGCAACTATCGCGAGAAATGCAACTGGTTGACAAAAAATCATCCCAAGCTTCGTGATTGTATGTACTAGACTGTGGTTCCACTTCAAACTCAGAGAGTTACCGATCTCGTAGTTCCGCGTTCGATTCCTAGGACTTGTGAGAAGTTTAGCTGCCCATCGCGGTCGAGATCTTCGAGCAGACCCGACTCAGATGCGGTCACGTGACCCCACATTTTGATAGACTTAAGAGCTGATGTCTTCTTTTCGGCCATTTTCTAAATTCCCTCTGTGTAACAGAGACCTTCGGAATGAGGACAACAGGCCTGGAGCACACCATTGCCCCATGACCTCTTGCACCATTCCTCTTCGTTTCTACGTAGTTCATTGCTAAAGCCAGGGTTTATCATTCGGGAACTCTGTTCCATCCCTGGCGTTAAATGAAGTGATAACTGAGGTGGACAATATCGGAGGACTGATGTCTTTGAATGCCTCATTTTAAATGTAGGTTATTTTACGACGCTTTATCAACATCATAGGTTATTTAGCGTCTGAGTGAGATGAAGGTGATAGGAGAGAGTTGGGTAGTATCGGACATCGGGTATTATCGGACAGTGCTTTTCTTTCATCTACCACAGATGGTAGTACCTGAATGACGTGGTTAAGTAACTGTATGCGACATCACAGAAACGCAGCCAAGTCATTCAGGTACTATCATCTGGTTGTAGATGAAAGAAACTCACTGTCCGATATTACCCGATGTCCGATACTACCCAACTCTCCCCTAATGCCGGTGAAATGAGTCCGGGGTCCAGCACCGAAAGTTACACAGCATTTGCTCATATTGGATTGAGGGAAAACGTCGGAAAAAACCTCAACCAGGTAACTTGCCCCGACCGGGAATCGAACCCAGGTCACCTGATTTCGTTGTCAGACCCGCTAACCGTTACTCCACAGGTGTGGACGCCTTATTTTCAATAGGACAGTTAGTATAGGGAGGTCGCAAAACATCGTCTCCGACAGATTAAAAAATTAATGTCACAATAATAGCAGTTATTACCTCAATGTAGGCTAGGCTTTACAATTTTGGCAAAATAGACCTACTGTTTCTTTATTATGTTGCGGAAGATATTATTGCTTAGAGTTTATTTTTAAGTATTATTCTAAAGACATAACTAAATTAAATCATTTATTGTAGGCCTACATCCTTACGTGAAATAGCTCAATGTGTACTATAGTCCAATAAAATTTCTAATACTATGGTGTCTATTATTTCCATTTACGAAATTACGCATTTGAAAGTTATACACTGGTTGAGGTTTTCCGTGGTTTTCCCTCAACCCATTAAGAGTAAATGCTGGGTAACTTTCGGCGCTGGATCCTTGATTCATCTCGCTTGCATTATGATCTTCAACTCATTCAGACGCTAGATAACTAGAACAGTTCATAAAACGTCGTAAAATATCCAACTAAAAAAAAGTGGTATGAAAGTAAACACATTTTAGTGGTGCAATATATTCAGACATTCATTTTAATTTTAACAGCTGAAATTGTCGCTTCAGTAGTTCACATAGTCTACATGTAACAAATATGTTTGCAAGAGATGCCGAATCCGTGGACAAAAGCGGCTTTTTCTGTCCTGCTCTGTCTCTGTCTTTCTGCTTTCAAAACTTAAAATATCCTCAGAGAAAGGTGGAAGTAATTCCTTAGAATATAATTCTTACCTCTGATTGAGGTTCTGGCTGACATGTACAGGGACATCATTTTATTTTTACTTCAATTTTTATTGTACCTGAGTTTTGGAAAGTACTTCACTCCCACCCCTTCTACTAGTAAACTTCCAACCGTTCACGACACAGAGCCGAGGGCGCGTAAGCAGTACTGAGTTACTGAGTATAGTACGTTTCAGAAATATGTTCACGTTTTCCAGTGACGAAAGAGCTTTCAATATTGAATCATATTTTCGTACGGGTACTGTCGTCCGTTTCCCTATGTCGCATCCCGGTTTCCCCCACCTGCTTCTGTTCGCCCCTCTGTTAAGTCTAGTAGCTGGGCTATCTTAGCTCTTTTCTGAAAACATTAATTTCTGTTAGGAATTAGACGTCTACGTAATATTATAGACCTACAAGCGTTTAAAATAACTTAAATAAAAGGGCCTCCTTAAGTAATTAACTGAAAAGTGATTTCTTCCTTTCTACGACCCTACGATATAACCACTTGGACGGACAGTAGATAGTATGTCTGAGTAATTTTATCTTTTCGGATCGAGCAGAAGTGAAGATTGAATTTACAGTACGTAAGGTACTCTTTTATAGAGTAGGTACAGATTTTTTCTTTATTTTAGTAGGTTATTTTACGACGCTTTATCAACAGCTTAGGTTATTTAGCGTCTGAATGAGATGAAGGTGACAGTGCCGGTGAAATGAGTCCGGGGTCCAACACCGAAAGTTACCCAGCATTTGCTCATATTGGGTTGAGGGAAAACCCAGGAAAAAACCTCAATCAGGTAACTTGCTCCGACCGAGAATCGAACCCGGGCCACCTGGTTTCACAGCCAGACTTGCTAACCGTTACTCCACACGTGTGGACGGTACAGAATTATTTCAACATGAGTTACTAGTACGAAGAACGAAACTGTTAATTGGGATTAGGTACAATAGTCTATAGCGATAATATGCACATTATAACTGAAGCCTGTATCGAAATGAACGGCCACCATTTTAAAAATGTGTTTAAATATCCATATTATAATTATTTTTCAATTTAACTTCATTCTTTATATTTTACGCTAAGGTGCTGTAGACAGTATAATATACACTGCATAATGAACACGTCCACATGGGCAGCTCAGTTCGTGAGTAAAAACACTCATTGTTAATACTGTACTGTATTTTGATTAAACAAAAACCTAATGAAAATGATCAAACTCAAAAGCGCGATATCTCCTAGTTTACGTAAATGGATGAACTACTTTTCTTCCCTCCTATATCTAGCAAAGTGATTTGTTTGCATATTACGCCAGTATCATCGAACTCCAGTCGTGGAAGGGGTAGCAAACGGTGTTGATCCAAAGGTATAGCCATGTTAATATTAAAAATGTTAGTAAAAATAAAATGATGTCCCTGTACATCTATTATCAGGCAGTACATCTCACTTGACGATATGTGTCAGAGGAAGAACAATTGTTTGTATGCATCTGAAATCTGATTAGTGGAATATGTAGGGGGAAGGAACTGGCCACCCTACCCCATTATCTGCTGGCCTGTTTGCCTCACGAGTGATGCCTTATTGGTGTTACTTATGAGGTTCAAACCTGCCTTCGGACAGTTGACTAAACAATAACAGTATAATTCTCTTCTCTTCTATCGATAACATGTGATTCGTCTTATTTAACGATTTATTCTACGTAATACAAAACTCACAAGAAAATCACTCGATGATTATTGAAGTGGGTCATCATTATGCAGTTTTATTATAATTGTTACATTTCTTGTGAATTTACTCGGCGTCCAATAATTCGGGAGAAATCGCCCTACATGAACGGACTGATAGACACCATGCTCAACACCACTTTTCTCGCTGTCAGGGGTGCCGAAAAAGTTTCTTGCAGCGAAAAAAATCAAAATCGGTTTTTATAATATCAAAGTACCTACTTTCTTTCGAAAATAAAATGAGACATAAACCGAAAATAATTAATTTATTACACATTTCAAACGCTCATGCTCTCTGGACAGGTGTACTTTTTTATATACAAAGTGATTAAAAAAGGATGGTGCTAATTTATCCGTAACTGAACTAAATTAACACAATCGTGTAGGACTATTTTCAAAAAACCACAAATAATGCCCATGGCTTGTCAGTATATCTTTTCATTAATAATCTTCCTCTTATGTAATCGTGAAAACTTTGTAACTAATTCAACAGTTCATAGCATAAATACACGTCAAAAATGACTTTCATACTCCATCGGCAAGTCTATCGTGCTATCAAAAAGGAGTGCGTTATATGGCAGTAAAAATTTTTAATAGCCTCCCTATCGATATAAAAAATGAAACTCAAAACATAAAATTATTTAGGGCCAAATTAAAGAAGTACCTAATTTCTCACGCCTTCTATTCTGTAGGTGAATCTATGACATTCAATAACACTTCATGAAATTGATACTAAAACTTTGAAACTTTGTGTTGTACTAGTAGACTATATTGTAAATCTCGTCTGTATGTATTTCATCTAGACTGTGACTATAAATTAAGATTTTATAACAGTATTAAGTTTTTTGACTTGTTCCATATTCTAGCTGTAAGCATGTATGAATACCATGGAATGTTAATAAATACAATACAATGCAATACAATATAATACAATACAATACAATACAATACAACTGTATTAACATGGAAAGACGCATTAACTTCTAGCTTTAACCTGTGCACTACAAAGCTCGATTTGAGCCCCGTTCTTGACATGACAGATGGGATGGTACACCAGCTCTGTCCAGACTCATGCCAGTATGTCCTCTGCAACACAATTGGGACTCAGCTCGTTCCAGAACAGATGAATAAAGGAGCCTACTTGGGCTAGGGAAGTTTCTTGTCACGCTCGATAATACCAATAGAGGAAGTGTTACAAATATACGAGGCGCATCCAGAAAGTAAGTTTCCCAATTTTTCCCCTTGAAAGTAAACGTAATTAGCCGTGTCAATTGCGCATGCGTAACAGATCTATCGCGTATCAATCATATGCCAGCCGGACAGGTCCCGCCTGGTGCCAGTAGCGTGGCAGCAGTGGTCCGAAATGGAAGCTCTTATTCCTTCTCCCGCCGCCTGCGAGGTTCGGTCGGTGATAAAGTTCTTTAATGCACAAAGCAATGCGCCAATTGAAATTCATCGGCAGCTCTGTCAGGTATATGGGCCGAACATCATGAGTAAGCAGATGGTGCGTCGCTGGTGTAGGCAGTTTTCCGAAAGTCGTCAAAGTGTCCATGATGAAGAGCGCAGTGGGCGACCGTCCCTCATCAATGATGATCGTGTTGAGCTGGTGCGGCAGTGCATCATGGAGAACCGTCGCTTCACGATTACGGAGCTGAGCAGTCATTTTCCGCAGATATCGCAATCCTTGTTGCATGAGATTGTCACTAAACACCTGCTGTTCAAAAAAGTGTGTGCCAGGTGGGTGCCGAAAAACCTGACACCCGAACACAAAATGCAACGTTTAGGAGCAGCACTGACATTTCTGCAACGGTATCACGATGACGGCGACGAGTTCCTCGACAGGATCGTCACGGGCGATGAGACTTGGATTTCGCACTTCACCCCGGAAACCAAGCAGCAGTCAATGCATTGGCGGCATAGTGGATCTCCGGTCAGGACGAAATTCAAACAGACGCTGTCGGTACGGAAAGTGATGTGCACGGTGTTCTGGGACAGGAAGGGCATTCTGCTCATTGACTTCCTTCCAAGAGGTGAAACAGTGAACGCTGACCG
Organism: Periplaneta americana; assembly: GCF_040183065.1. Taxonomy (NCBI): domain Eukaryota; kingdom Metazoa; phylum Arthropoda; class Insecta; order Blattodea; family Blattidae; genus Periplaneta; species Periplaneta americana. The sequence goes on from NC_091126.1 coordinate 8,891,219, forward strand.
TTATTGTGAAACACTGCGAAAATTGCGACGTGCCATTCAAAACAAGAGGCGTGAAATGCTTACTGCAGGTGTTGTGCTCCTCCATGACAATGCTCGTCCACATACGGCTCGGCACACAGCAGTTGTTTTGACGGAATTTGGCTGGGAGTTGTTTAATCAACCACCCTACAGTCCTGATCTTGCTCCCAGCGATTTTCACGTTTTCTTGCACCTCAAGAAATTCCTGTCCTCCGGTGAGCGTTTTGGCAACGACGAAGAGCTGAAGACGTCTGTCACACGCCGGTTCCATTCACAGGCGGCAGAGTTCTACGACAGAGGGATACAAAAGTTGATTCCACGATACGACAAGTATCTCAATTCTGATGGTGGCTATGTTGAAAAATAGCTGAAACATTGCTGTACCTGTTGCCAATAAATGTTTTCCTGAAAGTTTGTGTTCTTCTTTTCAAAAAAAAAAAAAAAAAGGAAACTTACTTTCTGGATCGCCTCGTAGAATATCATTTTGTTTTTTTCGTTTTGGAACCTACATGTTTTGAATACCGAACGTAAAGTATCGTCCTGTTTATTGCTGAATGTCCCTGTGGATGGTACGCTGGACTTAAGACGTTCGTAACATGTTATAAAATGTAAAAAAAAAATAAAATAAAATAATAATAATAATAATAATAATAATAATAATAATAATATCCTCAAAATCTAACATATTTCCTTCATAAAAATGGAGTTACAAATATGGAATTCTGTTTAACAAGTTACAAGATTAACAAAATTGCAAAGTCAAAATGGCGTCTACTAAGAAAAACAGAGAACAAGCATTCAGCATTTTCATTAGAAGTGTTTTTCTTTAAATATATATATATATATATATATATATATATATATATATATATATATATACATATCATTAATATGAGGAATAACAATGTATATTCAAGATAAGAATTTACCGCCAAAATTTTAACTTTCCTCGAAAACGCAATAACAACTACAAACTAACACATTCTCGCGAAAGAGGGGATCAGTGCGTAGTAATTTGGAAGGCTTCCGCTAGAATACAACACGCATCACATCGTATATCACATTATTTCATATTTGTAACACTTCCTCTACTAGTACCAACCTGAAGAGGTCCTGGTCAAGAGCTCCACGTTCAAATGAGTAGGCCTAACTTCTACACCTGAAAGCGTCCAGCCACTACCAAAGTCAGTGACGTCAATTATTTTATTGCTGCAATTTTCTAATTGTTGTAATATATACGACTACTACAGGTTTGACCAGTGAAACCTCTGACCCCAGGAGGTGCATGTGCTTCTCAAGAGTAACCCACTTTCCCTTCCATCTCCGTCAAGCGCTGGCTGCTTGCTGCGCCCTAGTCCCATTTTTCTCGATTCTTCTTTTGGTGTGTTCGTTTATTTATTACTTTTAACGTTTCATTTTTTTGTTGCGGTAGTGTGTGTTTCTTTGTTAGCGATTTCTTTTATTGTTTGTTTCCGTGCTTCTACATTAATTTGTATAGCCAATCATATGACCGTTCGTCTTCTCTAGTTGACTTGTTCCGTTGGTTTTAATTTCTCATTATAGGAATTAAAAGAGAAACTTCTGTGATGCTGCAAAAATCGGTTTCTAGATTATTGCGAATGTACAAGTTTTCAGCATTAGATACAAAACTTGACTTGGGGTTGCGCCTCTCAGTCTGTCTGTTCGTATGCAGAAATTTCTCTCGAACCATTGGATGGATTTTGTTCATCTGAATCTACGTGTTAGCTTATACAGGGACATCATTTTATTTTTACTAACATTTTTAATATTAACTTGCCTATACCTCTGGATCAACGCCGTTTGCTACCTTCTTCCACGACTGGAGTTCTATGATACTGGGGTAATAATACAAACAAATCACTTTACTAGGTATAGGAGGGAAGAAAAGTAGTTCGTCTATTTACGTAAACTAGGACATATTGCGCTTTTGAGTTTGATCATTTTCATTAGGTTTTTGTTTAATCAAAATACAGTACAGTATTAACAATGAGTGTTTTTACTCACAAACTGAGCTGTCCATGTGGACGTATTCATTATGCAGTATAAGTTATATTATACTGTCTACAGCACATTAGCGTACAATATAGAGAATGAAGTTGAATTGAAAAATAATCATAATATGGATATTTAAACACATTTTTGAAAATGGTGGCCGTTCATTTCGATACAGGCTTCAGTTCTTTCGTGCATATTATCGCACTATAGACTATTGTACCTAATTCCAATTACCAGTTTCGTCCTTCGTACTAGTAACTCATGTTGAAATAATTCTGTACCTACTCTATAAAAGAGTACCTTACGTACTGTAAATTCAATCTTCACTTCTGCCCGATCCGAAAAGATAAAATTACTGTCATGCTATCTACTGTCCGTCCAAGTGATTATTTCGTAGAAAGGGAGGAAATCACGTGACAGTTAATTACTTAACGAGGCCCTTTTATTTAAGTTATTTTAAACAGTTGTATAATATTACGTAGACGTCCAATTTCTAACAGAAATTAATGTTCTCAGAAAAAAGCTAAGACAGCCCAGCCACTAGCTGGCGAATAAAAGCTGGTGGGGGAAACTGGGATACGACGTAGGCAAATGGACGACAGTACCTGTGAGAAAATGATTCAATATTGAAAGCTCTTACGTCACTGGAAAACGCGAACATATTTTTGGAACGTACTGTTTACTATGACCGTAAGGCTAATATGACTGTATATGCGGTCTTGGATCTGTGTGGAGGACGGTTAAATTTCATTAGTAGAAGGGGTGGGAGTGAAGTATATTCAAAAACTCAGGTACAATAAAAATTGAAGTAAAAATAAAATGATGTCCCTGTACATGATGCACATGGAAGACATGACTTGGTGCGAAAGTAATTCCAAATCTTTTTTGTTTTTCTTTAAAACCTGAAGAACCATAATGTTGTGACAAGATGATTCTAGTTTCACAATGCGTGTCATATGAAAGCGAAACAATAGCTGTTCAAAATGGTAGATGTTTCCGATGTACGTATGAAAAAAAAAAAAGGCTGTGATTGAATTCCTCTCTGTGGATAAAATTACTCCAATTGAGATCCATACTCGTCTAAGAAATGCGTATCGTGATCGTACTGTCGTGTAGACATCAGTGCAGTTAGACCCTAAGTGAGGCATTTCAGAGTGGAGAAACGAACAACGTTGACAAGCCTCGAAGCGGCCGGCAGCAACGGCAGTGACAGAATGCAAGATGGTTCGAATCGACACACTCATGAAAGAAAACCGCCTTATCACAAGGGAACTGTGAGAATAATTATTATTCCTCTTTTAATACATTTTTAAATTTGTTCTGTGTCGTTACCTTTTCCTGCTTCTTATTTGCCTGTGTGTTCTGTGTTCCTATTCCTCGTTTACTTGTGCTCTTGTATGCCCATTAAGGCCGTTCGGCTGGTCTGCTGCTCAGTGGTGTTTCTGTAGTATAGCTATCGTGGCAATTTCTGTTATTACCTACCTATGTCGCGATTTCTTCGTTCTTTGTTTTTTATGATGACTTGTAATGCTCGCATGTACTAATGAGTAATAGTACACAACCTGGCTGAGCTATGTTCATCTGTTTTGTTCTGCGTGACACCTGATCTCTGTGATTGCGTCACATGCGGAAGAGGCCGACGCGATTTAATTTACGTGCCATCATCAGGAAGAGTTTGATGTCGAAGTTCTTGCGTGCGGAAGATACACATTACACACTTCTAAGGTCTCCTGCAACTAACTGTGATTTCAGTGCCAAGTGAAATAAAAAATCGACATTTTTCTCATTCCCGTCCCTTCGACGAACTGCGATACAGTTATCGAAAACCATAGCAATGTCGATGTTGTTCATCGTCTGCAGTTTAGTCAGGCTTCGCTGGTTGTGCCCATTAATCCTTAAAAGACTTCCTCGATGCTTTCACTACACTGATCCGATGTCTGAGTGGAGTTAAATGCTGTCGAATGTCCAGTTCTTCCTTCGATCGATGAGCGACAGGAGCTCACGGAAAGCCTACGTTTTGTACAGGTGAAACATAAAAGTGAGACACCACATGTCTTGAATGCTCACAGTTAATATCGAGATGACATTTTAAATATAACAGCTTATCTTTTCGATGTTGGCTTCGCGAAAATTAATTTTTGAGAACATACTCTTCATCAGTTGTGTAATTGACATAATGTTACAGTTATTAATTTCGACGGACCAGTCCAAAAGGAAAATAATTCAAAATGCAAAGTTTTGAGATAATTGAACTTTAAGGGAACCAGGTAGTGATTAGGGGTCAAAAATCCGATTTTTTATTTTGTGTTTTAAAATAAATTACAAAACTGGTCTTTAAAACAATATAGATATTGTGGAGGGTATTTCTGCAGATAAACCTTTCAAATGACCTCTTTAAATTTGGCGGTGCATGTAATTCATACACTCTTTTTTTTTATACAGTTTTCCAGAAGTTGACATTTTCAAACTTAAGTGCATTTTTCTCTGAAATTACTGAATCAATTTACATGAAATTTTTACAGTGTTTTCTGCAGCCTGTCTTCTACATTGTAGACCTACGGTTTTAAGAATGTCACACACATAACACGAAAAAAAATGTATATGCATTGAAAAAGTTGTAAAAAATTTTGAACAAAAATCAATATTTTTTTCTGTTTCACTAGGGGTGAAATATTTAACTAAATTTTGCTTTGGAATTTACAATACACAATACTGGATAACTTAAAAAAATACAAGGTATATGAGTGAAGATAGTAGCAAGTATTGTGCACCTGAAGAATGAGGCACACCTAGCAAAGTTGGAAAACAGGTTATCAGTTAGGGCCTTTCTTTTGCACTTGGATACGAAGCTAATTAGTTGTCTTTTATACCACTGAATTCAGAATGATTGATTGCATAAACCTGGAAATTTTTATTCCTTTCTGAGCACTAGAAGCCTAGAAATATTCAACTAAACTTTTGTATTGAAATTTTTTTAATCGCACAGTATCACTACCCAGTTCCCTTAAAGATTCGTGTTGCTGTGAAAAGTCCAAGGATCATTGAAATTACTCCAAATTCAGTTAATGATGTTTCTTATATTCTGTAAGTTACAGTTAGAATGACGTTAATTGGATTTTTCACTGCAATAGGAAACTTTAAAATGCAGTCATCTCAAAATTTTGCATTTTGAGTTGTTTCCCTTTTGAAATGGGCCGTCCATTTAAATTTTAAATGTGGGTATATCATAACTTGAAGCGGTTATTTGAAAAAATCGTGTCAGCCACAAATTTTTCATTTTTGAAGAAAATAAGATAAGAATTTACTTTTTATGTTACAGTTGTGCAACTTTTAAAGGAGAAATACGAATGATTCATTACAGAAAAATCAAATTGTGTGAATTTATTTCTTCATGTAGGGTTTTCATTGCCAAAGTCATATTGTTTTAACAAGAACTAATGAAAAGTTATATGCACATTGCTCTCTGAAAGCAATCCTTCTTAATATGCATTTACTCTCGGACCCATGTTGTTCTAATAAGAATCAGAGCTTTCATTGGTGTTTGCGGTGAGATTCTTATTTCTCAGTGCAGAAGTAAATATCGTGTACTATTTGAATTAATTATTTTAGAGTACCTTCTCGAACTCATGTTTGAACAAGCATAAATATGAAAGGTTACTTAGCACTGTGTTACTTTTACAGGAAAGACACGAATTTCTTATATCACACAAGCAATTTATCTCTATTATCTTACCCATTTCATTTTTAGATTACATTTTCTTATTCCCAGCATCATGTTGCTTTAACTGAAATCAATAAGAACGTCCGCTGGCACTCTGTAACTCTTAGAGAACCTCAAATTTCTCTCATCATAGAAGAAATATAATCTGTATTATTTTAATTCATTTCTTCGCAGTAATTTTATTCTCAAATCATCAATGTGAAAGAATTCCTCAGCAAGGAGAAACTTTAACAGTAGAAATGTGTGTACCTCATGTCAGAGAAGTAGTTCTCGTGTATTTTTTGTTGTGGTTTATTTATCGACGCTGTATCAACTGCTATGGTTGTCTAGCATCTGAACGATATGGAGGTAATAATGCCAGCGAAATGAGTCCGGGGTCCGGCGCCGAAAGCTTCCCAGCATTTATTTTGCTCTTAATGGTTTGAGGGAAAACCCCGGAAAAACCTCAATCAAGTAACTTGTCCCAACCAGGATTTGAACCCGGGTCAGCTTGTTTCACTGTCAGCCATGCTAACCGTTATTCCATAGCGGTGGACTCGTGTGTATTACCTGAATTAATTTCCATATCTTATTAGTCCAGTTGGTTTAACAAGCATCAAAAAAGCAATTTTACCTATGATTTCAGGACTGATGTGGTTTTGAAAGAAAGTCAACATTTAATTTTCGACGTTCATACAAGAAATGCAAACTACTCGTATGTAATATATAAAGAATTTACTTTATGATATTATAATTGATAAGTCATTGACGAAAATCTAACTTAACTATAGACTTATCTGAACATCTCCAATATAACTGTAGATTTATCTGAACATATCCAATATGAATTGTATTGTCGGACCATCGGATCTGTGCCCCCGTAAGATATGCGAACTGAACCCCAATTCCTTCTCAGCCTCGGTAATTCATTTCCCTCCCTGCATTCCTATCTCTCTCTTTTCTATCTCTCTCCCTTTCTCTCCTCCACTACTCACAATTTTGGCCTTCTTGCGGGACAGTTTACAATATTTGCACTTGCAGTCCAGTGTTGTCAACTCAACATGGATATTGTGGCACGAAGTGGCGAAAGAAATATTATTAAGTAAGTATGTAATAGCATTTTGCGAGGAAGAGAAACAAACAAGTCAATATCTGTTTCCTATAAATCAGGCAACGAAAAGAGCAGCTGCTATCACAGGTGAGGCTTATTTAATTTCAATTGATTACGTATTAAAATTACTTACTTAACAAATACTAATAATACAACATTTTATGTAATTTATATAGACAGGTCAGAGCTCCTAATAAAGAAAATCAGGAGAGAGGGAGTCTGTGCAGGAGATGAAAAGCTAGAATCACCAGGAAAGAATAGAGCAAGGGAACTTTTAATTCTTGTAGATGATATGAACCGATGTATTTTAAGAAGAAAGATACAAGAATTTTATACCGTGCAGAAAGAAGTTCCAACTTTGAAGAAATTACTGAAGGTTGCGAGAGAAGCAATAATTTCCAAGGTTGGAGAGAAACCCTACGGAAAGTGATTCGAGACATGGGTTTAGGTTTAAAAATGTAAAAATACAAGATGTATTTTGATTGAAAGAAATGATATTGTAGCATGGAGGACCAGTTATTTATGACACCGTTTGACTGAAGTTTGGCAACATCCCTATTCGGGAAGGTTCATGGCTTGCTGTTTAACGTGGTGGGAGGAAAGCGTGTGGAATGGAGTGAGTACAGGCGTTAACTTTTCCAAGAACGACGACAGCGCTAAAGGGGCACAGATCCGATGGTCCGACAATAAATATCTACAAGCCAGTCAGGCAAAAATTTATATGATGCCACAAAGATTGGCGAAAACGTTCATACAAGAAATGCAAACTATGTAATATAATAAAGCATTTTACTTTATGATGTTATAATTGATAAGTCATTGATGGAAATCTAACAAAACATTTATTCGAATACATTTAAAAAGTAACCGAGTTTGATGAAGTCGGTTTTAACACGCTTTTATGATATTATCTTGAAATAAAGTGTAAGTTTCTGAAAATAATGTTACGTGTTGGATCTGTTCAGTGCCATATTCATAATCAGCACATACAAATTATGAACAAATAGTTAGTCTTAGCCATTTAATAAAAATCTCGTTGACTATTGTAATCAAATCCAGCGCCACCTCGGAGCACGAGTACCGCTCATTACTCCTAAAGCACTTCCAGAAAACAGTCATTCTGTTTTTTATTTCCGAATTCATTTTTATTATGAGTATTATTCATATGCATTATTTCCGGTTGAATTGACTCGTAGGTAATGAATGTAGATAAAAACTTCATAAAATCGTAGTTGAGATACAAGTTAGTTCGTGCATTACAGACGTTGTGCTCGGTTCAAGTTTGTCGCGTATGGCGAAGTTCTGTGTTCGCTCTGCAGAAGGCGACCTGTCGTGTTCGTCCCACCTCATTATCACACTATTGACTGTCCTCCACTCCCACTCCATCATATTTTAACCCTTAAGAATTTTAGCACAGATCTATTAGTTCTTTAGAATGCCAAAATCTACTTTTCTTCAACATGAGCAATGAAAGCAGCTATTTCTCTCAAAATGTATTTTATTTTTCCTGCGTCACAAAATGTTGTACATATGGGCTATTCCATATGAAATCGATCAGTAAAAAACCTCGCATTTTTTATACTCTAATTTTTCCCTATTTATACAAGGTGCTGAGGAGAGTGCATTTTAAAAAATATACTATCGAAAGTCAAACGGTTTTCGTATCGTTGAGCGACAAATTTAGCGTATTTTATAAAAACAAGCCTCTTTCAGCGCTCAGAACTCTGGAACCATTTACTGCAGAACATTGAACGAGAGCTTATTTTGAAGCTGACATTTGGTAGGTTATGTTAAGAAGTAATCCTTATTTTTATTTTAGACAGAGAGACAGATAATCTGATTTTACTTACTTTTAGGCTTTTTGCTAATTTGTAAAAATGTAAAAAAAAAAAACATTGAGAAAAAACCTTGCATTATTAAGAGGGATTCGGCATTGTTTGCTTAGTGGTATGGCAATAAGTTTCGAGGGTATTAACTAGATTATTTTCACACGCCTGGACTTGAACGGCGCAGTACCGCACGCACTGGCCGAGAGCTGAAGATAAGCGAGCGTTGGGCGTCATTTTACTCCTGTGTTTATGAAAACTTGTGATAAAGCTAGCCCAGTTATGCGCTACTAGACGAAACATCACGTGTTTGTCTCCTGGCCTTTCTTGTCTCGGCTAGCTCCCGTCTCACAGTCAGGTGGTTAGTTCACGTGCGTACTATTTATTTTCTTTATTTGATATCTTCAATACTTTCTTATCAACATACCATCAGTAAAAAATATGTGTTTATTTGTACTTTCAATGCGGAATCTAACTATATATTTTTAAAATATTTTTTCCTGGGCAAAGGCGTCTTAATGAGGAAAAATCTAAATTTCTCCATTTCCATAAAAAGTAAGAAAATCTTTTTATATGTCAATATAAACTTTAATTTCTCAGCATCAAAATAAACCATGATTTTGATCATTGGGTGAAAGGGTTTCGGAGCTACAACAGTTTAAATTTGCTAATTTTATGAAAATACGATAAATTTAAATATTTTTAATTTAAACACTATGAAGTTCTGATGCCTCAAACTTTGCACAAAGCATTGTATCACAGTTCTCTACGTACAAAAAAAGTTTCATTGTATTTAGAAATTGTAAGGTCAATTTTCTCTATATTTCGGTCGATCTGAGATGGAATAACTCATATGGACTACAACATATAATAGAGAAATAAGAAATAAATATGCATTGAGTTTCAGATTCTACTGCAGCGGTAGGAGTGCAGAGGACAACATGAACTACAGTAGATCTGGTTTCCCATCGTTGCACCGAGAATAGAATCTGCAGAGTGTTAGGAGGAAGCGTCTCTTGGCGCAGAAGATACCAAAATTCCGAAAACATGATTTCCGTATTTTCTAAATCGATTTTGTGCAGTACCACAACACTTCATCTATACTGCATATAATGAGAAAGTGAAAGTGTTTTCATCCTTGGACTGTCACACGCATGCGTCCGCACCAAGATCCAAGATCCGTCGTGCGTCATTATTGTAAACAATACTAAAGGCGTTATCCTCGTACTTAATTTGCGCTGCGAGGAGAAGTTCCGCGCATCCACAGCCTAAAGGATGCGCCGAGTCCGAGGGCGTCCCTGTCCCCGTTATGGGCCGCGTTTCCATGAACTGTCAGCAGATGTCACAGCAATCATATGCAGATGTGATAAACATCTTGTTCATTATATTTGTGAGTGTAGCAAATTAACACTTTTCCTCATGATGTCACGACTTTGCCGTCTCGGTCTTCCTTCGATCCAAAAACAGATCGTGTTCGCATTTTGGGTTGATCATGGACATATTCGACTGGTGATAGGCCAAAGTGCGTGGTTGTCGCTCGATGACTTGGCTGGCTCGCTGCTGCCTTGCTGTGCGCCATATATATGCGGTCCATGGCGGTTGGCAGCGGGAATCCGAACATAACAGGTAGGCCATCCTGCCTCAGCCCTGACAGGGGCAGGTCCTATCCCGGACAGGTGCCTGTTAACCCCCAGGGTCTGGAGCCCCGAGCACTACCTACATCTGCATCGAAAAATTTACCCCCAACACTTCACCCCAGCCATTTTTAAATGTTGCAGATGATAGATCAACCATGGGGAAAAATGGCTCCGAAGGGCCACTGCACTCAAAGCATCCTTACCTCACTCCACCGACCATCTCCTCCGCCTGGTGCTTCGTAGACACGCTTCATTCAGTGGCGGGTATGGCTTCGATCTCGGGACGATAGTTTCAGGAAGAGTGGCAGAAAGAATTTTTTATTACTTACAAAAAGAGAAATGTCTGCTGTTTAATATATGGGTTTAAAATTGCGCATATAAAACGCTTCAATAATAAGCGCCACTTTGATCGGAAGCATAAAGCGGACTTTGGTGATCTTAAAAGTATTTATTTACAATTTTAAAAGCTATTTTCGTAATATTTGTGAAAAGATACAAATCAAGATATGTTTATGGTATTTTCAGAATTTAGTTCCCTATTATTTTATTAATTACCTATCTGGAACTGAACTTACATATTTAAAACTTTGAGTGCATATTAGGCCTACTTGATGCGTTCTCTTTCCAAGAAAGATCTTCAGAAGTAACCGCAATGGACAAGGAGATGTGTCTGTTCAATAATCAATTTTGTATTTGGTGTTACCCAAGCAGCAGAGCCACTATAGAGATGCAAAAGAGCACGCCAGTAAAGTGTTTAGAAAAAAATGTATTAGATCTCTTTAAATACCTACCAGAGAAGCAATTCCATAATCTGCGTACATTTGCAATGTGTATTGTATTTATGTTTGGCTCAACTTACTGTTGTGAGTAGTTTTTCTTTTCAAAATGAATATGACCAAAAGTATCTCCAGATCTAGGATCACAGACATGCATTAATTTCAGTATTACGGTTGAGTTGTACTTTAGAGCCAAATATATACTTTTTAGTTAATAACAAGAAACTCCGATGGCCATAAAAAATAAAATAAAAACTAGCAGTATAGGCCTATTTCGTTTCATTCAGATCTCACATATTTTGTTTAATATGTTTTCAAGTTAAATGACAATGGAGCTTAGTTACTTTCTTTAGTGTTTTTAAAAAGAAATAATTGATTATGTTGATTATTATATTGTGTTTAATATGTTTTCAAGTTAAATGACAATGGAGCTTAGTTACTTTATTGGTTTTAAAGAGAAACAATTTATTATGTTGATTATTATATTGTTTAATATATTGTACAGTTAAATGACAATGGAGCTTTGCTTTTTTCTTTATTGTTTTTAAAAAAGAAGCAATTTATTATGTCGATCTCAAGGCAGTTCAAGAATTTTTTTGCACATGATAAAGGAATGGTTATACAATTGAAGAAGATATAATTTGCCTAATGACAGTAGGTGGCTGTAATAATTATTGTATGACACAAGTACTTCATATAAACAAAAGACTATAAAGGTTTTGAAACAAGAAATAACAGCGGAGAAATTACTGATGCGCAAGGTGTGTTGAATCCACCACTGCACTTGACTTAGCAAAACAACTGCGTTACTCCTCGCCTGCCAATCAAACGAATGTGGGGTGAGTAGGAACGTTCCCTCCCTACTTTGCTGACAGTCCCCATAGCTGTGATAGATAAAATGAGGGGAAGGTGGAGCGTATTGGTAACTGCTCGGACACGTTGGCTCGGCACACAACAGATCTTCTGCAGGAGCTCCGCTGGGAGGTTTTTCAACATTCACCCTGCAGCCTGGATCTCGCTCCTAGCGATTACCATCTTTTCTTACATCTCAAGAAATTTCTTTCCGGTCAGCATTTTCACAGCGACAGAGAGGTGCAGACGGCTGTCACACACTGGTTCCGATCCCAGGCGGCTGACTTCTACGACACAGGATACAAAATTGATCCCATGGTATGACAAAATATGTCTCAATTCCCGTGGGAGATATGTTGAAAAATAGCTTAAAAAATTGCTGTATCTTTACCAATAAATCTTCCCATGAAATTCTGTTTTGATTCTCTGAACGGCCCCAAGGAAACTTAATTAAAAGTAAACCTAATGGTTTTATCTGAATCCAAACACACACAATGGCGATTCACTCCAAAACGACTCACTCCGTGACTCTTGCATTACATCGAATAAACTAACAAATAATATAGCAAAGAATAATTTCAAGGGAAAAATTGTTCCGGGGCCGGGTATCGATCCCGGGACTCCTGGTTGAACGTACCAGTGCTCTGCCAACTGAGCTACCCGGGAACTCCACCCGACACCGTCTCAACTTTTCCCTTTATATCCACACAACTCGCGAGGGCTGACGAAACGCAAGAGACCCACATCGAGTGCACACAATCTCTGTGTGACTTGGAATTGTGGTTTTCTGTTAACATACACAGTGACGTATATATTATGCAAAGCTTGTATCAATGGAAAAATTACGGTATCTCACTAGTTCTAAGCCGCCCTTGTTTTTGCGTGGAACAATGGCATTTGTTGCTTGCAATGGACCACTGGTATATTTTAACACTTGAAACAATTACCACCATAGCTCAGGAACAGAACAGAATTTTTGTTTCGAAGGTTGAATCTCGTTGAGGTTGATTGGCTGGTTGGGTACTTTTTTTAGATTTTCTTCACAATTTATTACTCCCCTCCATTTTTATAATTTTTCGAATTTCTCCAATGCCGTGGTTCTCCATCATGGCAGCTCAGGTTGTATTTTCCGGGGGTGATAACTTACACAGATACGTGTTAGGTCTATCGTATAATGGTACGTAAGTAGTGATGAATAATTATTTACGATTGGGAAGGAAATGAATCTTAGGCCGTCGCTTCACTTGGAAAGACTTGAAAGACCTGCAGTAAGTCAATGTAGTCGGCCGCTGTGATCGAACACCGAACATAATCTTGAGAAAGGCTAGCCCCAAATCGAGGGAAATAGCATATCTAACGTTAGTGCGACCGTTAATGGAATACGGAACTACATGTTGGGATCCCTATAGAATATATCAGATAAATTCCTTAGAAAGAATCCAGTATAGGGCAGCTAAATTTGTTAAACGTAAAAGAGAAGATGGAAACGATACGATAAAAGAACTTAAATGGGAAACTTTGGAAAACAGACGTAGGAAAACTAGAATATAGAATCATTGTATAGAGCCCATCTAGGTCAGAAAGCATGGGTAGACATAACGGCTCGGTTAGAAAAGCCAACGTACTATGGTAGGAACGATCATGATTTTAAAATCAAATGTAGGAAACAGAAAACGGATGTAGGTAAATTCTCATTTTTAAATAGAACTATAAATGATTGGAATGACCTACCTGCAGCGGTCTTTGAGGGCTGTCCTTCCTTAAGGAGAATCAAGAATAACTTAAAAAGTTGTGTATAAAGTGTAAATTAAAATTAAGGTGGCATTCAACATTTAATTTTTTAAGGTGACGTGTATTTATCTAGCCTGACGAGTTTACTTCCTTGATTTGAATTGTAAATTATTTAAACATTGCGTGTAAGAGGGCCTTAGACTAGAAATGTTTAGTTTAAATGTAATTCTGTTTATAAGTATGCATAAGGGTGTAATTATTTGACTTATTTGAACTGTTGTATCGGTGAAGCGAGGTGAGTCAGTGAAGTTACGGTTTCACATTGCAGTGAACAGTTCCGATCAGTGATAATTTATAGCGTCAATGAAATGTGTTCTATAGTGTCAGTGAAATGTGTTACAGAGTGTCAGTGAAATGTGTGCTAAAGTGTCAGTGAAATGCACTACAGGGAATGAGATGAGAGTAAAGTGAAAGACTATTGAAACTTATGTAGGACCTACTATATACATAATTATGTAGGTTGTATTGTAAAATTAGGTATTTTATTTGTGTTTTATTATTATTGTGTTAAATTGTGTTGTGTATAAAATTGTATATGTGTTGTAAAATTGTATTGTGTATTGTAAATTTTATTGTGTATTGCTTATTTGTTTATATTGTATATACCACTGCCGCCGGGTGCTTGCACACTTGCAGTGTAAATAAATACATCACAATAAATATTACAGGACGGGCTCGCTTTTATTATTATTATTATTATTATTATTATTATTATTATTATTATTATTATTACTGTTTAAATACAAAGTATCGAGGAATAGACTATGTTCATTTTCTTTTCTGAATTCCATAAGTGCGAATTTCCATGGAAATGTAATTAAGACGACACGAAGCACTGTTTATTGAACGCAGGTAAAACATAAGGCAAGGGATACATAGTCCCTGCGGTAGAAAAGTTTTCAATTCGCTGTCGAGAATCGAACTGAGTTTACTGACCTTCGAGCTCTGAATGCTACCATTTGATTCACGTCTGAGAACTAAAACAGTCCGAAAACTTTTTGTGCTAACGGTGCTCTTCGAGAAGGTCTTCTGCATCGACTTCCTGCTGCGCGGACGGTGCGACACAAGCACCGCCGCTTGACCCGCAGTAACACGGCGCGGGAAAGGAAGGCCGCTGGCCACTGCGCTGTCCTTCCTTGACCCATCCACGTCTCTCAAGGTTTCCCAACTGTGTCGCGACCTCTGCCAGCTTCACGCTCCGGCCGAACATTCCTAGCAGTGTTACAGTTCCATTCGGATGCAGGTAACAGAAATAAAACTGGACAAAACTACTAAAATACGGAGGAGCGAAGCTATGGCGGAAGAATGAAAGAATGTAAGAATTGCTGCGAGACGAAATTGGCCAGATTTCCTCGTGGCAGTCTCGTTTCGAATTTCTCGGCATTCCTTTAATAATCTTGTTTTTTAAATCTAATTTTTTCTTAAAGCTAACACTACATATTGTGCAGTGAAGCAATAATAATGCCTTACTTTAATTTGTTCATTTGAAAATAAAAAGAATAATTTCTTCAATGTTCGCACATTAATAAAAAATAGTAATATAAGTTACAAGAGCGGTATGTTGACGTTTTCATGTTCGAGGAAAAGATTGAAAAAGAGAAACGTAGTTGAGCTTTTTTAATTTCCGAGAACATGAAAACAAACATACCGCTCGTGTATCGTACATTATTTTGTGCGAAGATCGTTTATTACATACCTGAAAGACGAATTTCTAATTAGTTGCAATGAAATCTCCATGTCGCCACCGGCGTGGCTCAGTCGGTTAAGGCGCTCTGCCGGTCTGAAGTTGCGTTCGGGCGCGGGTTCGATTCCCGCTCGGGCTGATTACCTGGTTGGGTTTTTCCGAGGTTTTCCCCAGCCGTAATGTGAATACAAGGTAATCTATGGCGAATCCTCGGCCTCATCTCGCTATCACCAATCTCATCGACGCTAAATAACCTAGTAGTTGATACAGAGTCGTTAAATAACCAACTAAAATAAAAAATCTCCATGTTGGTTTCTGTTTAATGACGGCAACTTCGGAAAACGAAAATATCTTTCTTCAACATTGTTGCTATAAAATGTTTTCTGTGTTTACTATACTCCAGTAGGCCGTGATATACGTCTGTCTTTTTTTCCCCCCAGTCTATAAATGCGAACTTAAAACAAACGGTAAGGTTATGTAACGATTTATTTTTCATTTTACTATTTTAACAATATTATTTATATAACATATTGCAGTAATAACATCGGCATCTGGAATCTTCTTGATTTTTTCACGGCTTCCTTAATGTTACTTGCATTACAAATGCAGTAACTTTTGTGGTGTTGTAGAGTTTACTTAATTTTTGCAAATATTTAAAAACAATAATTAACAGTGCAATTTAGGTGAAATTGCAGTGGTAAGTTTCCAATTTATAATTATTACTATGTTAAACGTCTCTAAAAATAATATGTTAAAAGCCTAAAGCAGTAAAATGAATGTCGCGCTTAAGCGGTAAGAAGAGAGAAATTGTTATGTGTGTTACGTTGGGAATACTGAATGTGGTATTTCAGACTTACCGCGTATTGGTTCTGTGCGGAAAACAAGCAAATACGCACGATCTCGCACAAAATAATATTACTTTATGTATAATTCTCTAGCGGTAAATTATGCTGAATACAGCCAATCAAATGCTTCATTTCACAACAGAGATATTAATGAATAACTATGCCATGTTTCATCACTCTATACTGTTTTCGCTGTAAGAAAAATCCTAATGTAAACATAAGCACGTTGCTGTCATAACGTGATTGGCTCCCAGTCGAAACACTCACATGACGCAGGAAAATATAGTTCGTATTTGGGAACCATAATCTTGCATTATTTGAAAATAAAAAATTGAATTCTAGTTGTTAAATACGATGAAACATTTAACTTCACTCATGTGTAAAACGCTATGTAAAAGAAAAGCTACTTTTATATTTTGTTAGGTACTATGATCGCGGATTAATACCAACAGTAATACCGAGGTAGTCTGGTCTTGTAACAAACTGGCGTCACTTGAGCTTGTAGTTGTTCACGTAAGCTAGTATTGAAGTATGGCTTCTGTATCCTCAACTGTCCATTGTGAAGACATAAGACTTAAAAAATAATTTAATTGTAGTGATTATAAAGTAAATGTTTCCTAAGCAAATGAATGCATAGTAGTGAGGTTAGGCCTACTTGACGAGTAACGGGAAATGTTTAACATGAAACAGAATGTACAACAGCAGGTGGGAACACGTACTGAGAATCTATGGCGCCAAACAGTGGCCAATGAAGCCTCACTTCAGTCACGTGCTATTGTTTACATTAGGATTTTTCTTACAGCGAAAAGATATAGCATTAACCACTTACTTACTTACAAATGGCTGTCAGTTGGGTCATCCTCCCTCAGATCCCATCCGCTTCACCCCAGCCACAGACGCGGCAGAGTTGGGGCTACTCGCACTCCACCATAAGAATGTCGTGCACCCTAGCAACAAATAGCCTATACCAGTGGCGACTCCTGCGTATTTCTTAAGAGGAGGAAAGAAGATAACAGGACGAAATGACACCTTCTTGAATGAAATATGCTACAAATTAGCCAACATGCATACATGTAAGACCAGGTAGTGTTGGGGTTGGCCTTCCCTTCTGTATAGCAATAATCTGTTCTTGTAAACTGAGTTTCATAAATTGTCCAAAATATATAATGTTTTCACTTCCATTCATTGTATGAATAATTGCACAAATTAACAATTACAAGGAAATTCACCTCGCAGCATTTTTCGAGCACACTACAGCATCACACGTGTTGGAAGAGACTATAGCTACTAACACGTAATCGAAACCGCAGAAATGGGAATGGGAAATAATCTGTTAGGAAAGTGAGAATACTGCACCCACCCACGTGGTCTGTGTTGCCACATGTACATTTTACAAGTTCAGTATCACATACTTTTGAAGAATGTCAATTCTTGTAAAGTCATACTACCATTATTGTTCAAAGTTGCCGGTGGCCAGTTAATTTTTTATGTTAAAAATAATGCAGTTTGAAGTACCTATTTCCAATTTCAAATATATTTGTACAAAACTGACAACTTGGCTTTTGCCCTGTCTAGTACACAATGAATGGAAGTGAATTTCAGGGGCCAAAAAAGATCTGCGATACAAACAAGAACTACTTCCTCTTTGTTTTATATAAATCCGACTTTAACTTTCAAATATCCTTCAAAGTTTCAAACCGTGGATAGTAGCTTATATAAAGTGCAATGAATAATATTTTTGATTTATAATTTAAAAAAAAAAGTTTATATGGTGTCTTTCATAGCGTTGCGTTAAAACTGTTTTTATTGTGCCTCCTCCTAGATGTATTATAGTCTGGTTGAATGCAAGATCGTTAGATGGCAGCGGTAGCGAGCTTGCTGCACGACCAGTCGGTTTCTATTTCGCGCCTATGCGCTGATTCAGAGGAGGATCTCCTCCCTCTCCGTTCATTTACCCACTTTAAAACTCTGCTTCTTTCTCTGGCCGCTAGCGCGCTGTTGTCTATGTGTGCTAACTGCAGTAAAGGAGGAATGGATTGGCTTTCCTCCACACAAACAATCTCGCATCTTTCTCACAGTTTTCTAGCAGCACATGAGCGCGCATCGTTTAAAACTCGATCAACCGAGGTTTTCTTAGAGCTGTGAACTTAAAAATTATCGAATCTTCCCTGAATTTCAAGGCACATATTTCATTTGGTTATTTACTTTTAAAAGAAGAAAATGTGAGGAGGACGTTCCTCCCTTCCCTCCCCCGAGGAACCGCCACTGGCCTATACGTTGACTGTCCGCGAGCACGACGATGCGATGCGGCGTTTGTAGCTCAAACCCTACATTTCCATCTAGGTGACCTGAGTTCGATTCTGGCGACGTCGTAGTGGGTAAAACATTGCAGATGGTTTTTCTAAGGGTACAACTGTTTCCCTCTGTTCCCTCTATTATTTTATCAATACCCTCCATCTTCCCTTCATTTCATCTCTCATCTGTAGCCTAACTGTTAAAAATAGGCTGGGATGAAGTCTTTAGGGTAATAAGGTTTTTCCGAGGATCATACAGCAAGGGCTTGAAGCTTCGAGCTCTGCTGGTTATCTGGTTACTCGTCTGAGGATGAGGCAGGATGGCATCGGAGAGCCACCTGTTGGACTTAGGATGATTGTCGCGTAAATATTGTAGAACACACAATGGACCAAAGCGACCTTAAATGCAAAGACCGTGGTCCAGCCCTCAAATGTCCAGGCCATGCCAAATCAACGGGGATGGTCTCAAGGTCACATCCCTGTACGGAAGGTTCTTCCACCGAAATGGAATCATGTAAGAAGGGACAGTCTTAATTCACTGATCAACAAAATGTCGTCATTCTCTCCCAAGCGTTCCTCGAATAGACATAACAGTAACCACTCTGCGATTCCTTAGAAAGATGACAGATTGGCAGTGGACAATTCTTGTAATCTCTTTGATGAATGAGGTCTCAGTAAACAAATTTTCCGAAAGGCTATTTTTCCGGAAAGTCAAAATTTCCTAAATCCAGTTTAGGCCTATACGGAATGCAAATTTCCCGAAAGTCATTTTTCCCGAAAATCATTAAAACCGAATTTATTTGAAAATAATTTCATTACATTGGCCTATATATGAATGCGTATGTATTTGTATTAATTGTAGACCTGGTTGAGTGGAAGAGAAGGCCTCAAGGCCTTAATTCTGCCAGGTAAAATAAAATATATTATTATTATTATTATTATTATTATTATTATTATTATTATTATTATTATTATTATTATTATTATTATTTATTACAGAGTTATAAAGTGACTGAACAATAACAACTCATGAGAAAATGTTATAGTCTGAACTTGTGGACTAGTTAGCGCAGGTAATCTTCTCTGTAGGCTGTGTACTCAAAACAATACTACTTACCCTTTTCTGAATAGTTATTTCCATTTGTTTCTCGGCATTGCTTTGGTTGTTCACCCCATTCAGAACCTTTTTTATCATAGCTTCACAATCGGCCTGTTCTTTTTGCAATTACGGCAGAGCAGAGTAGAAGTTTTGGTGGTCTCCCCACCACTTGTTGAAATCTATCATGCAAACCTTCACTTACGTTGTTGGTCCTGTTTGTTATGAAGCGTCGCCTGATACTGCTTGCATAAGTGCGGTGGATAGCGCGGTGATATTGCATGAATTCTGCCCTTAGCTGTTATGCCTCTAATGTATTGAGTTAACGAGAAGTACCGTATCAGAAATCTATTAGCGTTTTGTTTTGAATTCTATGGAAAGGGAATTTCCCTTGCAACCCGGAAACTTCAGGTGGGAAAAACACATACACATGAGAATATGAAAAAAGTTTGCTGCTATAGTATCTCATTCACAAAATTATCTTGCAGAACACTTTGGCTATAGACTGCTGATGAAGCTCATAGCAAGAATGAGGCTTCAATGGAGAGGACTGCTGCTACTGCTGCTGCTACTACTTATCAATTAATAGTACATTATGCAACGAGCCTATAATGGTAATAATTAAGACGCGAGTATGTTTATGAAACGAGCCCAAGCGAGTTTCATAATTTTCATACGAGCGTCTTAATTACCATTATGGGCAAGTTTCATACGACTTTATATGCTCGACCATATTTCTAACTTGAAATTATTCATAAGTATTCATGTTATTCTTATCTGATTGGGGAGCGTTACTGACCTTGTGCAATATCTCGTAAATTATGAGATGTGCGCAGACGCGAAAGTATTGATTTTTTCCGAGAAACAAATGTCATTGACCTTGATATAATCTAGAGAGTAAAATAAACATTAATCTTGATATAACCTTGAAATTGATTTAGACATCGAAAAACGAGATGACAAATTGAATTTATTTGAATATTATTTACAATTAACGCTAATTATTATAGTAACAGAACATAACTTTCTGCGACAGTATTGGATTTCCAGCCTCCGTGACGTTTCGCTAGTTGTCTTTCGATTGCATATCCGAGAATAATCGATACTTGCGCTTTCATATTGCTACAATGGTGTTTTCTGATTGGTGGAACACCTGAACTTTAATGAATAGATGTACTTTAATGAGGTCCATTAAAGGGCTGCTACCAGGTGTATAATTACTACATTTCAGCATGGTCGAGCATAAAAATATAAATTCTTGCAGATATTAGGTCCTTTCTAATATCAGCAGGGTGGAGCAGTTGGCTTCTCGGAAACAATTTGATGTTGTCTTGTATGCAATAAGTTATTACATAAATTTCTGGAGCGTCAACATCACATATTTACTTAGATTTAGAGATTATAGAGTGGCACACTTAATTTTAGGTAGGTCTATTACGATGCAATTAAATAAACACTGCAATGCAATCACCGGCCATAATTTATGGAGACCACATGGTTTTCTGGACTTTTCAACTAACTTACTGCAACTTTTGTCACAGAAATTTAGAAACTACATAATAAAGCGCATACCAAATCTAAACAAACGGGCTGGTGCAGGAGCACCAAAATTCGATGGTGTTCGGGTAAAGGGGGCTGTCATTTTTTGTGCAAATAGTGCCTCGTTCTCCAGGGGAATACCCAAGTTACATTCTAGAAGTAGGTGTGTGAATATTAGCATTTGATGTGATTTATTTATGTAGAAAATTATATTCAATAAGAGTCGGACGATTAATTTTCATTTAACTAAAAACTCATTTTTATGACTTATCTTCCTTTAGCCAAACACAACATTGGATTAAAGAGTGAAATTTTAAAACGCACTTTTGTACACATTTTCATTTTCTTTTTAAGAAAAATGTAAGAAAAAGACACTGACTCCAAACCAAATTCATTCCTTTAAAACTACATTTTTGACGCGAAAATCGTAGATATCATACAGAGGCTTACATAAAAAATACTCTGTTTGTCCATTTCACACGTTCCATCCGTTTCCACATTCACATTTCAAATGCTTCTAGTCGTTTCTCTTCACTTAGTCGTAATGTCCATGTTTCTGCCCCATACAATACTACACGCCATACAAAGCACTTCACTAGTCTTTTCCTTAATTCTTTCTCCAGTGGTCTGCAGAAGATGCTCCTTTTTCTATTAAAACTTCCTTGGCCATTGCTATCCTCCTTTTGACTTCTTGTACTGCTTATAGTACACCCCAAGTATTTGAAGCTGTCCACTTGCTCTACTGCCTCATTTAGAATTCGCAAGTTTACCTTCTTTACTTTTCTTTCTATGACCATGGTCTTCGTCTTGTTGGCATTTATCTTCATTCTACACTGCTCACAGCTGTCATTTAGCTCTAGTAGCATTTCCCTTAGTATCATCTCCTCTTCAAACAACGCCATATCATCAGCAAATCTTTTACACTTTATTCTTCTTCCTCCTACTATCACTCCTCCCACGTTCTGAAAACAGTTCTTCACTAAATCCTCCAACTAGGTGTTGAAGAAGGTAGGTGATAAAGGGCATCCTTGTCGTACTATTCTCCCTATTTCACTTCCTTCTGTCATTTCTTCTCATATACAGGGACATCATTTTATTTTTACTAACATTTTTAATATTAACCTGTCTATACCTTTAGAGAACCGGAAACACCGCTTGCTCCCCCCTCCAAGACTGGAGTTCGATGATACTGGCGTAAAACACAAATCACTCTACTAGGTATAGGAAGGAAGAAAAGTAGTTCATCCATTTACGTAAACTAGGAAATATCGCGATTTTGAGTTTGATAATTTTCATTAGGTTTTTCTTTAATCAAAGTACAGTACTGTATTAAGAATAAGTGTTTTTACTCACGAAGTGAGTTATCCATGCGAACGTATTCATTATGCAGTGTATATTATACTGTCTACAGCACATTAGCGTACAATATAGAGAAAGAAGTTAAATTGAAAAATAATCATAATATGAATATTTAAACACAATTTTGAAAATGGTGTCCGTTCATTTCGATACAGGCATATTATCGCACTATAGACTATTGCATCTAATTCCAATTGCCAGTTTCGTCCTTCGTACTAGTAACTCATGTTGAAATGATTCTGTACCTACTCTACGTACTGTAAATTCAATCTTCACTTCTGCCCGACCCGAAAATATAAAATTACTCAGACATGCTATCTGCTGTCCGTCCAAGTGGTTATGCCGCAGGATTGTAGAAAGGGAGGAAATCACGTGACAGTTAATTACTTAACGAGGCCCTTTTATTTAAGTTAAATTAAACAGCTGTATAATATTACGTAAACTTCCAATTCCTAAGAGAAATTAATGTTTTCAGAAAAGAGCTAAGACAGCCCAGCTATTACAGAGGGGCGAGCAGAAGCAGGTGGGGGAAATCGGGATGCGACGTAGGCAAACGGACAGTACCTGTGCGAAAATATGATTCAGTATTGAAAGCTCTTTCGTCACTGGAAAACGCGAACATATTTCTGGAACGTACTCAGTACTGCTTACTAACTGCGGTCTTGGTTCTGTGTGGAGTTGGAACTTCCTTAGTAGAAGGGGTGGGAGTGAAGTACATTCAAAAACTCAGGTACAATAAAAATTGAAGTAAAAATAAAATGATGTCCCTGTATAAATATGTGTGTGTGTGTGTGTGTCTGTGTGCGCGCGCGTGTGTGTGTAAATTTTCGTAAATAGAAACGTAATACTAAAATGGCTGTAATATACAAATTCCTAATATATGTGCATTTATACCAAATTAATAAAATATATTTACTTAAACAGTAACACTTGCGAATAAATTCAGATATTTATTTTTATTGTGAAATTTGCTTTTCGCATGCATTTCAGTAAACGATGAACTGTGAACTCACATTATCCTATAGAACAATACAAAATTTACTGTCCCATGGAGCTGGAGAGGCCGTAGCTCCCAGTGAACGCGAATCCTGCGTGCAGTAGGTCACGGTCAAGTTCACTTCGTCCAAGAAAGCAGTGCGGCCCACTTCGAGCAGCAAAGTGAAACTTGCTTATCATAATTCGGTGGTGGGTTGGATCGTTCCCACACGAGCTGGATGTTTGAGTCGAGATCTCATGATCTGTATACAACTGGGGGTTGTCGGTAACATGTCAGGGGACCCGCGGATTAAATGGGAACAATAAATAAGTACCGTAAATTAAAAAAAAAAAATACAATTTATTATAATGCAAAAACCATTAATGTCGTTTGCCTCTAACCGGAAAAGCAGTTGAAACAAATGCATTTCTACTGTGGATCGTTTGAATCCAGAATTTTGGCCATTTGTTCATTCTTGGCGATGTTATCAATTTCAGAGTCTCTTTAAATTAATTTGCAATTCATTTTGAGAGCGTTCAGATAAGTCTCTAAGTAATATCAAATAAATGTTTTATTATATATCCGTCATTGACTTATCGTATAATGAGTGAAACATACGGACACTATAAATCGCGTTACAAATACACTCACAACTAAATTAAATTTAAAACTAAACTCAAACTAATTCTACCTTCATCAACAACAAAATATCTACGAAAACAATAGCAACGACAGAACACCAATAATTGCTGTAACACAGTAACGAAGATTCAACACTTCCGTACAAAGCAACTTGTTACCACGTGCTCGCTGCGAAAGTCGGCAACGTCGGCCTGTTGTCATGGTCTCTGATCGGCTAGTTTGAGCGGTTGCCATGGTTACGCTTTGAACTGTCAATACCTTTCCTGTTTTGTATAGACTGTAAGCATTTTAAATGTATGTCTCCCTTGTGTTGTCCATGCCGAGCTTCTAGTAACAAGAGAAGGGAACCGGCCATAACATTATTATTATTATTATTATTATTATTATTATTATTATTATTATTATTATTATTATTATTAGTTTTTTCACACTTTTTTAATCACAAATTAATTCTCATTAATAATTTTTATCTCTCATTTCAAGGTAATAATCAGGCTTCGAGACTTTGGACCCGATACAATACGTTTACTGTGCATGCACTATAGGTTGCTGACTCGCTGCAGGTAGGTAGAGATCAGTAGCGGCCGGTGATCAAAATCCTCGGTGAGGCCAGATGCATCTAGTTCAAGTGCCTCCGACAGGAAATGTTTGTTTATGATATTAATTATTGTTATTATATTATTAATATCATTATTACTGTATTATTATTATTACAATTATTAGTCTATTCTTATTACTATCAATGAAAAATAATAATTTCACTCACCAAATAAGCTGTTATGCTCTGAGTTTCAGTGATTGTTTCAGTGTGATGAAGCATCCCATATTATGTGTTAAAATTCCCCTTTCTTTCTTTTATTTTTATTTTTTTCCTTTGACAGCAACAAACAAGGCCAAGAGAAGTTTATTTTGCATCACATTACTACTGAACCATTTATGTTGTCCATACCAGGATGCAATAGAAACTCGCGTTTTAAGATTATGTGTCAGAAAAATTATCAGCGATGTCGTAGGTATATCTCGGTAGTCTCTCTCTTTATTTAAAACTTCCTTTCTTTTAGTATTATTTCTTCTCGAAAAAGGACACTCTAACAATGAATTAACTGCACCAACATTATTTCTCTCATTTGTTTCTGTTTATATTTTCCCGAAATACATAACAACATTGGCCCAGATTCACTACTGTACTACGAAGTAGGCTACAATAGTAGAACACCCTCGCTTAAGTCATAAACTAAGACATAAAGGGGAGACAATAGTGTGGGTCTCTGCCTGCCAAAGAGTTGGAATTTTGTTATTTATGGCCTAGTTAGGAAGACAAGTCACCACTGCTATTCCCACCTCACTCTACCCTTGAGGCCGGCCCATGGATGGTACGAGTGAAACCTGACCAGGCCAGCCGAATTGTGCCTCAGCTACAACGTTTTAAGCGTAAGCTCAAAGCCCGCGAAAGGACATGAAATGCATTAAGCCAAACCCGGCACGAACGATTCTGGCCTCAGGAACAAATTTTACTGCAAAACAAGTCTATATACATCACAAGCCAGCCCCGGCACGAGCGATCCCGGCCTCAGGAACAAATTTTACTGCAAAACAGGTCTATATACATCAAAGTTTTCAAATGCTTCTACAGCGATATATGCTTCATTCAAATAACTAATACATTATATAAAAACACAAAATTTGATTTCAGTTAAGCCAAGTGACTGAGGCCCGGCCTCACTTGCCTCAGTCAATCAGCCGTCACTGGTAGAGATGTGTTGAGGTAACAACGTTGCTATTTATAGTAGAGTACGGTAATATGGGGAAATACACACACATGTACATTCTGAAAGCAAATATACATTACACAATGGCAATTTCAAAATAATGTGAAAAGCATTTATTCTCCTGTCTTTTATAAGCATTTGTGTTTAATTATATACAGTGTTAATGGTGGAAATAAGCATGTAGCAATTTTAATTTTTTTTTTTTTTTCATTTATCCTATTGGCCGTCTTTAGGAAGTGCAGTTACAGTTCCGAATTGCAATGTATCTACTACAAGATACATTCTCAGTGTCTCAAACGTAAATCTTTTTCGGTTATCTGCCAAAGTTTGTACTGTAGAACGCTGCGCTCTACGTCGCATGACTTTATAGGAGCAAAACGAAAAAACCTAACATCATTGCAGTCTCTAAGAGACAGTCCTTTATTCTAGGGTGACTCTACGTCCACTAATTTGCTGTTTATGTTACACAATGTTCCATATCCTTTATTTTACATAAAATTGATTTTCACCTTTGTTTTACATGTTCAGTAACCGGTGTACTTGGTGTCTCATTAATTCTGTGTCATTTCCTCAATTAATTTGAGGGCTTCCGACATCTCTTGCTCTGACTTTTCTAACCGTGTTATAGTTTCAGACACAGTTTGAAAATGGGTTTGTATTAAAACCAAATTATTCGTCAGAACCTTCAAATCCAGAGCGTTTTTCTTTGCGTATTTGTTGTCATTCATTCTACAGTACCCCCACCCACTGCACGACTAACCACTATACTCAGTACGTCGTTATGCGGATTTCCCACTGAACTGCTCTATTGGGTCCGAAGTCTCGAAGCCTGGCAATAATATATTTAAAATAACTTAAATGTTTGTATGAGAACATGTTTCTGAGAGTATTTCAGAAATGTGGACTGGAAAAGAGTGGTGTATCAATTAAAAAAAAAAACAAGAACAAAAAAAAAAAAACAAAAACAGAAAATTGTAAAAGAAAAACTTTGGTGAAGGACATTACGGGTTATTTCCAGCTATGGGGATATCTAAGAGACGTCAATGGCAGATCCACAACGGTCACCAGATGTCACACACCGCTTCCAGAACACGAAAAGGACGTCTCTCAAGCAGTCCCCTTCCGGCATTGTGGAGTTGGGTAGATAACGAGGGACACAGCTAATATTCCTTGTTATAGGGTCGACGCCAATCGTCAGCAGTAGGCTGGATGGCTTTTTACCCCAGATGTAAACCAGCAAGACTACTTAATTTTATATTGGGTGCTGAATCCGCCAGCACGCGTCCCGTATCAGGACTCAGTCTTGAACAGTGGTGAGTTCAGGGGTGGCCTTGGGGGAGGGAATATCTCAGCCCGGATTCCAGGATTTTCCCCCGGAGATTTCAGATTTTTTATCTAATAATCAGTGGCGGCTCCTGCATATTTCTTAAGAGGAGGAAAGAAGTTAACAGCGCAAAATGACACATTCTTGAGAGAAACATACTACAAATTAGTCTACATGCATACATGTAAGACCAGGTAGTGTTAGAGTTGGCCTTCTCTTTTGTATAGCAATAATATGTTCTTGTAAACTGAGTTTCCTAAATTGTCCAAAATATGTTTTCACTTCTATTCATTGTTGGATAATTGCACCAATTAACAATTACAAGGTAATTCACAAACTCGCAGCATTTTTCACGCACACTAAAGCATCACACGTGTTGGAAGAGACTAGCTACTAACACATAAACAGAACCGTTTTACGGAAGTGGGAATGGGAAATAATCTGTTAGGGAAGCGAGAACACTGCACCCACTCACGTGGTCTGTATTGCCACATGTATATTTTACAAGTTCAGTATCACAAGCTTTTGAAGAATGTCAGTTCTTGTAAAGTCATACCACTCTGGTCATACTATCATTACTGTTCAAAGCTGCAGGTGACCGATTAATTTTTATGTTAGAAATAATGTAGTTTGGAGTACTTTCAATTTCAAATATATTTGTACAAAACTGACAACTTGGCTGTTGTCCTGTCTAGTAGACAATGAATGGAAGTGAATTTCAAGGGCCAAAAAGCTCTGCGATGCTAACGTAGAACTCTTTGTTTTATATAAATCTAACTTCAACTTTCAGATATCCTCGAAAGTTCCAAACCGTGAATTAGTAGCTTATATAAAGTGCAATGAATAATATATTTTGTTTTATAATTAAAAAAAAATTATATAGTATCTTTCATAGCTTTGCGGTAAAACTGTTTTTATTATGCCTTCTCCTAGATGTGTTATAGTCTGGTTGAATGCAGCATCGTTAGATGGCAGCGGTAGCGAGCTTACTGCACGACCAGTCGGTTTCTATATTTCCCGCCCATGCGCTGATTCAGAGGAGGATCTCCTCCCTCTTCGTTCATGTACTTGCTTTAAAACTCTGCTTCTATCTCTCGCCGCTAGTGCGCTGTTGTCTATGTGTGTTAACTGCAGTAAAGGAGGAAAGGATTGACTTTCCTCCACACAAACAATCTCGCATCTTTCTCATAGTTTTCTACAGCACATGAGCGCGCGTCGTTTAAAACTCGATCAACCGAGATTTTCTTATAGCTGTGAACTTAAAAATTATCGAATCTTCCTCGAATTTCAAGGCATGTATTTCATTTAGCATTTACTTTCAAAAGAAGAAAAATGTGAGGAGGACGTTCCTCCCTTCCCTCCCCCGAGAAACCGCCACTGCTAATAATATAATTTACTCAAAAGAACACGTGACACTTAACACCGGCTTTATTTATGTGATACTTTTACACAGAAGGATAGTTACCTATCCATATTTATAATATTTTACTTAATATAATTAACATTTTAAATTTAATGCTTATAGGCCTGTTAATGTTTAGTTGTATTTAAAACAATTATTATAAATGACTGTTAAATTGTCCTCATTTTCTATGTTCCATTTTACATAGATTGCCTATGGTTTTGTTGGTCCGGTCTGAGTTACTGTTTCTTTTGCTGATGGTTCCACTCCCTGGTATACAGTAGTATAAATCTGCCCCTTGTGATAAGGTCTGATTTCAACAGTGGTCCCGAGTATTCACAGAGACAAAATTACTGGCCGACAGTATTCATTCCTTATCACCGAAGCTCGTACAACTTCCATGACAGCATGTTTTAAAATAAAACGAAGCAAAAAGAATGGTGAAATGGCGAGTGTTGTTGAAATGAAATTTTTATTGTTGAGGGAAACTTGAGAATTTTCAGACAACCCTTCATCCTCCGAGCAGCAGCGGGAATAATGTGAGTTCCATCACTGTTCGTAGCGTCACATCATGCCTGAAGTGTAAACAAAAGCACGGGAAGAGTTGACTCGCAAAGTATCTGTAACACGATATTTGACTCCGTGTCGGTAAAAGTGTTTCCCAAGGACTCAACAACCAAGGTTCACGAACTTTGCAGTACTTAAAAGTGTTTCTTTATGAAATATTGTGTAAATATTTTGCGTGGCATTAGGAATATGGCACGAACAAGCCAGCGAGCGACTGGGTCGCACCTGCGAAGGACGGAAACAGAAAATGCTTAGCGCATGTTTTGTAACTTGACTTCCGGTATTTACATTTCAGTGTTCCTCAGGTTAAGACCGCAGAGAATGTTGCGACGATGTTACAGTAATTAAGTTAAATTGCAAATGATCATGTAAACAGTATACAGTCTAAAAGCGTGAAATAGCCAATATTTTTTTGGGAAAATTTTCATGATTTTGAGTGGAGTCTCCCCTGAAGCTGGAATAAGAAGGTGATTCTAATAATTCTTACAGACCCACTTTTTTCTTGGTGGACAAACTGTTATCTGTCAACAAGAAGACATACAATTGTTTTCTCCATTGCAGAAAGGATAATATCCCTTAATTTTAATGACAATTAATTAATGTTTTTTTATTCTTTCAAAGATATCGGACGAGAGTTCATCATGTTGTGTTGCTAGAAATTCACTGAGAGTGTGAAATAGATAGAATTCTCTATTGATAATTCAGCGAGACCACAACATTATTTTATGTTGCTTCGGCCTTATTCTGAACTGTGAACATAGTCAAAGTTTGATCTTAAAAATTATAATTTAAAAAATAAAAAATTTCCGGGGAGGTGCGAAAGATTTGTAAACCAAGAGAAATCCCTCAGGTGAACTCATTCCTGATAAATTATGTGTCTGAAAAACCTGAGACAAACAAAGAATGTTCCAGCAATCTCATAAAAATCAGAGAAAATGATTAAGTTAAACTTAATTAAAATATATTTTTGAGAAAAAACACCTCGGTTCAGCGGATCTCCAGGGGTAACTGGACCATAGGTTGGGAACCGCTGACTTTGAGGATCATTAGAGAATCTGGATTTAGACGACTTACCAGTACCGACAGTACTCCGGGTATGCAAGCAATCAGCTTCGTAGAAGAACCACGTCTTTTATTTTCGTGAAGATACCGAATCCGCCCTCCAGTAGACTATTACACCTCCTCTCTCTTTCGTATAGCTCATTAGAAGGCTGATATATATATATATATATATATATATATATATATGTTTTTTCAAATTTAAAGTGAAACTCACGCTTTCATGTCCTTGTTCAAAATTCTAGTAGCGTTGTTGGCTGTAGCCTGAGAAGGAGAGTGGTGTCGAGTTTGGCTGCGGAAGTCATTTCATTACTTTCTTTCTCGTTAACGTTAGTCTGTATGCAGAAAACACTGTCACAATCAACCAGCCTGTCGGCTTCATATTTTGAAATCATTCCCTGACTTGTTCAAGTCGTTGTAGCCCGAAAGGAATCACTAGTATTCAAACTAAGGAGTCAATCTGGACGGCTATCATATTTATTAATTAGTATGAACACCACAAACACAAGAGAGAGCCACCCGACTCTAAAAATATTCTTGAAGGATGTCGAGCCCGATCTGCAAATCAAATCCAAGACAGTTCCACTTCGCTAGACTTAACATCTGTTATCCTAGCTGTATCGGAAGAAATTTGAGAATTGACTCATGATTTGGACGTCTACTTCAGCTGTAGGCTACTGTATTTGTTTCCTATCTAGATAATTTTTTATTTCTCCAAAACAATTTTAGGATGATACGGAGCGTATGGTTTTATATTAGATCAGTTCATTCCATATAGTAATAAAAAATATATTCGTCTGAATCCTTTATAATTAAGGCTCTGTTTTGTGTTAGCGTTTCTTAATTGCAAACCCGGTAAATCTGTAGTAAATGTGATTATATTTCATGAGCATAATTTCCAAATATTTTACTAATTGAAGACCTAACATTCTAATGTGCTAAGTGCCAGTTTTTTTTAATTAATTTCATTCAATCTAAGGGAGGAACATCCATATGAGAACCTCATACTAAATTGACTTTGTCGTAGCTCACCTGTAAGTGACACATTCATGCGCCAAAAGACGGTGTTGTAGGTATCTCAACAGGCATTTCACGAAGTGTTTTTCATCAATATCTCAGAAAGTTGTTTTTGGCACTTAGCACATTTAGAATGTTAGGTCCTCAATTACAGGTACTAAATATAATTAAAATTCTCCAGTGGATCAGCAGTACAACGATAAATGATTAGATAGTGGAAATGTCAAAAACTAGCTTTGCCTCACCAGGATTGTGAAAACACAGTTCAGTAAAAATCTTGAAAATCGATTTTGCAACATAATTCTTTCTCAATTGATTTAGTTAAGGCAATTCGATATGCTCAGAGATTTTATTATGGTATTTAATTGCTGTGACTATTAAAAGGATTTTCAAATCGAACGTAAGATCAAATACTAATAAACGAGCAATTCTTGTATATTTACAAAGTGTATCTTGAAAACGGGCATAAAACTCCAGGAAAATTCGTTGGAAACTTCTCTCCTATATAGTTAAGTTATAATGTCTAAAAACTTAAGATTATGCCAATTCCTTATATTTTAGACAGTTGAAAAATCTATGGTTGTTACCTAGTTACCTAGTTGTTGATCTATAATTATGAAATCCATATCTTTTTTCTAAGAGGGAGAGGAAAGACTGAATGTTACCGGTGTGACAAAATTTTCCATTGGCATTGCGCATTCATGTAGTTCATTCAGTAACTCTGCTAATTGGTGAGTTTAGAATGAATAGGTCTTTTGTTTTTCTGTATCTGTAAGAGTTTTAGAAGAAGATTACCTTTTTAAACTTGGATTTGCGTTTGACCAAGGACATACAAATATTTATAACATGTTACGGGTGTGACAGAAGAGTTAAAATATAAAATTTAAATTATTTTATTATTTCCTCCAAGCATCTGAAAATACAACTAATTAAAGATATGAAGGAAAACTATAATGCAATCACAAAGTTTTACTTTATGAATTTGCTGTGAAAATTAATGTTTTTTCAAACAAAAACAAACTGTCCACGCTTATTTATAACTCTTGGATGTTTCACTTTTTAAAATAAAACAGAAGCTTTCTCCATAGATACATCTTCCTTCTTTGGCCAGATCCATGAACTTCCACTATAGCCAACATAGAAACTATACCTGGTAAGGTTTATCTTGTCTCAGTAGCAATAAAACCAAGTCCCTTCAAATGAGGGTGGAGATTATAGGAAGGTTGTAAATTTTCAGGATTCCTTTCAAAATCTTGTTATTGTACAGGCCGCCGGAACTCAGTTTCTTGAAAGACAAGCTCAGTGATGGAACTATACAGTACGAAGAGAGATATTTTGTTATTTTATTTTGCGCTATAGAATGTATCAACTAGTCTCTTCCGCCACTGGATGGATGGACGGCATCGCTCCACTCCCCCCATCGCCATAACAACACAGACGAAGTAAGACATATCTCCTTTCTCTCTCTTTTCACAATGAGACAAGATACATCACACAGCCTTTAAACCACAATTGAAATTATAAATCAATTAACAAAGTTAACTGTGATGTTTATGGTAACATGTAGATTTTTATTTTAAAATTCTATATATTCATGTCTTCTGGAATATGTTGCGTATTTTAACATGCAGAAATAGAAATTTTATCGATTTTTTTTAAGATACAAGACCCGAACAGTTGATATGGAATGACCCCACTGCATCTGAAAACTTCCTTAAATGATATGCTACTGCAGGGGAACCTTTTAAACTAGCATTCTAATGGGAATTAAAAAAATTTAAATATCCGAAATTCGAATTAACCAGAAAATTATTATTATTTTTTTTAGGAAACCCATATCAATAAAAGAATTACACAC
This sequence comes from Periplaneta americana, assembly GCF_040183065.1. Classification (NCBI taxonomy): domain Eukaryota; kingdom Metazoa; phylum Arthropoda; class Insecta; order Blattodea; family Blattidae; genus Periplaneta; species Periplaneta americana. Next base: position 8,924,377 of record NC_091126.1, read on the forward strand.
TCGTGCATGGTAATGAGTAATAGATTATTTATTCCAATTGTCCAATAATTCGGCTAATCAAATGTTCAATTATTCAATCTCTGCTATATTTACGCTCTTTTTACCGTGAAAAGAATGTGCTTACTATTGCCTTATCTATTGGAACGAAGTAGATAAATAATATTACCGTTATAACGCCAGTTTAAAAACCATGCGCTCTCCTGCATATGTTATTTCCTGTATGAAGAGATTAAAAGACCAGGAGATTAACTGTGATCTAATTTTGTAACTAGGGTAGTATCAATATGTCTGTATCAATGTTATGGTTTGTGCTGTGAGAGCTAGCCAATAGAGATAAGACCTTATGACATCTTATGACATCAACATTCATTCACAGCATTACCCCCCTTCGTCTCATCCGGCGGAGCGCAGTAGCTATACATCCAATTGTTATAAGCCCCTACAGCACATTTCACTTATTTCCTCGATGCGTGGATCCGACGAATTGCTTGACACGTGCTCAACAGTGGACATGAGTTACAATTTTTTTCCACGGAATGTTTCATGCGAATAAGAACAGTAGGCCTATTTTCTACAATGTTCGAACCCAGTAATGAAGGAGACAAGCGAGTTTCCTCTCCCAACTTCTCCTTAAATACAACATTAGTATTAAATTAAAATGAGAACAGACGAGTACAACACTGACATAACGACCTCTTAAAATTACATTTAGAGGAAACAATATCTGGCCACTACCTTGTCATATTGCCCTGTCGTCTTCAAATTATTGTTACTATATGTCGGAAAATTTATTTTTATTTTAACAGCTTTCAAAATTAGAAGCAGTTCAGCTAACATTACGAATAGGCGCGAATTTAAAGTTAAGTCAAAAATCCAGAAAAACGATAGCGGCGCTTCCTCGCGGCGAGTGCTGGTTTCACTCCGGTATACATAGGAAGCCCTACTTACACACGCGGCTAGTAGAGATTCGACTAGCGTGCAACTCTGCCACCTGGGAGTAAGCAACAGCTACAGTTTTCGTATTTGGAACCGTTAAAATGAGGTGTTCGACGATAATTCTCTTGCTCTGCATGGGCTTCGCGAATGTTATGGGGTCAGCCATTCCGATGTGGGAGTTTCTGAGTCGAGGAGAAAAGGTAAGTTTCTTTCACGATATTCTGTATATTGCATCACTGCGTCCTCGCCTACTACGTCATTACTTCAACAATTTAATATTATGTGTAAACTTTGAAGGAACGTATGGACTGTTGCATACTGCACCGAGAGTTTGAATACATTCTTACGTGATCGATGTAACGGAACGGTTAAAAATATGCGAACGATTCCACATTTGGGGACACGAGAAAGAGTTTGTGACGACATTCTGCAGATTAATTAGAATTAAAAAAGAACTCGCTTTCTTCAAATTTTTTTCCGTGTATCTATGAAGAGGATTGCATATGCACGGATGCTTAAAAACATGTCCTGATGAACTCTTGGCATCACTGTACATTTCCATTTTGGGAAACTGTGGTTTGACAATTAATTATGCAATGTGGTCACTATGCAACAGTGTGAATGAAATTAATACTTAAAAATATTATTAAAATACAATAAAATATTATTTTAAGGAAAGGAAACTGTGGTTTTTTAATGTAAAAACAATTAAAATTGTATTCTGAGCTGTAATTAAATTATTTTAAAATTTATTATTATTATTATTATTATTATTATTATTATTATTATTATTATTATTATTATTATTATTTGCATTCTGAATTTACGGTGTAACGTGATTGGTCCGTGCAGAAATAATGTTCCGAATTGTGAAATTACATTTGCTTTCATTTGACTGATACTGTTCTTTCTTCCATATCGTTTTCTTGGATTGTTGTAATTTCAAAATATTAAGTATAACTCCATGGACCACTGTTCAATAATCGAAGAAATTCATAATTAATGTCGTGGCGTTCATATGGCAAAAAGAGGAAACATCTCCTTTTGGAATATGTAGACTGTATTCAGGACAATATCACTGTTTCTATAGAAGCGATATCCTAAATTGTGAAATGAAACTCGCGGGCGAAGCGGAGAGGCCGCAAATGCAAACCTGATTCTGGGACAGATCCCACTGAAATGCGGACGTCGTGAGTGCTGTCAGTAGCAGTTCTGTGGAGGTCGGCCGTGTTACAAGCAACGGTAAAAGCGCAGTTTTGGCGCCGCGCCGGTTGGAATTCACGTCCGTGACGTCTCGCTTCATTTTGATGGAGCCCCGTAACAACAATGATTTGAGAAAAATTTTGCGGAGAAGTCGTCCTCCAGTGTGCAAACTGTAAGCTCATATTGAGGACAATTTGGAGTGTATGCACGACGACTAGTAAAGATGAATGCCGAGCATCTCATTGTTTTACGGTGTATTTTAGTAGGGTAAAAGTATATATCTGTCCCGCGCCGTGGCGTCGTGGTCCAAGGCATCCTGCCTAGGACTCGCGTTGCGGAATGCGCGCTGGTTCGAGTCCTCATGGGGGAAGGAATTTTCTCACGAAATTTCGGCCAGTGTATGGGACCGGTGCCCACCCAGCATCGTGATGCACTTGGGGAGCTACGATAGGTAACGAAATCCGGTTACGCAAACCAGGTATAACGGCTGGAGGGCTCATAGTGCTAACCACACTATACCTCCATTCTGGTTGGATGATCGTCCACCTCTGCTTCGGCATGTGGCCTTGAGGCCAGCAGCCGGCTGGTCGGTCTTGGCCCTTCGTGGGCTGTCGCGCCACGGATTATTATTATTATTATTATTATTATTATTATTATTATTATTATTATAATAAGTATATATCTAAAGCATCTTGAGGTTGTTATAAACTTATAATACAGGGAGTTCAGATCCTCCCCTCTCGAAGAACGAAATGCATGAATAGCGGTTTTGAGAGCGGAACTTAAAATTTCCCATGGTTTCTTAAGGCAAGGCTATGGATCTGTGAAATTTCTAACTTCTACATTGTTTATACCAATTAATCTGAAACTTTTACCACATGGTTATTACAATGTAGACATGCAATACACAAATTTTCATTTCGATATTCCAATTAGTTTACTTATTAATTTTCGTTGTTTTGTTTTTTTAATACTGAATTATAATATATTGTCCCAATTTTCAAAGTTTACATACTTTCTCTTTGAATTTATATTTAAGTTATTCCTGATAGATGTATGTGAAATATGACACATGCTTTTCATATTTTTCCAATTACTTTTAGGGGAAAAGTTTACCCATTTAGTTTTTAATTTTTCAATTTTTTTTTAAACTTATCACATCCTCAACACATGATGATTTGAATACTTTCAATAGCAACAGAAAACATGTGTCAGTTTACTTCACATGCTTTTCTGGACTTCTATGTATGATTTCACTGAGATTGAAGAAAAACTGCATTCATTAGAGCACTTTGAATGTTACAAAATGTTGAAAATTGGAAAATCGAGAAAACTAGTGTCAAAGTACATCATGTACATGATATATGCTATCGATATCCTTCCTTTCTATATAGGTCTACTGCGCACATTTTTCTCCTACATAATAGCGCGAAATATGAACTGAATTGAAAGTAAAATGTGTTAGGATGAAGAACAAAGTCTGTGAGAATGACAGCTGAGTGTCAGTTTAAAGGGCTGCAGCTCCACGCAAGCGCTGGGCCCTTTAAATACGTCCTGAGGGGCTTTAAATTGTCATAGGGCCAAAATAAGCACAGATTTAGGAAACTGAAACATTATTTTATTTTTAAAGTTAAAAACAAAATTTCAATTTTTTTTTGTTATTTTCATCGATATATATCCTTAATGTCGAATATTGAATAAGACGAGCTATTAGCAGTACGGATACTTACCAGTCGCTGTAGCCTTCCCAAAAGACCCGAGGTACTCTCTTGAGAGGGAACAGGAGTGCAGGACTTCCTCCTTTCGTAACGCTGGAATACTTCACGCTCATGCAGAATATCAGAATCGTAGAGAAATTTAAGCTGCACATTTCACAAAGACGGTAATTAAATACTAAAAAGGTTACAGCAGGGTTTTGAAGAAGTATCTGAATTCGCACATCCACATGGTCGTTGTAGTCTTTAAGACCCGGATGTGTACAAAAGAAATCTATGCCATGAAGATGACACAAACTTTCTTAAACGTTTCGTAATAATCGAAATCTAGAAAGCATCTGAATTTTATTCTGTTTCATGAATTATGATTCAAAAGATACGCTAGAATAAAATAATTTACTAGGCATCCGAAAAAAAATATGAACTTCGTTCATGTAATCTCAAACAACAATATATGTGACTTCACTTGCAAATAAAAGTGGACATATTCTGTAATTTAGTGTACTCAAATGTACAGTAGTGGCAAAAAACACCGGACCCACCCTTGTAGCTGACTTCAGAGCCGTGTTCACTCCAGAGCACGATAGACTGGTAACTAAGACTTTCGTGGTTCGAATCCTGCCTGGGAAGGAAATTTTTTTTTGTTCCTTATTCAAATTTATTCCCAATACCTTTCGATTGTGCTGCTAAAATTCATGTTCTGGGAATAATAAGTTAATTGAGTAGTAAACTATTGAACCCGGAGGTTCATTGCTGCCCCCACATAAGCCCGCCATCGGTCCCTATCCTGAGCAACACTAATCCATATATCATATTCCAACTCCAAATCCATTTTAATATTATCCTACTATGTACGTACAGTATTCCCCTTACCAAAGGTCTTTTCCCCTCAGTCTCCACTAACACTCTATACGCATTTCTTGATTCTCCCATACGTGCTACATGCCCTGCCCATCTCAAACGTCTGGATTTAATGTTCCTAATTACGTCAGGTGAAGAATACAATGCCTGCAGTTCTGCGTTGTGTAACTTTCTCCATTCTCCTGTATCTTCATCCCTCTTAGCCCAAAATATTTTCCTAAGCACCTTATTCTCGAACACCCTTAACCTCTGTTCCTGTTTTATCAGGGTACGTTTATTTTTCCAGATTACCTTAAAGTTTGATATTAACTTCTGTCACCCAGGCGGTCCGCGTTCAAGTCCCGGTCAGGTCTGGGTTTTTTCATTAAAAAATCCATAGTGACACTTGTAGCCGACAAGGTCGCAGTTGGGGGTTTTTCTTGTGGTTCTCCCATTTTTCCCCATATTATGCATCTATATCATTCCGTCACCAGAGGAGGCTGGTCTAGGGACGAGTGGAGTTGCCTGCTCGAAACCTGGGTACGCAGCGAGCCTTAGTGTAGTCAGCCGGTGTGGGTTCGGGAATAAGCCTAGGTTAAAGGTTAGCGCAGTAGATCATAACAAGTCGCAGTGCTGGGCTATAGCGCTCCCCGCCCTTGAATTACGTTCCATTCCATTCTTATTAAATTCTGTAAATATCTTTGCTAAATAAAGCATTAAGATCACATTCGTTTTCATACCTGTGACTAGAGATCAGAGAGAAATGGAATAATGATATTTTAATGATCCCATACCAAGCAGTAGAACCCATGGATTAGGCCTAATCTCAGTCTCTGATATTGTCCATCAAATGTATAATTGAATACCTTTCCGGAATAAAGATGTAATCAACAAAACTGTAATCCATGTTTCAGGATAAATAAAAATTAGACTATTTCATTAGGCCTATATTTCCTATCATAACCATTTGACTAAACAAGGATATAAGTTTATTCAGGCATTGGATGAAGTAATTTATTGTTGTAAATAAATGGCTAAAAATTACACCACATATTTTTTCCGGGAAGGTTTTCAATTAGCGAACGACAGGCTTGGAACCTGTGTCCGCAGAATGATAACCCCGCGCTTGTGAGAGGAATGCATGAAAGGAGGTATAATTCGTGAATACTTGAGGCAGTGTGTGCACTCAACCGTCTGCAAGTGGGAAAATCCTACGATTGCGTCACAATGAATAAACCTCATATTCCTTGCAATTTTTCTTGTGCTGCTTGTGGGATTAGCCACACTCCATCCGGGTGACGCGCAACTCGCTGGATTGCTTTGTGTGGCATGAACATGATTTCAGTTTTGCGCTTTCGTGATCTCACACGATACAAACGTCATCATCTGTAGCTCGCTGACTAGGTGTCTTTAATTGAAATTCTGACGCTGTATTCAAAATTGTCAACAACAGAGGCGTCATTTCAGTTTTTGTTTAAGAGTACCCATGAGTGAGATTACTAAATTCTAAACTACAGGGTGCGGCATTTAACGTTTCCTATTTTCAAACCCCCATAACTTATTTAGTTTACAAGTAAATTACAAGAAATTAATCAGTTTACAACCATTATAATCTTGGAATTACAGTACATCTTATGTTTTGAAAATAATGTCTTTAAGATGTCCTCCATTGGCGTCAATGCATTGTTGCAATCTTCCCTGCACACCGGCCATTACTCGCCGCAATGTTTCAGGTGTAACATCAGAGATTTCTTCACGAATTGCGGTTTTAAGGTCCTCGATGTCATGAAGGATACGACCGTAGACCTTACTCTTAAGATACCCCCACAAAAAGAAGTCTGGTGGAGTGAGATCAGGGGAAACAGAGGGCCACTGAGTGTCACCTAATCTGGAGATAAGTCGTCCAGGGAAAGAAGCACGAAGTGTGTTCATTGAAACACGTGCTGTATGGAATGTGGCTCCATCCTGTTGAAACCACAGGCGCTGAATGTTCCAGTTACGCCGCACGGAACGATACGGACTTCTCTGTAGAGCCGTTCTCACACGTTCGACATTATCAGGAGTCCGCGCCGTTTTCTGACGAACTCGAGCTTTGTTTTGAACCGATCCCGTTTCACGCCACTGACGCACCCACACACTGATTATTTTTCGTGATGGTGCAACTCCACGTTGATTATCACCAAAAATCCGCCTAAACTCGCGCTGGACAGCAACAATTGACTTGGTTGAAACAAACTGTTCAACACAGAAAATGCGCTGTTGCACCGGCCAACGTTCCATGGTTAACTAAAGGCTTTGCTACACCGAATCCCTGTGTTTGCAAACATGTTTTACCAACAATGTGAACAGAATCGCCAACTTAAAATGGGAAACGTTAAATGCCGCACTCTGTATAACAGCTACATTTTTCAAATTTGTACCACAGGTGTATACTGATATTACTAAAGAACTCACAAAAAATTTGTCCTTGTAGCTCTCATGATTCACAAGTTATGGGCAAGTTTACATTTTTGGGGGGCGAGCAACTTATTCGTAAAAGAGTTCCTTGCGTAACAATATTATTTTTTGTTCTCAGAATTTATGAATAGGTTCACCACACATATACTTATTTAAATTGGCCTGGGTTTCCGTGTAGATTGATTAGATAAGCCTCTAGAATTTTCTTAATATTGTATTTTTTTTTCTTAAAAATAAGAAAAAAAATATTAAGAAACTGAAAAAAAAATTGAAATTGTATTCACCATAAAACCCATAGCAATTTTTATTCACTGCATATATGAAATTAAATACCAAGTTTGAACTGTCTGTCACAAAATCTGCTTCGCAAGGAGCATTTTGTGGGAATGAAAATGCTGATAATTTAGTGTGGGAAAACAGTGAAAAACTGAGCGTGTTGCAGCTGAAATTTAAAGCACCTCAGGACTTTAAAAATTGGCGTATGGACTTTAAAAATGGCACTATTGTACTGGTCGTACATATTTTTTAATAATGTGTAATAGCATGTGATATTTTATGTCAAAAAACGAAATTGTGATTTTTGAGAGACTTTCTTCAAAATTCACTCATGGGTACCCAGGGAGTAACAGGAGGCTAGAATTTTTAGGGAAGACCTCATAGGATAAGCCTATATCGTCTGGCGTACTCTCTCCCTCTCTCTCTCCCCAATTATAAAAGTTTCACAGCTGAGCACGCATTGAAATCCCCTAGAAACAGGTGACATGCATGAGTTTCATCACCTACTGGCAATATGTTGGGCTAAAAGTTAACTACGTGAACTGAAGGTATGCTATTTCCGAACATTAAAAGTTAAATATCTTAGAACAGTGGTCGTCAGCACTCACTGAAATGTGCAATGGGTACGCGGTGCCGTCCCATGTGCACTGTCGTGCAACAGGAAGAGATAGAGAGCATACCCGCTAGCAGCTACGAGAGCACTATAGTGCACTCCGTTTTCCGCGGGTAAGAGAGGCTAGCCCCAGCGTGCTCTGTGCTGACGACCCCTGTCTTAGAACATCTCTCATGCTACTTACGTCACTGTGGTTCTGATAATCTCAATTGGCCACGGCATAGCTCAGTCGGGTGAGGTGCTTTTCTGCTGATCGGGCATGGGTTCGATTCCCGCTTGGGTTTATTACCTAGTTAGCTATTTTCTGAGATTTTCTCCAACCATAAGGCGAATATCAGGTAATCTATGGCGAATCCTCGGCCTCATCTCGCCAAATACCATCTCGTCGCTATCACTAAAACCTATCGATGCTAAATAACCCAGTATAAGTGATAGAGCGTCGTTAAATAACCAACTAAAACATGATCTCAATTAACTTCTGTTACAGTACGTACTGTATGATGTAAGATGAGCAAGTGTAGAACTTATCGGCCGGAACATTGAGCTCCCCCAAAACTTCAGTTCTAAGGGGCTTTTGTGGACATGTGATGAGATGAATTGCGTGCAGACTGTGCTGTCCAGCCAAACCATACCTCTGCCATTCCTCATAGGTCTGTGTACAGCAGAAGAACGTAAACACGCCGCAGTCAGTTCTCTTCCCCTACAGACCAACCACACGGAAAGGTAAAGAGCATGTGACCTTGCGTGACTGTTTATATTTTCAAGATAACCTTTACGCCGACAGTCTTACTAATAAACCGTGTATAATTTTTATACGAGACTTATGCAGAGTTAAGACAGAAAACGTTACTAATAAACCGTGAATAAGCTATGGACGTATAAACAGGCTGTAACTATACAATGGGAATTGCTTTGCAGTAGTTATATACACGAAACCCCTTGTTTAAATGTTGTATATAGCGAAAAAATGGCCGCCCTCTAACAGCTGTTCGTGTCGACTGTCATTTTATGATGATGGTTACCTTGTAACCACAGAAGAACAAACCAAAGATCATAGAATTATTAGAATAATATTGCTGTAGCTTGTACTCTTTGACCAAAATGTAGTGTGGTAATCGATTAGAGCCAGTTGTACTATCGATATTTAACACGCCACACTAGAGCGCTCTACCGGGTGCAATAGAGAACCTCAGATATTCTATTACCTTTCGTAACGAAGTAATGACGAAACTATGACGTAGCTGTGTAACAGTCATACTGTTATACACGACGTATGTAGTGATTATTAGTAAGGAATTTACACACGACTTATAAACGAGCTACTCATTGTATAAGTATAAGACAGTTAAACGTCTCCATATAGAGTTTTTATTAGTAAGACCGCGAGTGTACAGCATATAATGAACTAATGAGTATTCTGTAAACTTTGGGAGGGGGAGCTTCGTTGTGTCTGTTACACAGAACTATGAGTTCTCTGTAACTCACCACCACTGTCGTGTACAATTTTTGGACGTTTTTGAACGTTTGTAGTGGACAAAGGCTTCGACGCCACGCAAACACAAGAGATGCCCTGTTTTTCGATGGAGATGATAATGAAAGTGGCATTGTGGAAATTGTTGGTGAACGGACGAGAAAGGAGAAGGAAAAACCCGAGAAAAACCCTCAAATCCACGGCTTTCTCCACCAAAAATACGACTCTGTTGTCACCGAGATTTGAACTTGTGCCTTCGGCCATTGTTATCCAGTGCTCTGCCACTGAGCTACCAGCAGAACGTTAGACGCTCTGGGTACTCGATGTGTGACCGAGAGGGTCTGAGGCCATCAAACTCGCGTAACATACAAAATGACATTTTTCTGCAGAATTTCAAGCTGCTGTTTTGTTGTATCAGCTTCCCACGCCGGTGCAGGTGATCTGGGGTAATTCGTGGGCGATAAAGTGGGGTGTCTGCGACTGCCGCCTCATTCCACCAGTTTTCCCCGTACTTCACGTGTAAGCCAGCGCGCGGGCGACCTTCAAAGCATCCCCGACCTTCGTGCTCACGGACGTGGAAGCATGGAAGTGAGTCAGAAGTGATCGAAATAGCTGTATTTGTTGCTTCAGTGGATGCTAAGGATGCATGTAATTGATAGAATATTTTTATGAAGAGTTTTATTATGAGTGAAAACCTGATAATATTACAGTGAAAGTAAAAGGAAATACTTATCAGTTGCAAAAAAGAGTTCATTCATTCATTCATTCATTCATTCATTCATTCATTCATTCATTCATTCATTCATTCATTCTTTCATTTGTTTATAGTATTCTGTCCAAGGGCAGGTCTTTCACTGCAAGCCCAGCATTCTCCACTCTTTCCTATTTTCTGATTTCTTCTTATTCTCTGCATATGATCCATTTATCTTAATGCCGTCTATCACCAAGCACGAGTCCTGCTCGCTAGCCCTTACGTCACGCCGGTGGCTTCAAATGTCTCTTTTTCTAATCGTACTTGGGGACAGCTGTAGAAAATCATTCTTAGTTTTGGAAGGAAACTGTGTAGTTTGGAAGCTATGTAGTGATTGTGACACACCCGGTAGGGCAACGGAAACAAACAAAATCACTTTACTTTCTAATGTAGTGCTGCAATGCTGGAGACTTGCCAGTAGGGCTATACTTGCAGCACATTCAGAGACGAGGGATGCCGCGAGATCTCCGACTTTCTCAGTAATAGTTAACATAGTTTTGTTTTTGTATTTTCTTAACCGTAAGGCAAATGTCAGGTAATCTGTGGTGAATCGTCGACCTAATTTAGCCAAATACTACCTCGCTATCACCAATTCCATCAATGGTAAATAACCCAGTAGTTGATACAACGTCGTTAAATAACCAATTAAAAGGATTGTCTTGGAAGGAATTGGGGTTCGAATCCTCACTCCTCGAGCTTGTGGTAGATATTTCGAAGCAACTATTTTGTTGTCAATAGAATATGCGCTGGCGACTTTTCAATTGCGGCAACTAAAACTTTACGATGAATTCTCTTTGAGATGACTTTTTGGAGGTGGTACCTTTTGGAAACGAGCTTCTAATTGTCTCTTATTTATGCAAAACGAAGATCTTAAACAACAAAACAAAAATTACATAATGAGTACGATGCTGCACAACACAGATCTTGAACATCCGAACAAAAGAGATCAGTTAATTGTTGCTGGTGCGCCGTGACAGTTTTAAACATGTAAGATGTATTTATGCAGCCCAACAGTTCCGTTGACTTTAAAATAGAGCATGTTGTAAATTTAATTTCTGTGATTTCAAAGAGCGTATTCCGAATCTCAACGGTGAGCAATCCGATGGCATCACGGTGTTCCGAATTCCACCGATGACGTCATTGATGCTCCTTGTCCACACCTGTGGAGTAACGGCTAGCACGTCTGGCCGCGAAACCAAACCAGGTGGCCCGGGTTCGATTCCCGGTCGGGGCAAGTTACCTGGTTGAGGTTTTTTCCGGGGTTTTCCCTCAGCCCAATATGAGCAAATGCTGGGTAACTTTCGGTGCTGGACCCCGGACTCATTTCACCGGCATTATCACCTTCATCTCATTCAGACGCTAAATAACCTAAGCTGTTGATAAAGCGTCGTAAAATAACCTAGTAAAATAATAAATTGATGCTCCACCGGTGTCGCACAGGTGCCATCAACTTGCAGAGGTGGTGGCAGTCTCCATCAGCCGCCACCAGTGAATCTGATTGGTTCTGTATAGGGCGGGAATTAGCAGACGAATGACATCGTGTACTGTTGTGTCATGGCGGTGTGTTCTGCTTTAGTTCTGCTGTATTGTTTGTAATGACCACAACGCAAAAACAATATGTTAATGGCTTATGAGCGAACATGTCAACGGACCAGTTATTACTATCGATTCAAGAAATAAGTTGTTTATGATCTCTTTTCTTTGAACGAGATGGCAGTACGGAAATTTCGTAAAATTTTGCTAGCGTAGCATAGATAACCACTTACACAGTCGCCATGACAGCATCGATCCTTCCAGCAGTTTTGTTCCTTATTTCGTTGCAACGTGACGTCATTGATGCCACCTGACCGGTGAGATTCGGAATACTCTGAATGTTATCATTGCGCGCTGTCATCTGGACCTGTGTTGTCAACTGTTAAGTTGCTAGTGCGCTCCTTGTCTTCGTCGTCCATTGCTTGTGTAAGTAGTGCGTAGTATTTAATGTGAGGGCGCTTCAGCGTAGGCGAGACAGATTTGCCTCCAAGCTTTACTTCGCTTCATGCTAGGGATTTTAATCTCGCCGCATAGGGTAGTAGTGGGTACAGTGAGACACAAAATATTAAGACATATGTATGTAAGTGATAATTCATGTATTTTTAAAATCAAGTGCAATAGAAATAGACATTAAAATATGGAGTGCAATAATACATAAACTAAAATGTTAATAGATAAAGGATATAATATACAATACGTGTTTGTCAAAAAGATGCAAATGTCTTACTGTTCACATTCAGGAGGATACAGTGAGACACCACAGTGTCTATTAACGGACATTGAAATGATTTACATTTATTTCATATTTGTCTTTATCTTGACATGTTCCGTAGGCTTATTTAGAATCATTATGATGTCTGACTTCGAAACCATTGAAACATCTGTAATATTTGGGAAAGTGAATTTTCCACTACATTTCAAACTTTTGCGAAAAAATGAAATTAATTTTTGGTGACAACAAAGCTTATAATTATAAGAATTTAATTTAATTCTTTATTATTTTTTAACATTTTCTTAAATTTTGTGAATATTATTTTATTTATGAAACCATTAAAATGTAATGTATCCATTATTTTAAGCTATAGTTCCTAAATTGGTTACTAGTATGTTCATTTTTAATGTTAGTTACTGGTAAATGTAATATAATTACAGTTTATTTTTGCAAATCATTGGTACATGGGAACGGTGAGATGTCTCAGTGTACCCTTCAATGGCATGTCTCACTGTTCCCTTTACGCATAGTTCGTTTAAAAATGACGCCATCACTTCAAAATTAAAACAAGAAAGACGAAACTTTGCCAAACATAACCTCAAATACCATAGTATTAGGTAACAAAACATTCATATTTATACAGTATTTCATTTGTACATCCAATATAACCTTCATTAAACACAAGCCACAATTTTACTTCTAGAGTGAAAATTTACTAGTTATTTTTTCATCACTCACCTTTATAACTAGAATAAAATCGAGTATGAAAATACTGTTACTTTACTCATGCAACATACAACTCCACTGTTACCAGCATCTCAACATCAAAATTTACCATCTAATAAAAAATGTCTCGCTGTTCTCCCTGTCTTACTGTACCCATTTCTCCCCTACATAGGATCCAGTGGGGTTAAAAAGCTAACCACTATTTCACCGAGAATATTAGGCCACCTGCTAGTAGTGCAAAATGTTGAAATGCTTTATAATTTGATGTTTATTACAACATAGAAACATCCTGTTTTAAAATGTATTTTACAACAAATGATTGCACAGGAAGTTAGGGACAGATCCAGATGCGAGAAATCAACTTATTTTAAGTGTCATTGTCCTTAGAACGAACGATAAAGTGATCGTAGCAACTTCCCTTTCCTCTGGACGCACTACAGATAGCCAGGGTGAACGAATTAACGTGTGCACAGGAAGCTCCACTGAAGATAATGCGCACGCATGTCAATTTCATTAAAACCAGAGCCATAGCCGTACTTACTGCACTGGCTAACCTGCAACATAGTGCGAAATGAAAGGTTCCTGGTTCGCTCCAGTGTGAGATTGCTGGCTGCATCTTCTCGTTATGACGAGGGTGAATCGGTTCTTTCGGAGGCAAAAAGCCGGCAGGAGCGAGTTTCTGACATCACATCCTTCTCGTGCCGAGATAAGGAAAGAATCTAAAGCCCGGTTCAGACGGTGCGTGTTTCTGTGATGGATTCCAAGGTGGCTGCGCGGATGGGTAGCCTGCGTGGTCACTTGCCGGAAGTAATGCGCTCTGGTGGCTCCGTGGATGGCTAGCTTGCTGAATTTCGAGGGTAGGTTCCTTGCTGTTTTTCGTGATGGGTTGCAGGCTGGAACCAAAGATGATCATATAATATCACCTCTGAAACCATGTCGCCATGTTCGTTGTTTTCCAGCTAAACCTGTTTTTTCTATATCCTTTGGTTTGTAAGAAACAACAATTAAATATCGGACTTGAGCTGTTTTGCACTTATGGCTTAATTACTTTATTACGACATTTACTACTGTTAATGTAGGACTTTAGTTGTTTTCCACTCACGGATTAGTTCCTTTTTGACCGTGAGTGTTGGCAACAGATGAAACAGCAGATGATTTTCCAATTTGAACTGTGAAAAGAGCCAGCTCCGTGTGAACAACTACCGTCTCCGTAGCCAACACGGGAGCCAGCAAGTGAGCACGCAGGGCAGCCATCAGCGCAGCCACCTTGGAATCCATCACAGAAACTAGCACCGTCTGAACCGGGCTTAAGTCTACACTCTCCACACCGCACCGTGCTGCGCGGCGTAATTGGTTACATTTACCTCTAAATGACCACGCACAGTACATCAACGTTGGTTAATGTAACCACCGGTTAAAATTGCCTCCTAATCCCAACCTAGAGGTTTTTACGTCCCATCGACGTCCGTTAAAACTTAAACAAGAGGTCAACAACGGTAATGTCTAACTGATCATATTCCAGCGGTTAAAGAATGTAACCAGCGATTATTAGGCCCAGTAAAGCCCCCCTGGTAGAGGGGCAGAGAAGGCCTGACGGCCTTATCTCTACCAGGTTAAATAAATAGGGCCATATTCATAGACATTTTTAGCGCGGGCTTCCGGTGGATGATCAGTGTTTTTCGTATTCATAAACCAGTGTTAGCGATAGGATATGATCTGAATTCTGTACTAGTAACCAGTGGATAGCCGGGGCTAGCTTAGCACGCTCGTAGCGCGTGCTCCGAAATGTCTATGAATAGCACCCATAAATACTAATACTAAAGCAAAGTGGCAGCCAGATTCACAGCTGATGATTTCGAAGGCGATTACTATTGTATTTGAATTACTTGGATCGAGGGGTGAGCGTGAAGTTGTGTTGCTGAAAAAAGAGATCATTCTTACGAGGAATTAGATGACAGAAATTTTTGTTTACTGAAATCTGCTGCAACAGAAGGATCACTACCTTGCAATAATCAACAAACAGAAACAATCCTATTCTTCTTATTATCCGGCTGCCCAAAACATTACGACTGATTTTCATCCTGGGTAACTTTCGTCGTTGGGCCCTGGACTCATTTCGCTGGCATCTCATAAACATAACAGTTTACAAAGCGTTGTAAAATAACCAATAAAAAAAGAGCAAGCTGTTTTCAGTATTTTAAGAAGAGTACAGACCCCTTATTTAGTCCTGACAGCTCAGCGACGCGAAAGAGGGGAAGTAATAGGAGTAGTGGGGAGAGCTCCGGAGTAGAGATAAGGGCGAGTGGTTGGTAAAGGAATGCATTACAGCTTAATTTAACTGGAAACATGCCGCTCTACCGCACGCATAACATCCGACTGCTCCGAAGGCAAGCGAGTAACTGACCCAAACACCCTTTGGCGTAACTAAATGGACTCGCCTGACCCAGGCGCACATCGCCAGGGACAGTCAGGACTAAATAACCTTACTGTATAGCACCTCTTTTCCTACGTTGCAGGTTGAATGAAGAGAGGTTATGGATGGATTTTAGGATATTTCACAGTTCCCTGATGTAATTGGGACCCTGGATTTTACACATCCATATTAATTTCTATGCTTCACAATTTTTTGATATTCTCGAATTTTTATTACCGTACAGATTTATGTCTAATAATTAAGTCTATCAATGATTGAGAAACATGGTTTCAAAATGTGTTTTCACCATTCTTAAAAAGTAAACATGTAGTATTTTTCTACATTCTGTGCACGCAGAATTCTAATCTGCGACAATAACGAAACAAAACTAGTTTTCTCCCATCTTAATATGGTGTTAAAAACAGGATCGGATCTTTTCATTTAAAGACAAAAGTACTAAGACAGGTCACATATCATCGTCCATACAATAGCCCTGGATTAAGTTCATGGTGCAGCGTGCTGTACTTGTACAAGAGCGCGGCCGTTCGGCTATCCAATCATTCACAAGAATAGGAGCGGTAAGCACAATAAGCCTCAGGTTGCAGTGTAAGTCTTCGGGTCCCTACTCCGTACAAAGAGAGAGAGAGAGAGAGAGAGAAGAGAGAGAGAAACTGATTTTTAAACTTGTAATATGAATTGGAATTAATACATTTTATAATTTAATTTACGTTTACTGTACAACTCTGTTAAACAAATCTATAACATCGGATAAATCTACGCGATTAAAAGTTGCAAAACAACCCACTAATTTGAATTGTAAATCTTATCGAGATGCGAGTGAAAATATGACCACTGAGACAGGAATACCACGACACCAACGATTCAGTTACACTTTTCTTCTCCAACATATTCCTTCCGATTTACATGCTTCCAATCTCCCATTACTTTTTCAAAGAAAGAAGGTTCAGATTCAAGCCATTTGTGACATTACTTTTGTCCACCTGAATTGCTGAAATAGACCACTGCGATAAAAGCTCAAGGTTCTACTGCTGCGTACATGTTGATCTGCCCACAAGGCCGAACCTAATCTCTGCTGTAAAGAACAAGAATCGCTTTGTATTTCCTTGTTCTAGAAGACGCCTATATTTCAGAGGATGTAGCACAATACGCAGTCATTACTGAATGCCCTTCCTATCGTGTAAATGGAACGTAAATTGTTGACCTCGTTAAATTGCAGGTCCTTCATGTCGCTCCTACGAAACCCTGACGAAGTTGCTGGTCATGAACTTTACGTTTTCAACTCATCAACAAATGATGAAGATTTTCTGTGGCCTCTCGTGGAGGAGGACCCTCCACACCGCAAAGAGCAAGGTCGAGAAGTCAACAGAGTGCTTGCAAGGTTATTGAACGAAAATTGTCGTAAATATTCTGAAGGTTCAGCCTTGATTTAATTGCCAAAATCTGATAATTGGACTGATTTATTCTTGATTTCTTACAGATTAAATCATTGTGTAATTGCCAAATACGTAGGTTGACTTCGAAACCATTGTTTTAGTATTTATTATTTTATTTAGTTATTCTGGAAGGTTCGGTAAACGAAATCTGGATTCTTACGAAAAACAAGTCTTCATTCATGTCATTTCCCGAAATGCGTGTTAGGAAGGACTACTTAAGGTCACGACGAAAACGCGGCGCATAAACAATTTGGATTATAGGAATACAGTAGACTACTACAAAGAAGAGGGAAGAGTGGCCTGAAGACAAAGATGAGGCCAGGTCCCGGACGGTTCAATGAAGAGAAGTCGATTCGAAGGTTGCTTCTTCACTGCAATAAGGTCGTTACTATCGATGGCTTTGCGAAATGTAGTAGCTATCGGTTATCCTATGAAGTCTACTGGTGTTCTAATGACATTGGTGAGTGACTTGAAATTTCGCTAATGGCTATATCGAAGTGTAACGTACATTCGTAACAAACATGAAGTACCAGGTGGTTATAATTAAACTGACTGTGTTCAGCGTGGCACAGCACGGACTGTAATGATCGTAGGAGTGTGAAAACTCGTAGATACGCTAATTAAGCAATACGCTCGCGAATTATGCCAAAAATAGTTCCAAGTCTTGTCACCAGGTGAAAATATAACGCTGTAAGCAGACACAACGTGGTATGGGCGTAGGAAAAAGGCAGGAAAGATCAAACACATGAACATCTCACGGGTCTGTTAGGTAAACAGTGATATCTGCACTTTATAGGGCCCTGCTTGTGCAACACGTGATTTCAGCTTTGCAAGAACGCAACTGTTATCACACCATTATTTTCATGCAAGATGGAGCAACATCACATGTCGCTCGCCAGGTGAAATATTTGCTGCGAAAAACTTTCAGTAACGACCACATTATCTCTAGGCAATTTCAGATGTGTGGCATTCAAAATTCCCCGACCTAAATCCATGTGACTTCTGGTTGTGGGGATATTTGAAAGATCGTGTCTATCAGGGACAAACCCGGAGTCTGTCTGATCTACTGTAAATGCTAGCTAGCATACAACGACACGTCGCTCTGATTTCATCAGATATGCTGCGAGCAACTGTAGTGATACGGAAGCAACATGTTGTTGAGGTGGGAAGCCATGTTGAACAATGTTTGTAATAGAGACCGGCAAATGAGTGAAGACTCACGCCCGTAACTGCCTGCCGTCAGGATTAGGTTCCGGCGCAGCTGCAGGTTAAAAGTTGAGACTGGCCCATTCAGCCCAGGTTTTATAAGTCCAGTCCAGTCGGGACCCGAGAATGCCTGTCTGTATGCTCGATTTGTATATTACTATAGTGACTTGCATTCACGACAGCCAGTCTACGCTGGTTAAGATGAAACAGTAGGCCTACTAGTTTGAAATCTAAGTTCGTTGGCTATTTAACACTTCAAAAAATCTTTATTTTCTGGTCCAACACCGCAGAAAATTCTTGATTATAGTAACATAGTTTTACAATTTATTGCACTACAGAATATCATACAGTAAGATAAATATTTTAAATTTCATTTTTCTGCAAAGTGTATCTGACTGAAGAAATAACGGCAGATAATTCTTGATTAAAGAAACATAGTTTTACAATGTATTGCGCTATAGAATTTCATAAAATAATAAGATAAATAATATATTATACATTTCATTTTTCTACAAAGTGTATCTGACTCAAGAAATAATTCTTGATTAAAGAAACACAGTTTTACAATTTATTGCGCTACAGAATTTCATAAAATAATAAGACAGTATTATACATGTCATATACCTGCGAAGTGTATCTGACTCAACAAAATACTGTAGTAACATTTCGTAACTTGTGACCAGTTGAAGAAGAGAGACGAGAGAAGAGAGAGAGTAGTGGAGAGGGGAGGAAGAGAGAAGAGAGAGGGCTATTTAACACTTCAAAAAATCTTTATTTTCTGGTCCAACACCGCAGAAAATTCTTGATTATAGTAACATAGTTTTACAATTTATTGCACTACAGAATATCATACAGTAAGATAAATATTTTAAATTTCATTTTTCTGCAAAGTGTATCTGACTGAAGAAATAACGGCAGATAATTCTTGATTAAAGAAACATAGTTTTACAATGTATTGCGCTATAGAATTTCATAAAATAATAAGATAAATAATATATTATACATTTCATTTTTCTACAAAGTGTATCTGACTCAAGAAATAATTCTTGATTAAAGAAACACAGTTTTACAATTTATTGCGCTACAGAATTTCATAAAATAATAAGACAGTATTATACATGTCATATACCTGCGAAGTGTATCTGACTCAACAAAATACTGTAGTAACATTTCGTAACTTGTGACCAGTTGAAGAAGAGAGACGAGAGAAGAGAGAGAGTAGTGGAGAGGGGAGGAAGAGAGAAGAGAGAGGGAAGAGAGAAGAGAGGGAGAGGAGAGGAAATTTATAACAATTATTATGAATATCAACAACTATTATAGGAAAATATTCCATTTTAACTTTTTCCTTATCAACAATTAAAACCCTCATGACGACCTTTAAAATTTAAAATTTCTTGCTACTTAACTTCTGAGGAATAGATTCAAATTATTACAAGTAACCACTTTCTTTGCGAGTACATTTCCTATCAATTTTAATAAAACATAACATCTGTGTATTCCTACCACCTTCCTCCAGAACTTTCATATATCTGAACAAGGAATTGAGTATAACCCACATTTCATGTGTAACAACGAAATACAGATACCTAACCTCAACATCCGCTTGTTGGGATGTGATTATATTACGACTTGCTAGCCTCGACCCCATTATAAACGCACATGCCGAACTTAGGATCACCCTGAGAACCTAGAAGCTATCGGGCACCTCAAGCAGCCGAGATGTACAGACGAGGCGCAAACAGGAGTGCAGGTTCTAGTGGTACGAACATTTACGGAAGTGGGAAGAGGGTATTATTTTCAGTATATATTAATCTTAGCGCAATTAAGGCATAGAAAAAATAACACAGGAACAACTTCCAAGATTTCAACAGAACTTGAAAAGAAAAACGTGTTTGTGGGGTCCCGAATGGACTCCATCCTTAAGACGAGGGTTAATTGTGCACGAGAATAAACTAAGCAAATCTCCTGGTACTGCACTTAATAAAAACATTCTTAGATTCAGCAGTTATCACTAACTCGTAGGAAAAAGCTGTGAGGTCACTAGCCTTCATCGATAAAAAATTCAGATGAATTATAGTTGAATTAAAGAGAGTCACGAGAATCAGATTTTCTCATTAGACGAGTGTGAATACATCAGAAATAAAAATTTTATACTTTTCGATAAAATTCTATTGCACTAAGATTTCATATCATTTTCTGTTTTCGGTAAAGCAGATACAATTTTGACCAATAAAACGTTAAGGAACGATGTGTTTCAACCAATCATGGCTGCTTATCCTACAATTTTTATTGCCTCTAGCATTTGTTTCTTTGTTTGCCAACATTGTACTTTTAGTAGGTAATTGTACCTTTTAAAATGATTCATGTTTATTTCATCATCCTTAATTGAAACTTTTCTATAATTCATCTTGTTTATATTATTTAGGTTATGGTAGAACTTCTGTTTTATGGGATTATGGATAGTGACGTATAAGAGATTGCTTAATATAAGTTATATTGATAATTGAAGTGGAATGCAATTACTGTATTTAATAAAATGAAACTGAATCAACAAAGCCTTCTTGACTAGCAGTCGTCCATAGAGCTCAATGAAGATTGTATAGTTGGCACAACTGGTAACAAGAGAACAGCTGATCATAATACACTACTGCCTACTGCCATCTAGCGGAATATCTGTAATGATGAGATGGTACAATAATACATTTCCAAGACAGCTTAGTACATATGAAGACATTATTACAAAAACAGCCCTAGTCATTATTAATGTAATTGAGTTAAAGACACATTTTTTACTATTTCAAATGTTTATAGACTTCAAAAATGACACATGTCAGATGCAATAGCCACAAGGATAAACACCAGTTGTACGGAAACAGCTGACATGTGTTGTTCTATTTATTTTTATTTTTTTCCTGAAAAATAACAATTTTGACAAGGGTTGTTTTTGTAATAATGTCTTCATATTTTAGTAAGTCAATATTTTATTGTATTAGAGTACTTTATTTCGTCTAATCTTAAAAAAATGTTATGTTTTATTTAACGACGCTCGCAACTGCAGAGGTTATATCAGCGTCGCCGGATGTGCCGGAATTTTGTCCCGCAGAAGTTCTTTTACATGCCAGTAAATCTACTGACATGAGCCTGTCGCATTTAAGCACACTTAAATGCCATCGACCTGGCCCGGGATCGAACCCGCAACCTTGGGCATAGAAGGCCAGCGCTATACCAACTCGCCAACCAGGTCGACTCTAATCTTTATATACGTACTTTCTTCTAATCGTGTAATAGTCAATTAAATCCCACTCGAGTTTTGATTTTCTCTAGATAAATCAAAACCTCTAGTGGTATTACTATAGATGATATTATGGTAACGTTTTTCACCCAAACACTAAGCTTATTTATGCTCAATTGACCAATGACAATCGAACTACATTGATAGTTTTATGCTACTCAAAACTAATAAGTGATAGTTTTTTAATGAGTTCAATTGTTATCCTCGGAGGTTCTGGCTGATATATACATCTATTATCAGGCAGTACATATCACTTGACGATATGTACATCTATTATCAGGCAGTACATCTCACTTGACGATATGTACATCTATTATCAGTCAGTACATCTCACTTGACGATATGTACATCTATTATCAGGTAGTACATCCCACTTGACGATATGTACATCTATTATCAGGCAGTACATCTCACTTGACGATATGTACATCTATTATCAGGCAGTACATCTCACTTGACGATATGTACATCTATTACCAGGCAGTACATCTCACTTGACGATATGTGTCAGAGGAAGAACAATTGTTTGTATACATCTGATGTCTGGTTAAGAGTAATACGGTATGTAGCTAGTCGCCGATGTATGCAATGGAGGGGTGAAAGGAACTGGCCACTCTACCTCATATCCTGGCCTAATTGCCTCATGAGTGATGCCTGTTGGTATCACTTGTGAGACTCAGACCTGTCTTCGAACAGTTGACTAAACAACTATAACATTTTTTATTATACATCTTGATTACACAACTTTTAACTTCTAACACGGCGAAAAGTTTATGAGCAAATGCCAGCAATCAGACGCTTACATCAAGCACAGAAAGTCACCACAGAACTGTAATTAATTTTATTATAATAATTTTCCAACATAAATAAATAAATAACATTTAGTTTAAAATAAAACAATATAACTAAAACACACCCCGATCAAATCCTCAACACACAGATCAATTTCAGTACAAACACACTATTCGACTCCACACTTCAACACCTTCCAACAATAAAACACACCCTCCTAACAGGCAGAGAAGCTCGAGATGACGCCGCGATCTAGTAGGCTCTGATGATGGTGCGTGAAGCACTGAAACAGCTGTAAGCCGGACAAATATTACATATTTAACACGAGTAAGTCCACTAGTTCATCAATTAATTATATTCAAGTGTTAAAAGTGGTGTACGCAAGATTCAAAATGGATATAACTTTCAATTACCTGCCCATTTCACAATAAAGCGTCAGGTATAATATAGCATTTATCTCAAATGTTCACTCGTTTTATTGCAAGGGGGCACGAGGTTTTTATTTTCTAAAATATTTATCAACGAATTTTATATGTCAGGTGGCTTAGGTGTGCACCTATAACCTCTGCTTTCACTGAAAAATAATGGAATGCATTATGCAATAAATAAGATTAATTTCTAATACCACTCGTGATGATAATTTTCTGTGATAAGTTCATTTCACTTTAAATAATTTTCATGACAGATATTCGTTTAACTCAATGAAATTATCGACACTTCTGTTATTTCTGTTGGTAATTTGCATAAATACATTTTATGTTCAAAGACGCTTCTCGGGGCTCGTATTTCCTTGCCGCCAATACAGCAGTACAATGTATCGGCGTTACCGGAGGGCAATACTGTGCTCCAACCACGAGAAAGTCTTTGCGGAATGAAACGGAGCGCGGTAATGCTGTGAATGAATGTTGATGTCATAAGGTCACACACGTGGGTACTCGTATCTCTATTGGTTCGCTCTCACAGCACAAACAATAACATTGTTACACACACATTTACTGGGTGTTCAGTTCAAAATGTGTCTTGGCTCGATGTATGCCGTCATGTGGTTAGTTGATGAGCCTAGAGAATTCAATCTTCCTACACTTCCGCAGCTCAGGTGTATAACCTAAGAGGCAGAGAAGTTGCCTAGCAAGTACGGCGTTCATTCTGAAGAGTACGTACCGATACGTACGATAACGCCGGTAGTGGCAGGAATGTGAACTGTTTGGAAATACGTACTGTCGGGATATGGGGAGAGGATTAAGACGATTACTTACGTATTTGTTGACATTAACTTCGACGGTCAACATGGATACGGAGCATTTGATTTGTGTTGTGGAATGTTACCGTACGCAACCGATGATAACAAATACCCTGCGTACGACTTGCCGGCGCAAAACACAGTTAGAAAGAGGTTATGGTAGCACACAGACCGTACAGACCGCCATCTGTTGCTACGACGTTCAAGTTATACCGTACACGTTCTCAAGTTCAGATTGAAGAACGCCTTAAATAATGGGCAACTTCTCTAACATATCAGCTGAAACTCGCTTCAAATCGGTGACCCAACAACAGTGACGTCATGACACACTTTGAAATGAACACCCAGTATACTACCCTAGTTACAAAATTAGATCACTGTTAATCTCCTGGTCTTTCCATATAGGAAATAACATATGCAGGAGAGCGCATGGTTTTTAAACTGACGTTATAACGATAATATTATCTATCTGCTTCGCTCCAATAAATGACGCAATAGTAAGCACATTCCTTTCACGGTTGATCTCGTGGTTGGAGAACAGTATCGGTGGTCTTAATGCCTTCCGCCAGTAATAAAATTATTGACGATCTGTAGATTATTCAGTTTCAAACTATTGTCTATTTTCTGAAGTCGTGCAGGCATTTGACACGACAGAGCTCTGCAAACATTGGATCCTGTACACGGAAACAAATATTAAAACAAAAGAAAGTGCCAGCAAAGAAAGCTGGCGATATCAACAGTCGGGTCACGCTGCCGCTACATTAGTCCGCGAATGTGACTCCTGAGCCTGCGGACGGACGTGATGGCAGGGACGCCCAAGCATTATGGTCTCGACATGAAAACTTCGCGCTAAATTGGATGAGACCGGTGAGCTCTTAGTTTTTCCACAATAAATAGAACTGTGGTAATCACAGAAAAGTGAGGAATGTGTTCACATTCTTAAAGTATACACATGTGACTCCACTGCCTGATGACTCTAACTTCTGTCTTCTCACTCACTTCTCGTACACATCGAATGATTGCGATATAAGGATAGGTTATTGCGCTCTCTACTCATGTACTTCCAATAAAACTCCATTGTGGTATGAAGGAGGAAGGTAGGTGGCAGAAAGGGAACTTAACGACGTTATGAAGAAAGAAATTCAATCTACTGGGTGTTCAGTTCAAAGTGTGTCATGGCTCGCTGTATGCCGTCATGTGGCTAGCCGATGAGCCGAGAGAATTCAATCTCCCTACGCTTCCGCAGAGGCGTATTACCTATGTGCCAGAGAAGTTGCCTAAAAAGTACGGCCATGGATAAATATATAATATGATGCGAAACTGCGGTCAGCACCATCTGGCGGCGGGGGGCTGGAATAAGATGATCAGCGCCCAACGCCTTAGGTGGTGAACATTAGAACTACGTGTTGGGTACATTACCCAGAGTTCTCTATTTATCCGTTCGAGATATTGCTCGATTTGCTCGAAGAGACAAGATGGCAGAGAGTAACTTGCTAATAAGTGAACATAAAGTGATACTACGTGTGTATAAGCAGTGTATGTTAAACAGTGATGTTTATGGACGTTGTAAAAATAGTGTTGTTGAATGTGTTGTAAAGTAATAGTAATATAATAAATTGAACTAAGTAGTTCTTGCAGACTTTTCCATTGCGCTGTACAATAAATACCCAAAGAATACAATCCCAATTATCTAACCTTTTGCTTTATTTTTTGTCTCTGACTGGTTATATTTTAATTGGGTAGTGTAAAATAGATCGTCTCTTTTATCTTTCTGGTGGCTCCGGTAAGAATTTTCAGTATAAAATGCTGTGAGGAATAAAAATGTAAATGTTTTTTTTTTAATTGGGTTAGTTCTGAATATCGATGAGGGTGGGAGGGAATACTTTCTGCACAGTTTAACATTTTCGTCACCAGGTGCGCTGCTAAATGCATGGAGTAATTAGTTACTCTTTTCGCTACTTGGCGCGCTGCTAGATGTAATAACGCCCCTCCTCCCAACAGGTGGCAGCAAGATTAATTTCTACAACAGCGCCTCTAGTATGTGTTACGGGAAACTCAGTAAGTTTCGCATCCTATTATATATTCATCCATGGTACGGCGTTCATTCTGAAGAGTACTTACCGATACGTACGGTAACGCCGGTAGTGGCAGGAATGTAAACTGTTTGGAAACATGTACTGAGGTGAGTTTTTTCTTACTGTCGAGATATGGGGAGAGGGTTAAGACGATTACTTACGTATTTGTTGACATTAATTTCGACGGTCAACATGGGCACGGAGCATTTGATTTGTGTTGTGGAAGGTTGTGGTACGCAACCGATGATAACAAATACCCTGCGTACGACTTGGCCGCGCAAAACACAGTTCGAAAGAGGTTATGGTAGCATACAGACTTTACAGGCCGCCATCTGTTGCTACGACGTTCAAGTTATACCGTACACGTTCTCAAGTTCAGATTGAACGCCTTGATTATTAGGCAACTTCTCTGACATAAAAGCTGAAACTCACTTCAAATCGCTGACTCATCAACAGTGACGTCATGACACACTTTGAAATGAACACCCAGTATAATCTGAACCTCCAGAATGGTGAATTTACATTAGAGTGGATTTTGTTATAAACATGTATTGAAGTTACCCAAATACGAAAAACATATTTACAGCAAATCCAATATTTTTGTGTAAAATATTCGTTTTAATAATTAAAACAGAAACTGGAATTTTTTCCCAAAAATTATAATCAACACGGTAAATTGGATTATTATTGGATAAAAATCCATGATTCCATCATTTCCACAAAGTGGAAAACTAAGGAATTTATATGAGCACACAACTTGCATCATAAGAGTTAACCCCCCCCCCCCCGATGAAAAGATGAATTGCGGATAAATTTAGCGGCGAAATGAATAAGGAAAACGGGAGAACCCCGAGGAAAACACTCGTCCACCATTAAAGTCATGTTCGGATTGAACCCGGCTAGCTGCCTCCGTCCCTGTGCGTTACTGTACCACCCTCCCAAATCTAATCATAAAGATTAAGTGGGCACTAAGAGCGGAATTAATTCTCAGAAAGTTCTTTCTTGTGGCAATTGGGATTAAGTCTATTTTCTTTGGGTTACTTGTAAGAAAGGAAACTGACGGAGCGTTCTTCTGTGTTTCAGATGAGTCATTTGTTCAACATGTTCGTGAAGCAGGTGCAAGACTACTGCGACTCGCTCAGCATGCCCGGTGAGTAGTTCTCATATGTCTTCGCCTTGTTGACGAGGGCTCGACCAAAATACCTGCGATTATTCAAAATTAAGAATACTTTTTAAAACAGAAAAATAATAGTACATTATGCAACGAGCCTATAATGGTAGTAATTAAGACGCGAGTATGTTTATGAAACGAGCGCAAGCGAGTTTCATAATTTTCATACGAGCCTCTTAATTACCATTATAGTCAAGTTTCATACGACTTTTTATGCTCTACCATATTTATAACTTGAAATTATTCATAAGTATTCATGTTATTCTTATCTGACTAAGGAGCGGAACTGACCTTGTGCAATTACGTCGTAAATTGTGAGATGTGCGCAGACGCGAAAATATTGATTTTTTTTTCCGAGAAACAAATGTCGACATTGACCTTGATATAATCTAGAGAGTAAAATAAACATTAATCTTGATATAACCTTGAAATTGAATTAGACATTGAAAAACGAGATGATAAATTGTATTTGAATATTATTTACAATTAACGCTAATTATTATAGTAACAGAACTAGTTGTCTTTCGATTGCATATCCGAGAATAATCGATACTTGCGCTTTCATATTGCTACAATGGTATTTTCTGATTGGTGGAACACCTGAACTTTAATGAATAGCTGTACTTTAATGAGGTCCATTAAAGGGCTGCTATCAGGTGTATAATTACTACATTTCGGCATGGTCGGGCATAAAATAATTTAATTGACAAAAGATGGGCTTTATCTGTATCGTAATCGATTATTTTAAAACTGAATTATGACCGCATTCAGCTTCATAAATAGCTTTCGGAATGTAACTGTATTACAGCGCCTATACCTAGAATGAGAGAGAACTAACTTTTTCCAGGCATAGGGAGATTTCATATTTTGTTAAGTCACATCTGAAATGAATTTGTGTCTACAGAAACAAAACCATTATTCCTAGGAATAAATTTTCGAAAGAAAGTCTCATAACCGACAAAAAATAATACGAAAACTTTCGATTCGTTATACTTTTAAGAAATCTACTTTACGCGAGTTACGAATATTAGTCAGCAGTTGGAAGATTGGTTGGGACCTCATAAGTGACACCAATAAGGCATCGCCCATGAGGAAACTAAGCCAGGAGATAATGGGATAGGGTGGCTAATTCCTTTTCTCCTCCAGTGTCTACATCGCTAACTATATTTAATATCATCTTTCACTCGTCACTGTAATCAGACTTCAGATGTGTGCAACAAATAACCGTTCCTCCTCTGACGCATATAGTCAAGTGAGATGTACCGCTTTATAATAGATGTAACCAGAACCTCAATCAGAGGAAAAAATAAGAATTTTGAAGTTAAATCATATTTAATTGCGAGTGAAATTGCATATATAATTTCATTTTTAGAGATTTCACCAGTGTTGTGGCTTTTGGAATATGAATTATGACGTTGCAGGACAGAATGGGAACATACTTTTAGTGCTGTAGCCCAAGTAGGCCTGTGGTATACACTTGTGTATTGAGTTGCATATCAGATGTGTGCGCCTGGTTCATCAAATCTCTCCTTCATATGCAGCATCACGCGTTTCTCTCCAGCTTTCTATATCCATGTCATTCCCTGGTGAATTCTTCCGTACCTTAGATATTTTCAGTCGTCTAGAACCCTGAACATATTCCATTCCTCATGATCGCAGAGTAAGCTAGAACCGTCATCACTGCCACCTACTTGCCTCTGTAGGCCTATATGTCGTACCTAGACTTTTTGTTCCTTCACGAGGACTCTGGGCACATTACAAAAAAGTACATTACACTTTCTGTTCTGATTATTCATGAGTGGTAGAAGGAATTTGTAATTTAATTCTTCACAGAAGATATCAGACAATAGACAACATTCAGATTTATGGATCACATGCGGAGACTAAGAGGAAGGCAGAAAATAGGAAATATTGGAGAATGCTGGGTTTGCAGTGATATACAGCAGAATATTATGAATGAATGAATTAATGAATGAATAAATTAATTAATTCTTCACATTATCTGACGAAAGATCTATTCGAAAAGTTAGTTTAATTTCTATATATGTTAGCTGATTTGTTTTTCATTATAAAGTTTCTGTAATAATAATAATAATAATAATAATAATAATAATAATAATAGTAATAGTAATAATAATTTACATTTTAATGCAGAAAGAAATACAACTCAGTATTTTACATCATTGTTGAGGAAAGCTATACATTTACAAAAATAGATTGAGAAGTAGGTCGGCCTGGGTGGCGCAGTCGGTAGAGCACTGGCCTTCTGTGCCCAAGGTTGCGGGTTCGATGCCGTCCAGGTCGATGACATTTAAGTGTTCTTAAATGCGACAGGTTCGTGTCAGTAGATTTATTGGCATGTAAAAGAACTACTGCGGGTCAAAATTCCGGCATACCGGCGACGCTGATATAAACTCAGCAGTTGTGAGCGTCGTTAAATAAAACATAATTTACAATTTTTGAGAAGCGACGACGAGAAGCGTCTTTTCAGAGCTGTCCGCCCACTGAAGCGCGGCGAGACTTTTAGTAGGCCTATATCTCTTGACACAACCAAATATCTGCATTGCATGCAGTTTATCATTGCATTGTGTATAGTGACTGAATTTCGAATACAGTTATTGCCAAAATGAATGACGATTCCACTTCATAAGAGAAACTATACGTGCTCTATGTGCTTAGCCTTATTGTCAGTAAATGCGAAAAGGAGAAACTTAAACGAAAAGGCATAGTCTTGTTCTTACGTAGGAATTATAGTCTATGAATCCGGAGTATTAAGAGCAACAGAAAATACTTAATTTTTAACACAATTGGAAATATACCAGTAGTTTGGGTTCATGAAGTAAATCAAAAGATGTATTTTTGGTGAATTCCATCAGCTATATCCAGATTTGCGAGGAGACAAGCATGCCATTTCCTCTAGCAGTGCCCTCTGTTCTGTGAGAGGCGACGATTTAGAGGAAGTTCACTCGATAGCTGCTCGAAGGGACGCGAGGATGAAAAATTTGTCTCTTCACTTCTCCTACCCACCGCATATTGGTGCGAGCGAAGACACGTCTCGTGGTTGCTTCCCAGATTTCTCCAGCGACAACTCTTTGCTTGCCTATACACGCGACACTCCAGTAGACGTGCTCCATTGAATTACATGTAACTTTCCCTGGCGGAAGAAATCATCTTCTCGTCGGCTGACCTCCCAAGTACTGCATTTAAATTCTTAAGACTGAAGTTCAGTTATGAAATATTCTACAAGTTTAGTGAAATTTCATGTTAGACTATGTGACTGTTACACTAACAAGAGAGCAACATAACCTCAGTTTCTGAAGTTAGGGTACTTTACCCAATTCTTTTCGCGACCACGAATTTTTATTAGGCGTTTCTTCATAGTTTTTAAACACTTTTTCGTCGAGTAATAATTGTTTTTCTAGTTCAATAGGCTCTTCCACTTCTCCACATTAATTGAAGTCATTGAAACTAGTTAATTTCAAGAATATATTTACTTACTTACAATTCTTTATAAATAACCAGGAGGTTCATTGCCGCTCTCACATAAGACCACCATCGGCCCCTATCCTGAGCAAGATTAATCCAGTCCCTAGCATCATATACTATCTCCCTAAAATACATTTTAATATTATTCTCCCATCTACGTCTCCGCTTTCCTAAAGGTCTTTTTTTCCTCGAGTCTCCCAGCTAACACTCTATATGTATTTCTGGATTCACCCTTACGTGCTACATGCCTTGCCCATCTCAGACGTCTAGATTTAATGTTCCTAATTATGTTAGGTGAAGAATACAATGCATGCAGTTCTGCGTTGCGCAACTTTCTCCTGTAATTTTATCCCTCTTAGACCTAAATATTTTCCTAAGCACCTTATTCTCGAACATCCGTAACCTCTCTCAAAGTGACAGTCCAAGTTTCATACCATACAGAACAACCGGTAATATAAGTGTTTTATAAATTATATGTATATATATATATATATTTTTTTTTTTGAAGCACACTGAATGGCAAAACTTCTCAACCGAATAATAGCAGGCATTTCCCGTATATATTCTGATTTTAATTTCCTCCAGAGTGTCGTTTATATTTATTACCGTCGTTCGAAGATATTTGAATTTTCCCACCTTTTAATTTCAACAATGTATAGTGTGTAATCTACACGAAATGACGGCTTGAGCTAGTCACTTCATGAAGTCCCCAGTCAATTGAAGTATTTTAAATTTGTTTAGTAAAAATTCAGTTTTTCGTGTGATGTGTCTAGGATGTTCCTGAGGAGACTGATATCATGGAAAGCCTACCTCGTACATATATGACGAGGATACCAGCGGTCGAGTCAGCACAAGAAAATACCTATTTTAAAACTGGAGATACAAATGAAGTGAGTTGTAGTCACTGTTGGTGGAATGGTAAGAGAAAAATGAGCGAACCCAGAGAAAACCTCCGCGACATTGGCTTCGTCCACCACGAATGTCATGTTCGACGAAGCGTGGGATTGAACCCGGAACCCGAGCACGCTTGTTTATAATCTCACGTGCTAGCCATGAGCTGGCTTTTGAATGACTATGGTTCGTTTCAGGAATCTGTAGAGTAGAAAGACGAAAAAATAAGACCTCTGCGAAAGTGGTATGTGGGATGGCTAGGACCAGTGATCGCTCTGGGGAGATGTATTGGTTGAACGAACCTACCAATCGCTTGCAGGAAGGGGATCATTTCTATCTGAACCACAAGCATCTTACCCCTTAGAAGCCTCGAGCTGATGCTGCCCACAATACACTCCAGCACAGATAGACTCCGCCTCCATATGCGCCAAGTATTTCTACAACACCGTCAACCAACTCGCAAGCACGCCGTGTTACTTCTGTGCGCACGGTGCTCACGGTGCAGGATCTGTGTCGGAGGGAACGTAGCGCAGTGGCGTCCTGGTTGTCTGTAATCTGTAGTTGCGTTTACTATTAGACTATAGATGTTCGGATATTAAAGAAGAATACATCATGCGCATTGATAAACACTGTTCATTATTCCGCTGGTGTCAACACTAAATTTTAGCCTAAACAACTAAATGCAAATAGCATACTTTAGAGAAATACAAATAATAAGCCTACATTGTACCAATATAACTAAATACAACTTAATTGTATAATACACTTGCAACATATTTTTTAAATATGCGAGGGAGAGTCAAAAAGTAATTAATTGAGTATGTATAATAAGACTATAAACACTGGGCATGTTGAAAATGTAAACGAAAACATATTGACAAATACAACGATAATACTGGAAAGATGGTTTAAAATTAAAATGATATAAATTGTGCAATGGAAACATATCTCAATTAAGAATCTGATACTTTCAGACGCTCTTACTTTTTGACATCTTTTCATTTGTACGATATGAACTATAATTGGACATAATGAAACACAACTCTGTACCCTTAATGCACACTTTAAATTATGGTCACTGAGGTAGCTCTTTCAGGGCCTATGTTACGTTTCATAACTGAAAATAAAGGTTCACACACATAGGCCGAATCAAATACTGAAATCAAAGATACCGCACGTCTATGGAGACGAGGGAATCTTGACTTAGGAAATCGGCTGTAAAAGTCTAGCAAACTACGTCTATTCAAGTTGACTAGTTCCAGTTGAACATCTTTGTGAGTATCGTCAATATTTATGCTAAACGGTGTAGGAAATAGATCGAACCGACTGGAAGGTCCGGGGTTCGATCCCAGGTGGTGACAGGATTTTTTTCTCGTTGCCAAACTTTCAGAACGGCCCCGAGGTTCACTCAGCCTCCTATAAAATTGGGGCTCTACCTCCATGCCCCCCAAATGCCTTCATGGCATGTTACGGGGATACCTTTACCTTTTTACCTTTTACCATTTTTAGGTGACTCAGATCTTGAAATCTGTTTTAAAACTCACGAGAAAACAACTGGAGATGTTGAACATAACAGCCCACCTCTAAGAAATCAGCGTCCCGGACCACAAGTGCCAACCTGGGAAAATGACCGGGATCGCCATTGGACAGTTGACGTTCCCATAATGACAACATATTTTTTAAAAGTTTGAATACTGCAGAACATACGTGATCGATTTCTTTTTCCCTTCAAGTGATTCATTTAAAACGTTTAAATGTTCAGTTATATCAGCCATGAATGCAAGATCACATTTCCAGTTAATATTTGCGAGCTCTGCAACTCATTTCCAGGAACAAATTTATCTCTTCCAATAATTCGAAATATCTACATAGAAGTTTGCTACATTCCATGAAAAAGTATGTTGCTTCCCATTCAGGATTAAAATTGTTTGTTGGCATCGAAGTCCTTCGCTTCAGCGGGTTTCTTTCCATGACAAAGAGGCGCCGATCCACGAGCCACCACTGCTACCGAGGACAAATTGTACGCTTCCACTGCTCCGCTCGCACTGAGCACATAGCACCGCGAGTAGCCAGCTGGTTGTCGGTGCTCTACTGATTCTTAGGACGGATCATACTTCGCTCCTTCCTCATGGTTTCATTGGCTACCGCGTAACTCAGGCAGTAGAGGGAATTGATGCTACTCAAAATATACTTTGAAATGGAAATCGCATAAAAATTGCTGTAAAATTTGTTTGAAAATTGTATTTGTAAGACGTATGGAGAAACATTTAGGAGTGTTATTTGTCCTAGGATATAAAATGTACGGCTACTTTCCACCAATTGAACAAAACACTCATTTCGAAAGCGTCCAAAGTGATACAATAGTAATATACGTTACAAGAGCGGTATGTTGACGTTTTCATGGTCGAGGAAAAGATTGAAAAAGCGAAACGTAGTTGAGCTTTTTTAATTTCTGAGTACATGAAAACAAACATACCGCTCGTGTATCGTACATTATTTTGTGCGAAGATCGTTTATTACATACCTGAAAGACGAATTTCTAATTAGTTGCAATGAAATCTCCATGTTGGTTTCTGTTTAATGACGGCAACTTCGGAAAACCAAAATATCTTTCTTCAACATTGTTGCTATAAAATGTTTTCTATGTTTACTATACTCCAGCAGGCCGTGATATACGTCTGTCTTTCCCCCCCCCCCCAGTCTATAAATGCGAACTTAAAACAAACGGTAAGGTTATGTAATGATTTATTTTTCATTTAAATATTTTAACAATATTATTTATATAACATATTGCAGTAATAACATCGGCATCTGGAATCTTCTTGATTTTTTCACGGCTTCCTTAATGTTACTTGTATCAGGAATGCAATAAGTTTCGTGGAGTAGTAGATTTTACTTAATTTTTGCAAATATTTAAAAACAATAATTAACATTGCAATTTAGGTGAAATTGCAGTGGTAAGTTTCCAATTTATAATTATTACTATGTTAAACGTCTCTAAAAATAATATGTTAAAAGCCTAAAGCAGTAAAATGAATGTCGCGCTTAAGCGGTAAGAAGAGGGAAATTGTTATGTGTGTTACGTTGGGAATACTGAATGTGGTATTTAACACTTACCGCGTATTGGTTCTGTGCGGAAAACAAGCAAATACGCACGATCTCGCACAAATTTGTTTTTCTAGAGTATTGAAGTGTAATTTTGTACGTAGTACATGTTAAATGCAGTTGGACCAGTTGAACCGTACCGAAGAACTCCTCCGCTTCTTCTGGCGTTGTGGTCTTCACCGTAAACCTGGCTTGGGGACCTCACAAAGTACTATCTTCCGGAGCCAGAAAAACAAAGGTTTTTTAAAGAGGTGTTACTCCTCTATCCCTCCCCCTTTTTCAACCTGGCTTGGGACAGGCTTCGGCGGGGTTAGCCAATTTAATTCCAATACAGAATTTTTAATAAATTCCTCCATTTTACCACTACTGAAATATTTCCAATTATGTTGAAGATTAAGAATTTTCTCTTGTCCTTAATTCGCTGTAATTCCTATTAAAAATAAGACTATGCCTTCCACTCTCGAAAGGAAAGAAATTGTACTCGAGACCTGAAGGGGTGGACGGGCTTTGCTCTTTCAAGAAATGATTAAACTCTTTGAGTCAGTTTCATGAAGGAGTGAAATAGCATTATTACTGATAACTTTTACATCGGTGACACGTAGATTGAACGGCCCAGCCACATTTGTTCGTCGTGGTGATGTTACATCACATAAAGGGAACTTTTAAATTATCTGTGTAGTGTATATAAAGACATAGGTACCCCTTATTTGTTTGTTTGTTTAATCTCTCGTTTCCATGCTCTCTCTCTCTATCACGCTAGGAATTCCACTCCATACATAATCTATTTCTCATCCTTTAAGGCTGGTTCACAATAAACCTGGAGCAGAAACGACAGCAAGAACGAGTACGGAAATATTGTTAAAATAAATGTACTTAAATGTGAGCATTCACAATAGTTAATTGTGAATACTCCCATTTAAATTAATTTATTTTAACATTATTTCCGTTATCGTTCTCGTCGTTTCCGTTCCCAGTTTATTGTGAACCAACCTTTACTGTTGTTACTTCTCGTCACTGGAACTCTCTGCCGTCTGAAGTCAAGGGCTGCCGAAGCTTGAAATTTTAAAAATCGAAGTTATAAAATTATCAAACTAACTTACTGTCGTGAGAAGTGTTGCATGTTTTCACGTATTCTTTATATTTAGATATTATAGTGATATTCACTTTATTAGGTTTTTTATTTTTGTTACATAATTTGTCTTTATATCGTGTGAGCACTAGTGTTACTTGTCCTGCGCCATGGCGTCGTGGTCTAAGGCTCGCGTTAAGGAATGCGCGCTGGTTCGAATCCTCTTGGGGAAGAAATTTTCTCACGAAATTTCGGCCAGTGTATGGGACCGGTGGCCACCCAGCATCGTGATGCACTTGGGGAGCTACGATAGGAGATTGTTCATTTGGTATATATATATATATATATATATATATATATATATATATATTCGTATATGTATTCGTACATCGCTTCACAGCTAGAATATGGAACATGTCAAAAAGAATCATACTAGTACTATAAAGTCTTAATTATAATCACAGTCTAATTGAAATATATACAGAAGAGTTTTACAATATAGTCTACAGGTACAACACAAAGGTTTAGTATCCATACTAATACAAAACAGAAATATTAATGAAGCGTTGTTGAATGTCATGAATTCACTTACAGAATAGAAGGCGTGAGAAATTAGGTACTACTTCTTTTATATGGCCCTAAATAATCTTATGTTTTGAGTTTGATTTTTTTATATCCACAGAGAGGCTATTAAACATTTTACTGCCATATAACGCACTCCTTTTTGATATCACTATAGACTTGCCGATGGAGTATGAAAGTCATTTTTGACGCGTATTTATGCTATGAACTGTTACAAAGTTTTCACGATTACATACGAGGAAGTCTAATAATGAAAAAGTATACAGACAAGCCATGGGCATTATTTGCAGTTTTTTGAAAATGGTCCTACACGGTTCCCTAGATTTGGCATCTACTATTATTCTAAACTCTTTTTGTAGTAGGAATATACTGTTACTATCTGTACATTTTCCCCAGAATATTATTCCAAAACTCATTACCGAATGGAAGTATGCAAAGTACAGTATATTGTTATTTAAGGTATTGATATTTACTATCTCTTGCATAGACCTAATAGCAGACCATGTCGAATTTAGTTTGTGGATAATTTCTTTAATGTGATTTTTCCAATTTAATTCATTATCGATTTGTAAACCAAGAAATTTGGTTGTTGTTGTTTCTATTGGACACCTATTGTTAATTATTGCGCATGAAATTTGCGAGATTGAATTTTGATAGGATTTAAATTGGATTATGATAGTTTTGTTACAGTTTAATACTAATTTATTCTCGGAGTAGTAAGCTGAACTCGTGTTAAAATCCCGCTTGGGTCGATTACCTGGTTGGATTTGTTTCTAGAGTTTTTACAGAAGTAAGGCGAATGTCAGGTAAACTTACGGTAATTTCTCGGATTCACCACGCCAAGCATCATTTCGCTTTCATAAATTCCACCGACGCTAGATACGGCGTAATAGAAACAGCGTCGCACTAAAAACTACTAGGCCTTTATCACGTGCGTAATCGTACGAAAGATACTTTCTGTGTAATAATGTCAAGGTGTCCCCGTCCCCGTCCACGTCCACGTCGAACATTACACTGTAATTATGGAGATTATCTCTATACTTATTTCGCGCGGGATTCAGTGGGTCCCAGATACATTTGCAAGTTGTAGAAGAGAGAGAAATCCTATGGCCTAATCCATTCTGTATAGACTGTCTACAAACTGCAATTAGCAGGAGAGACATTTTATGATCATGAAGTTACAGATTGAAATATATTAACAAGCGTAGTAGAATGTAGTGAATTTGCATATTCAAAGAACTAGTACGTATGGGTTATATGAGGGGATAGCTAAGCGACATAAGGCCGAGGAATGCGACAAGTTTAGAGTGGGTTAGATGAGGGGATAAATAATGTGAGAGGAGACATACTACATACGAACTAAAACCCCGCTCGCATTTTCTTTTGTTTCAATATGGTCGAATGTGCTTTTCCCTTCGCTAGTGATTTTTTGTTGTGGGTTATTTTACGACGTTTTATCAACATCTATGGTTATATAGGGTCTGAATGATATGAAGGTGACAATGCCAGCGAAATGAGTCCAGGTTCCAGTGCCGGAAGTTACCAAGCAAATCAAGCAATTGATCTTAATGGGTTGACGTAAACTCCTGGAAAAAACCTCTACCAGGTAACTTGTCCCAATACCAACCAGGATTTGAACCCGTGCTCGCTCGTTTCACGGCCAGGCAAGCTAACCGTTACTAGTGATGTCTCTAGTCGTCCATGGCTCTGATGATAATTTTTTTCGTAAAATTGATAAGCAATATTATAAAAGCAATAATTAATTTCATGGCAGCTGAACGTTTCTTTCGTAAAGACGAGCTGTTTAC
This sequence comes from Periplaneta americana, assembly GCF_040183065.1. Classification (NCBI taxonomy): domain Eukaryota; kingdom Metazoa; phylum Arthropoda; class Insecta; order Blattodea; family Blattidae; genus Periplaneta; species Periplaneta americana. Next base: position 8,962,194 of record NC_091126.1, read on the forward strand.
TCTGAACCAAAAATACAACGCCAATGCGGTAATAATTACATAGCCTAGCTAGCGCTTGACGACGATTGCCCCGAAATTTGATTTCGTCGATTTCAGTGATATTCCCTAAATCACATCATATTTCTCCTTCATTTCGCTGTAATAACCTGATATGTTATCTTACTAAATCTGTATTTTCTTCTAGTGCATTCAAAAGACCGCCACTATACTCCGTAAACCTTGCATTTGAAATAATGCTTAGGAATATAGTCGCGAAGTTTACTAGCGAAATTTTGATTGTCTCTTGTTTCACTTATTTCGGTACGGCCAGGTCACTAGTGTCGAGCATAGTCGGCGCTGCTGTGCGGTCTGCCTTATCCAGTTGTTCCGAGAGATGAAATGAAGGAGAAGTGAAGTGTTGGAATGAAAGAGGGAAACAGAGTACCCCGAGAAAAAAATCCTATGCAACGTGTCTGTTTTTCCATCATACATTCATACATTCCACACAGACCGAACCTGGACCGTCTTAATGGAAGGTCTGTGAACTAGCACTGTAGCCACACATGCGGCACGAATGGGTATTACGCGGCCAGCTTCCATGTATGTCCACACTTATTGCAACTTCATCGCGCTGGATCCTTTGATTTTCCGCAGAAAAACCTACAAGTGGTGGAACGCAGCATGCCTCGCTCCATAACGCTCAGGTTGTGGGCTCAGGTTACGCGCCGAAGTTACGAAGTACCGTTCGCTATGCAGATAGGAACGCAGCGCGGTTGCGTTACGAGGTTCGGTTGCAAGTCTGGACACGGCTTAACAGTGCTCGATGCTCGCAACTCACGTTTGCATCAGAACTCGCTAAATGGGCACTCCTACTCTAAAGTATATAACTGTAGTCCTATGTTGTGGCACGGAAAGTGCCAGTCCTAATCATTATGAAATTATTGGAAAGGGAAATACTGTGTACTGCTTGTGTACATACATTACCTTGAAACAATTCAACAGAGATAATATGCAATATCTAAATTCGCAGACACTGCAATAGTTATATTAAAAATGTTCAATTGCAAATTGTCATGTTTTAGGTCCTATTTCACAAAGTTATGGAGTTTTTTTTTTTTTTTTTTTTTTTTTCACATTTTACAAATAGAAGTTATAATATGTAATACATACGAATAATATTTTAAAGTAGCTTCCTTTCACTGATAAAATGTAGTGCGTGAGATATAAGCGATTTAATATTGCTAACATTATTGTATAAGAGATTTCTGTAGAACGACTTTTATGAACAAGGAATGAATGTACAGTAACGTGCAAATTAATCCGAACAACGTAATTACTTATGCAAAAACACTCAAACGGGATAAAAAAAGGATCTAAGACATACCTCAGTAATCTATGTGGCCTCCCTTGTTCCTAATAACAACTCTGAGACTATTTGGCATGGATTTCACTAATTTCCCACAAATATTCTTCATTTCTTCATCACGAAACCATACACCAATGAGGGCAGAAATCATCTTCTCCTTTGCAGAACAATTCATTTTTTGCATTCTTCTTTTGCAAATTGACCACAAGTTCTCAATGGGGTTGATGTCGGGTGAGTTGCCTGGCCAGGGGAGTACCTGAATATTCTTCTTGTTGAAGAATTCTGTAGTTTTTCGAGACATATGTCATGGTGCCAGGTCTTGTTGGAACACACCTCTGCCATCCGGAAATGATTTTTGCAGCTGGGGTATGATTATGGTTTCCAATAAGTGAATATATTTGTCAGAATTCATCATTCCCTTGATAGGTATTAATGCTCCAAGCCCTTCATGTGTAAAACAACCCCAAAACATTACTTTAGGGGAGTATTTGGGTGCTTGTTGGAGATGAGCTGCTGTTACTTTTTCGGATACTTTCCATACATAAGAAACACGGTGGCCGTGGACCTCGAAATGAGACTCATCAGAAAAAAGTACATTCTTCCAGTCATTCACTGTCCAGTGTTGATGTAATTTTGCCCACATTAAGCGTTTTTTGCACATAACAGGGGTTAGCAGTTGCTTCTTAATAGGCTTACGAGCCCTTCGTCCAGCTTCCAAAAGCCTACGCCGCACTGTTGTGACGTGAATATTCGCCCCAGTGGTAGCCATTAACTCGCGGGTTAAGTCGACAGCAGTTAGTGTAGGATTTAATTTACTTTTCCTGACAATTAAACGATCATCTGCAGGTGAAGTCTTCCTTTTCCGGCCACAGTTTCCTTTTTTCTGGGGTTTGATGGATCCAGTCTCCCTGTATCGTTTTATGATCGAATTAACAGTAGCCAAACCGATGTGACATTCTGCAGCAATTTGCCTCTGTGTCATAGACGAATGCTCTGCTAATGTTATAATTTTAGACCGTTTTCGTGGAGTTGTATCCATTTGTGAAGACGATAGAATGTACACAGGATTGCAGTATTAAGTCTTCAACACAACTGAAATGCTTATAAGTACAAAACGACAGGCAAAATGTCACATATTATAAAAAAAATAATAACGACAGACCTTCAACAATGGAATTACACGTACTACAGATATCAATTAAAGCGGTATGAGCAGCTGTGAGGCCAACAATGACAGAAAATGTAAAAATATGTTGTGTTCGGATTAATTTGCACGCTACTGTATGTACAGTAGCCTACTTGTAAAGTAATACTGCATTCTTTTATGGAATAACGGAGTCAAGGAATAATTGAGGGCTGTATGTACAAGTATCGTTTTGTTCTCACTGTAATGTAAGCTCTATACATATCGTCGTTGTTTTCATGAAATCTCACATATTATGTGACAGTACAGAAAATATTTTTTCAGGAGGAAGAAAAAATTAATTAAATATCAATAGGTCTACACTGATCATCGATGATGTCATTTATGTTCTTCATATTCACCAACATTTTCTACCGAATTACTTCATATTCTTATGTATGCGTACTGATTTGTTATTATTTTTTTCTTCCTCCTGAAAAATTATTTTCTGTAATGTCACTTAGGAGGTTTAATAGAAACAACGTCGATATACAGACTGCAGCCTCATTCGGGCACAAAACTCTGGTCTTCAGGCCAGACATTTTACCCTGCGCACACAGTTGTGGCACAAGGCAACACTGTAGAAAGTGTTGATTGATTTCCTTCTGGAAAACTAGAAACTAGAAATATTTCAGGTCTAGAGATCACTCAATTATTTCTAACTAGTTGCACTCTAATATATATGCACTATTATATTTTCAGTTAATTAAATATTTTAAATTACGAAACTGAATTCTTGTCTCTTTCAGATTGCAATAAAGTTCTGTTAGTGTATGGGCTTACAAACCTTGCAAAAATGGAAGAAGAAAGCTTGGATAAGATGGACCCATATCAGAGAGGAGCAACAGATATTAGTAAGTACTAGTCTATAATATGATAGTGGCAATGCTGAAATTTCAATACTTTTTAGATTTAGTGTTAGAATAAATTCTTTTCTCTTAATAAAAGTAAAATTCCTCTAAGACAATAAAATAACTACTTTCTCTTATAGGAGGTATTAATGTAAAATACTGTGATGTTTCAAGATACACGATCACAGCATAGGCAGACTCTCAACTGCACAAGTGATTTTTTGGTATGTTATCTCTTCGTGGACAGCGATTTATTCTAAATTATTAGATCGAGTTTGTTAATATTCAGTATCTACACTCTGAAATTAATTTAATTAGAAGTAACGCAATTAAATATTTTATATTTCACGTAAAATTTAGGGATTCTTATTTGAAAAAAATAAATAAATAAAAAAGGCAATTTACTTCAATCTCATCTAACACTGTTAACATTTAGCAACCATTCGCCACCGGCAGGGTCATAAACGCGAACACGGACTAGGGATTCTTTTGTTCAGTGAATTAGGTTATTTGTGGTGAAATTTTGAATGAAGAATATGACCTGACACTCACAAATATGTTCATATAAGTTTGCACCCATAACTTCTTGCGATGTAGAAAGGTCATTCTCTGCCTACAAAAACGTATTGCCTGACAAGCTCAGGAACCTCACAGAAACCAATTTGGAAATGTTGTTCGTCGCTAACTGTGCAAAAAAAGTGAAGTGAAATAAGAAATTTGGAACAAAAATGAAAGTGCATATTTTAATGTATTTTTTGCTTGATCGTTCATGTTTCATAGTTTGATAGTGCATGCATATTTTGGGATTTTATAGTGTATGAAATTCTCGTCTCTATTTATGAATGTATGACTTTGCAACGATAGTTCAAGAATAAACTACAAACAGGAATGACATTAACACATGTCGAAGAACTGATTCATGCGACAAGGATAAAATGTACAATAAGAAAATATGTGTAATCTTCATGACATCAACTTTTTATAACAGCTATAGGAATTGTCAAGGTCAGCACTTCCATTATAGCTTTTGACAGGAACTGTGTTTTCTTTCTGAACTGTCATCATGCAAATCAAGTTACATAGATATGCCTACAAATTGTTCCGCAATATCTTGAGTCTCTTGTCTTAGACAGTAACAGTTTCAACACGATCATGTATAGTCGCCATTTACACTTCAAATTTGATTTTACTGCAAAATCAAAATTAGGTTTAGAAATATATACATTATCGCATTATCATACATAAATAATGAAAAATAATTTGCTTTTCAGTTTGGGAGTCCATGATGAAAGGAAGCTACAAGACACCTTCTGACACAAAGGAGCCACTGGATTACTCTTACATTACTGGAAATGGTAAGCAATATGAACACAGTGCATCTCAATTTACTTATACATTTTCTGAGGTAAAGGATGAGGAAATTTTAGAGATAAAGATGTCAAGTTAACTAGACAGAGCTCTGAACAATCTATAAGAATTGACAATTTAGTGTTAATGAATTTGTACACAAGACAAGGAGACTTTTAGAACTTCCTTACGTGATAATGGAGACCTGTCTTTATCAACCAAATACTGACATCAATAAAAATTAGTGCATTTTGAATCTTGCATACACTACTTTTAACACTTGAATATACTTAATTAACTAGCGGACTTACTCATGTTAATAATTAACACGAGTAAGTCCGCTAGTTAATCAATTAAAAATTAGTGTTGTGGGATTTAATCGATTAATCGATCAATTTCTGTTGTAAGATTAATCGATCAAAAATATTTAATCGAATAATCGAGTCGATTAAAATTAATCGGTTGTAGGTGATATTAATTATTATTTTGTTAATACAAACTCATACTAAAAATTCAGACATTATTTCTCTCTCGGAAATTGCTTACTTAAAAGCACAGTAGTACTGTTGTTTTCTAACTGTAAACCAGATAACGTAGGGAAAATCTTTGCACAAACACTTCAGGAAGGGATGGAGATATGAGGACAGTGACCTGGTCAACCTCTATTGAAAGTTGAAACACAGTGTGAAATCCTTATTAAGTTTTATGATTTTCCAAGAAAACTTCCACCTTGTTGTCAGCTCATCTTCCTAGCATATGAAATACCTTTCTGGGATTCGTCCCCCTCATTCCTTATAAAATAGCCATGTCTACATTGTGTGCAAGTGAGAGCGTAACTATCTTCCTTTTCTAAAATCTAGTAATTCGGATTACAATAGAGGCCAGTCTTCTGTTTCGACCGCTGTACTTTTGCAGGTACTTGCAGTTTCTGTACTGAGTTTGTACATGATGGTTGTGTGTTTAGTTTGATAAAGAAAAAAAATCAGTTTTCTGTGGTCTGTGAAAAGTGTAAACTCCAGAATGTCATATGAGAATTTGAGAGGTAAACTCGGTGAAACATTTGGATTTAAATTGAACGATCATGGAGAAGTGCTTGACAGAAAAAAAGGTTTTCGTGTTTAGTAATGCAGAACACATTGTTACTAAACGTAGAGTGGCACTTAATTCAGAGCATGTGAATGCACTCACATGTTTAAAATCATGGATGAATCAGTATTAATTAGATGAGTCTTGATACTTTTTGTTATTTATGTTTTTCTCAAAAATTCCCGGAGAAACTGATGCAATAAATTATAAGCCTCATAATAAATATGTTAGTAAGTAAATAAATTAGTTGTTTTGTAATATAACGATACAATATATACAGATATACAACATTTAATACTTACGCTTTTCACCGAACACAAGTTAAATTTAACAATAAATATTACAGTATATTAAAACATTTTTCAATTCGACCAAAACTCGATTAATCGATTAAATTCAAATAGTTATTGATTAAATATTTTGATCGATGGACAGCACTAATAAAAATAATAAAATTGTAATTAAATTAACTTTGTTAATTTCTTGCTCCACTTCTATATAAAGCCTTTCTCTTCTCTTTGGCTTTGTTAGTACCGTAAATTTCAATTTCTGCTGTTTGAAATAGCTGTGTAAAAATAGTTCTCCCTTTCTCAAAATTATTGGATGAAGTGTATCCCTACATCTTTATGGACGAGCCACCACTGATGCCAGTAAACTTCGAACTGCAGGGAACACTGACTCTACGAGCAATGAGTAAGAATAGGGGTCACGACCAAGAAACAGCAAGTTACGTGCAAAGAATAAGGGCCCTGACCAAGAAACAGCAAGTTACAGTACATGCAATGAATTGAGTGTGGTGACGAATGTATAGAATGGGACTAACTGTTCTTGTTTACACTGTATGAAGTTTGCAATTCTTACGGACTACCTATTACATGTTGAATATTTGGAGTAACAATAAGTCACGCATTCTTTCTGAACTTCGGCACTAAGAGATGCCAGGAAAGTCCCGGTACCTGTAGGCCTACTCAATTTAATAGAAGATTTAGTTGATCTTGGTGTCCTTCCAAAATGTTATCTCCACCAGCTCTTTTAGTCTTCTGAGTATCTAATGTTAACTCTTTAATTATCACTACCGTACCACATGAATGAAAGAGAACTTGTATGTTTTTAGGTCCTAGTCCAGGAAGTGGGGGAAACACCCTTGGGTCCCAGGAAGAAGCATCGACAAATGTGCAACAATATCTTACAGCTGTTCCCAATGTACCAAATAAGTACGTCATTGGTCCAATGGTTGTGCGGGTCCTGCCTGATGGGAGACCTGTACCAGGTAAATAACAGAATGGGTTCACCTCTCTTTTTAAAAGCATCAGTTGAAAGTTTGCATAATGGTAAATATTGACAAATAAGTGCCCCATAAAAATGTACTGTAGCTGCTGCTACACTGTAAGTCACAAACCAGACGCATCACAACCATACTGGTACTATAGTAGAGGCAGATTGACAACTTAAAAGTCATAATTTAACTACATTAATAATCCATGTTGAATCTTTCGTACACTACTTTAACACTTGAATATAAATAATGGCGATCTTACTCGTGTTAATTGTGTAAGCATGTGCGGCTTACAGCTGTTTCGGTGCTTCTTCACACCATCCTCAGAGCCTACTAGATCGCGGCGTCATCTCGAATTTTGCTGTCTGTTGTGTGGGTGCGTTCGATTGTTGAAAAGTGTTGAAATGTGGTGTCAAATAGTGTGTGTGTTCTGAAATTGATCTGTGTGTTGTGAATTTGATCAGGGTGTGTTTTAGTGTGTCTGTATATTTCATATTGTTCTAGTGTGTTGAGTTTTTGGTTTTTGGGTTGTATGTGTAGGATTTCCATGTCTGTATTTATGTTATGTTACTCGATACAAAGAACACATTAAAGCAATAACCAGAGGACACAATACATCTACATATGCCGAACACATAACTAATAATGAATTTAAATGTTATTATAGTCACAATCACGCCATAGTATGAAAGAAAAATTTCACAACCTCGAGCGGGAATCGAACCTGCGACTTCCTGTTTTCCGGTCAGGCGCTCTACCACTGAGCTATCGAGTTCGTCTCACGCCAAAGGCTCGGAATTATCCTTTCATAACATTTAAATTCATTAATATGTCACATCAACGGACGTGTATACGTCACCAAACATCGTAAGATGAAGATTACATAACTAATACTAACCACACATACAATAGTAACATAAATACAGACATGGAAATCCTACACATACAACCCAAAAACCAAAAACTCAACACACTAGAACAATATGAAATATACAGACACACTAAAACACACCCTGATCAAATTCTCAACACACAGATCAATTTCAGAACACACACACTATTTGACACTACATTTCAACACTTTTCAACAATCGAACGCACCCACACAACAGGCAGCGAAGTTCGAGATGACGCCGTGATCTAGTAGGCTCTGAGGATTGTGTGAAGAAACACCGAAACAGCTGTAAGCTGCACATGCTTACACAATTAACACGAGTAAGATCGCCATTTAATCAATTATTTAACTACATTAGTGTCTACATTATTGAAGTATCGTTAAACATAATTATCATCATCCCTCCAAGTATTAGGCCATGTGGCCCGTTTCAGTCTCAAAGATTTGTCCCTCTAGCATTTCTTGAGACGTTCCAGTGATCTCTTTCCTTGAGGGAGATAACGAAGCATAGCTTTTGGGATTCTGTGCGATGACATCCGTTGTAGATGGCCCATCCAGTTGGCCTGGTAATTTTGTACATAGTGGAGAATTGGTTTGAGTCCCAGTTCTTCCATTACTTCCTCATTTCGTTTATGGTCCCATCTTGTATATCGCATAAATCACATCTCATTAGCTGTTATCCTGCTTTCATCCCTTCTTCTTATTGTCCATGCTTCGCTACCATAGCTTAACACTGATCTTGCAAGGGTTTTATAGACGTATTCTTGTGTTCTTTTGTACTAGTGATTGTTTCATGATACTGTTAATTATTCCCATAGTTTTAGTAAATTTTGTAATTTTGTTTGCTAGGGTATATCTACTTCTTCCTCAAATGACAAATTATAACCCAAATAAGTGAACTCATTTACTCTTTACAAAATTGTATTGTTTCAAAACTATTTTACTCGGTACCGTACAGGGTATTTTCCACAAAAGGCCATCTTGTTCGTATTGATTTTCATATTAACTTATATTGATTTCCATTATATTGAAATTATGTACAGAGTACTTCAGATCATTTTCTGTGGGTGCTATTAAAACTAAATCATCTGCAAAAATCAGGGATTCTATTTGTATTGTTTATTTTATTGAAAATAGCCATGTTGCATCTTGTGCCAGTCTTGTATAATTTTATCCATGCATATTATAATAAACAATGGGGAAAGGCCATATCCTTGTCTTACTCCAGTGTTAATTTCGATCCAGTCTGTTGTTAAATTGTTGATTTTAATTGAATCAAATTTCTTTTGTACATATATATATATATATATATATATATATATATATTTGAAATGTACTGTTGTAACAAATTATTATGTGCCAAGATTTGTAACAATTCATTCCTATTGACTTTATAAAAGGCTTTTTTGAAATCAATAAAGGTAAGATATGTTTCTATGTTTTTCAATCAATAATTTTATTGAGAAGTATCCATTGCAGCAGGATTGACCTTCGACCTTTACGAAAGCCATTTTGTTCTTTGCTATGGAGGGTATTAATTTGTTTGTTTACTTTGTTCTTAATTACATTAGCATAAATTTTGTACCCAGTATTTAATAAGTTAATCCCTCTGTAATTCTCACATGTTTTCTTGTTTGCCTTCTTAAATATTGGTATTGGTGTCGTTAAACACTGTCATCTCTACCAGTAGAAACTCAGTAACAGTACCATATAGGAAGCTGAAGGCAAAATGTTTACATTTGGTACAGCCCTATCTATGAAGGAATTCGAATTAGAAATTGATTTAGTTGCATAATTAACATGGAATTAATCTCGCCTTGGCCTTAATAATTGAGGAAATATATGAGAAGAGGTGAGAATGAGATAGTCCATAGTCACACTTTTAAGAAAAACAGTTTTTTGTACGAATTCATTTCTTATACATATGGGACATCTACTAGTAAAATATTATAAAAATTACTCAACAAATGACGTAAGTATACGCTGGAGAAATTGTGAATCACACCTAATACCATTGAACTCTAAACTTTCAATACGCTCTCCTGTAAAATTTTGTCTGTTTCTTGGAACTATCATTCTCACCCCTTCATGAAAACCTTTTTCTTTACATAAATTAAGGCATCGGTAAAAAAATAAAAGGATTTTATTATACATATAATATTAAACTATGTTATCCAATATACACTTTACACATTTGAAGGAGGACGTAATTTTTGCTTTTGTTTGTTTTTATACTATGCCATGTGATGTCAAGGCTTGATGGTGGAAGGGGTATAGCAGGTGCACTTCAGGTATCTCTGGAAGCTACAGTGTTGAGCAATCCCGTTATTTTCCTCCATGTATCTGCCATCATTGAATTATGGAATAAGTGAAATTATTACAAAGATTTTGTAAGGATTTCATGTACATAACCTACAAATCTCTTAACAATAGGTAGCACCATAATGGCTAGTTCCTCTTTTACCTGTGCATCAGTAGAGTTAAATTCTGGACTGATATGAAATGCTATTGACTGTCCATATATATTCACTAGCTATTAGAATTCCATTTCGAATTACCAGATGTTCCCATTGAAACTTCAAATTAAATACCTCTAGCATGTAGGCCTATGAAGGATAATAATGGTTAGTTCGAATTATATAGCATCAATTTTTTTAATTGGTTATTTAACAAGTCTTGCATCAACTACTCTGTATTTGCACGGAATGTGTCATTCTTAGATGATGTCCTCAAACAGATACATAATGAGACAAATGCTTCAAATTTAAATATTAACAGAACAAAGACAAAGTATATGAATAACATAACCACGAGAGACAATACTGTAAAAACTGTTGTCTTAAATGAGGTTACTTTTGAGAAAGTGTCAAGGTTCCGATATCTCGGCTCGATAGTCACCGAGGATAACAACATATTAACTGAGATCAAGGATAAAATAGCCATTGGCAATCGAAGCCTCAGAGCATTAGATAAAATTATAAGAACCAGATATATCTCCAAAAAAAATGAAGGTGAGGATTTATAAAACAATTATTAAACCTACAGTGACTTTTGGAAGCGAAACCTGGACTCTACCTGAACGAGCAATAACCATCTTAAATACGTGGGAAAGGAAAATTTTAAGAAAAATCTATGGCCCTATTTATGATAAGGGAGAGTGGAGAATTAGGACCAATTCTGAACTACAAAAACTATATAAAGATTCAAGTATTGTCACTGATATAAAAATTAGACGGCTGGAGTGGCTGGGCCACATTATCAGAATGGACAATAATAATATTCCTAAAAGATTACTAGATGCCACGCTAAGTGGTAAAAGAAGAGCAGGAAGACCAAAACTACGATGGTTGGATGATGTTCAGGATGATCTAGTTAAAGCAGGAATTAAGAGATGGAGACGGAGAGCCCTAGAGAGGGAAGATTGGGCGGCAATTCTTAAGGAGGTCAAGGCTAAACTAAAAGGGCTGTATGACCACAGATGATGATGATGATGATGTATCAACTACTGGTACTGAGTTATTTAGCATTGACGGATTTTTTGATACCGAGATGAAACAGAGGATTAGCCATATGATTACTTGACATTCGCTTTACAGTTTGGAAAACCTGGAAAACTCCAACAAATGAACCCAAGCACCTATTGAAATCACGTCTAAGCACAGTAAGCAAACACGTCCACAGCCTGAGTTATGCCAATGTGACTAGACGTCACATTTTAAATGGGACAGTTCCATTTTCAGACCTTCCGTCCCGACAATTCTTGCTGGGACACCTACTTGTCCCATTTTATTGGAAAATGCAAAAAGGAACCTTGCTGGACAATGGTCTAAAATGGAATAATATTGAAATGTGTATAGATATCATTACAAACTCGGGTTGCCACCTTTCAAGGACTGTTGGGCTGGACACAAGGCTCATTCACAAGGACTGAGGGACAAATCGACTTTTTAAAATTCAGTCTACTTTATATCATATCACAAGTGGAAACAGTCAATATAAAATTTAATATTTTCCATTTAAACATGGAAGTAATTTTAAAATATGGTGTCAGTATTAATAAATTGAGCCTAGTGAATGCCCTTTATCACCTACGCTTTTTAACACATAAGTGGAGGATTTAGTGAAGAACTATTTTCAGAACATGGGAAGGGTGATAGTAAGAAGAAGAAAAAGAATAAAGTGCATAAGATTTGCTGATGATGTGGTATTAGCAGAAGAGAGACAATACTAAAGGATATGTTACTGGAGCAAAATTACAGCTGTGAGCAGTGTGGGATGAAAATAAATGCAAATAAGACGAAAGACCATTGTTATCAGAAGAAAAATTAAGAAGCTAAACGTGTGAATTCGAAATGAGGGAGTGGAACAAGTGGACAGCTTCAAATATTTGGTGTGTACTATAAGTAGTAACATGAACTGCTGCCAGGAAACCAAAAGGAGGATAGCAATGGCCAAGAAAGCTTTTAATAGAGAAAGGAGCATCTTCTGCGGACTTCTGGAAAAATAACAAAGAAAGAGGCCAGTGAAGTGCTGTGTGTGGAGTGTGGCATTGTATGGGCCAGAAATATGGGCATTACAACGATGTGAAGAGAAACGACTGGAACTATTTGAAATATGGAGTATGTGAAATAGACACAATAAGAAATGAAGCTGTGCTAAAAAGAGTGGGCGAGGAAAGAATAATGCTCAAACTGATCGGGAAGAGAAAAATAAATTGACTGGGTCATTGGCGAAGAAGAAACTGTCTATACTGAAAGCTGCACTAAAATGATTGATGAATAGGTAAAAAACGTTCGAGGCAGAAGAAGATATCGGGTGAGAAACAACAGTAAGATAATACAAATCTCATGCAGACAGAAAGAGAAAGGCGGAAAAGAGGGAAAATTGGAGAATGCTGGGTTCGCGGACAAGAATCTGCCTTTGGGCAGAAAACTGTTGATGAATGAAGGCTGTAGATTTAACATAAAAAATATGAACACTAAGATAACTTCTTTACATGCTCACTCACATTTTTGTTTCCATGGAAGTTTATATTCAGAATATTTTTCTTTGCTTCTCACAAAATTGGCATAGGCGGGATAGAAGCATATTTGCCCAGGATCCGGAATAGTGTTTCAAATTCCTGGACAATAAGTACTGAAAGCTGGATGGGTAACAAACTTATACAAACGTTTCTGGCAATTCCAAAATTGATGTTAAAACTATGTTCAACGAGTTTGTTATATGAAGTAATTTGCTAGTGCAAAGTAACTCAATCGAACAGAGAAGACAAAGAAGTTCATAAGACATGAGTTGTATTAATGTTCCAGTATTTCTCCTTTCAACAATTGTAGGGATTAGTGCAAAAAGGGAGCTATCCCTTATGTCGGGATAACACCTTTTTTCCACTAACTCCTTCAATTGTCATTCATTCCTAAAAATAATTGTATAATTTGGCAATCAATGCTCCTATAGAAAGTGTTTTTGTCAGAATGAACAAAATATGGACATCAGACAAAACACGATTGAAGGTTCACACATTGAAGACATTGCTAATTGCCAGAGTTAATTTTAGATACAATTTCCTTGGTTTCTTGAATGAGAATAAGAACATCTCATGAAAATTTATTCACGGGAAAGATAGGAGTGTTATGAATAGGCTGTCATTTTGTTTTGTGTTATAAATAATATACTTTTGTTCTGGTTTTGTAATTTTGTTATATATAGTGTGATAAACTGAAAACAGTTAATGCCTAGATTGTGTTTATATTATTTTAAAACCAAATAATTAAATTTCTATTTCCAGTACTGAACATTGCACGAGAGGAGAGGGACTTTACATTAAATATGCCGGTGTCTAGCATCGAATTAATCAGTCTTATCTATAGGCCTACTGAATCATATGAAGCTAAGACCCTCGTTTAATTTCAGGTGATTCTGAGAAGCCACTTCCCAAGGACGAAGACGCAGAGGAGTTCAAGCTCATGAGGGCTAAGCCAGTGCCATCGATTGAAGAACTGATGAACAGGAAGCAAGATTCGCAGCCTGCGACAACATACAGTGGACGGTACCAGCAGGCTTCGACACCCAACACCGAGACACAGCAGTTGAAGTCTCCGTCTCCGTCTCAGCCTCAGGCAGTGTATGTGCAGCCCCCCAGCCAGTTCAGGATACCGTCCTTATAAAGCATCTTCCAGTGTGACATATAGACCTTCTTGAAGGTGATGTAGCAAGTCTCTGGAAGTAAAGTATTTATTGCGACAATGTCTCGGCTGGCCCCACAAATGGGAGCGGGTTTTCAAGAAAATAACTTTAATACTTGATTATTTGATATAATTGACTGAGTGCCTTGCACTGGAGTAAGAGTAGCTCCTTAGCTGAAGTAGCCTGTATTGACAAGGCAACCCAGCACACTGATGTCACAATGATTCAGAAACACATCACAAGTCTGTAACATTACCCCGGCCATGACAACATTGGAAGTAGTATTGTGTCATGTTGTTTGCATATATAATTCAGTCGATGGAATTCATTTGGATTGCAGCATGATGAAACATTTTTCACTATTCCTATTGCAGTAAAGTGTTTCTACTGTCCTCCACTTTGGGGATAATGATTTTATTTATCACACATAAAATAAATAATATTAAAATTGTAAGACTGTTTAATTTCCTGAAAAACTCAATAAATGTGTGGAGGTATGCTTCAGTCTCACTACTGCTCTCCACACTGGTATTAATTATTTTATTAATTAATCGTAAAATAAATATTTAAAGTCAAGTTTGTCAGAATTGTAAGATTGTTTACTTTCTAGTAAAAGTCTTTAAAACTGTGGAGGGAATACATTTTGGACACTTCATTTTCATTGATTAACGAGATATTTTTGTTACATTTTCGCTAGTACTACTGTCCTGCCGAGGAAGTATTGTATTCTTATTTTGTAATAGTTCTCTAAAGACCAAATTACTCTTTATTTTCACAATCTCAATACTAAGTTTCCTTATTTCTATAAATTAATTTTCTTGCTGCCATTTTTATTTTAGTAATTCCAGAAAGCAAACTTACACTAGGTACAAAAGTATTACATATCGTAGGATAAGGGTGTAGTCATATAGTAAAAAGTGTCTTACATTTAAAATGACACTTCAGAATGTTTCCTGAATATTTATGATCTAAAACCTTCACGGTGCGCAACATGGTGCGAGAATTTAGGGTTTAGCATTTCGTCACAGATACAGAAGCAGCCAATGTTTTGGAGCAATGTACTGTCTCCATCATCAGGCAAAGCAAGAAAGCGGGAATCTACTTGTTGTATCCCTCCAGTGTTGGAGAACACTTCTTGGTAACGAATCTGACAAGACAGGTTCCTTTTCTCTCGCCCTTCATGAATATGAAACCGATTGTAGCTTACAAAATTTGGATGTTCTATTTTGTGACATAATACCAAAACTAAAATATCTCAAACCATTTTTGCTCATCTTCAGAGTGAAAATATTCTGTAGATATCACTTCACGGAAATTTTTCATTCAACACTCCAACAGTGATAATTAATTTTGGAGCTCTTCTTTCATTGACTATTAGGTACTGTTTTTTAGATTTCATGGAGGCATTTAGTAACTTACTGATAGAATTGTTCACATCTTTTTCTAAATTGTATAACAATTTTCAAATAGTTATCAAAATGAATTTAACTGTTAATATAAGGGTATTTATGGGAGTTGAAAATGATATTATTACGTGGTTTAGAGCTCAGTTCCATATACATTCTTTTAAAGAATTAATTTGCATAATGGATTTAGTACAGTTGTCTATGTTTTGAATTTTAAACTGTCAATATGTAAAAACAATGTAAATCGGAACTTACTGCAACGGAAATGTCTAGCACCATTTTCCTTTTATTTTCACGACTTAGCCCTTTGTTGAATTATAAACATTGCTTCTTTTTTATGTACTTGCCAGTATTCTGTGAAGGAAAGTTGTTTTGGTTCTTTCATTCAATACTTAACATTTGAGGCGAAATTAGGATGTAAACATTTTTATGTTCATGACAAGAAATATTTAACGTTCGAAAGTTAATTGTGTAGGCATAGTAGAATTAGCAAGATTATTTCATCTCTGCAAATACAACATTTTCGCATCTAAAACTGATTATGGTAGGAAAAAATACTCCTAAATTCCCTTTGTTATAGTAATTTCTATCATAGTAGTCTGTACAGCTGATCAATTGTGCTTATGGTAATTTACTTAGGAAAAGAATAGCTCTGTTATTGAAAATAAAGATTTAGCAATGGATCTAGATGATTTCAATAAATACATTTTAAATTTTGGTTTTCACGTTTCTTGCTTTCCTGAATGAATGTAACAAATGTTTAATTGTGTATATAATATAATTTATGTAAATATTATTTGTTAAAGTATTATTATTTTATTATTATTAATTAGTATACATTTCAGTGTTTAATGCTAAGTAATATTTACGCTTCTCATGTTTGATCATATTACCATGTTGTAATAAGAGTTGTTTCTTGTTATATAAATAATAAGTACTTTCTTATACAAATTGCACTTGTGTGTTCAATAATGTATTATTAAATAAACCCATATCCATATTCCACTAAAATGTTAAGCAATAAATAAAACCACCTCAGAGTATGGTTTCTTTATGACCACTAGACGCAAAAGCCCTGCAGGTGGCCATCAAATTAAAAATCTATACTTCATGACTAACTCCAAACTGATGAACCAGGTCACTGTATTCCTGATCATTTGCTTCCTTAATTTCCCCTCGTCTAACCAGTGGCGGCTGATTGACTGAGGCAAGTGAGGCCGGGCCTCAGTCACTTGGCTTAACTGAAATCGAATTTTGTTTTTTTTTAATAATGTATTAGTTATTTGAATGAAGCATATATCGCTGTAGAAGTATTTGAAAACTTTGATGTATGTAGACCTGTTTTGCAGTAAAATTTGTTCCTGAGGCCGGGATCGCTCGTGCTGGGTCAGGCTTGTGATGTATATAGACCTGTTTAGCAGTAAAATTTGTTCCTGAGGCCAGAATCGTTCGTGCCGGGTCTGGCTTAATGCATTTCATGTCCTTTCGCGGGCTTTGAGTTTACTCTTAAAAACGTTGTAGCTGAGGCACAATTCGGCTGGCCTGGTCAGGTTTCACTCGTCCCATCCATGGGCCGGCCTCAAGGGTAGAGTGGGGTGGGAATAGCTGTGGTGACTTGTCTTCCTAAATAGGCCATAAATAACAAAATTCCAGCTCTTTGGCAGGCAGAAACCCACTCGATTCTCTCCCCTTATGTCTCAGTTTATGACATAAGCGAGGGTGTTGTACTATTGTACTTCGTAGTACAGTAGTGAATCTGGGCCAATGTTGTTATGTATTTCGGGACAATATAAACAGAAACAAATGAGAGAAATAATGTTGGTGCAGTTAATTCATTGTTAGAGTGTCCTTTTTCGAGAAGAAATAATACTAAAAGAAAGGAAGTTTTAAATAAAGAGAGAGACTACCGAGATACCTACGACATCGCTGATAATTTTTCTGACACATAATCTTAAAACGCGAGTTTCTATTGCATCCTGGTATGGGCAACATAAATGGTTATGTGGTAATGTGATACAAAATAAACTTCTCTTGGCCTTGTTTGTTGCTGTCAAAGGAAAAAAAATAAAAAGAAAAGAAAGAAAGGGGAATTTCAACACATAATATGGGATGCTTCATCACACTGAAACAATCACTGAAACTCAGAGCATCACAGCTTACTTGGTGAGTGAAATTATTATTTTTCATTGATAGTAATAAGAATAGACTAATAATAGTAATAATAATAACAATAATAATAATACAGTAATAATGATATTAATAATATAATAACAATAATTAATATCGTAAACAAACATTTCCTATCGGAGGCACTTAAACTAGTTGCATCTGGCCTCACCAAGGATTTTGATCACCGGCCGCTACTGCGTCTAATGTATTTGGTAAGATAATTCTCTATTATTACTTTACCATCACTTCCTCTATGCTACATACATTTGAATTTTGCTCAAATGGCTTCAACAGAAGATGGTCACCACCCACTATTTTAGGCAGGAGCTTTCAGCCCTGATAACGATTTCCCATTGTATTGCATTGTATTTATTCATTCCCTGTACAATCTATTACAGATTATAGGTTCGTCATTAGATACAAACACAAAATACAAACGAAAAAAATACACACACATACACACACAAATAAGATTTCTAGTATGAATTTAATTGATTTCTAGTATGAATTTAATTTTAACACTATTAAGTTTTCAAAGAATAGTAAAATTACCAAAAGACACAATAAATAACAAGATATATAATACATTTTCCGTTTACAAGACATTAAATAAATTAATTAACAGAGATTAGGTAAAAACAAGATAGTCTTACGTTATTATTAATATTGTTTGGAGAAAAAAATGATATGCAGCAGTAATGAAGGTAGGTATTTTGCTTTATAGCTTTAATGCAAGAAATCAGTGATTTTGAACGGCATGGACTGGAGCAGAATAGTTTTTACCCTGGTTTTGAAACCTTCATAATTTAAATGTTTAATATCCCCAGGTATCTTGTTATAATAAGATACCTGTATGAGAAGTACTGTTGAGACTTTTGGTAATAGCACAGTCTACTATATACAGTCACGAAGCTTGAGTTTTGAGGGTGCTAGAAACAATAGACTGTGACTGTACTATTTTGCATTGCCTGTAATGAGGCGATATTAGCGATCCTAGTGGTGAGCAACTATCTAATGTTTGCATATTTACTATGTATTGACCTTTGTGACTGTATATACTAGACTGTGGTAATAGTATGACAGTTTATATGCAAATTGTTGGCAGTTCTTGTGTTATGGTTGTGAGTTTCAAAGTTCCTTTTAAAATAGTTAAGATTCTTATGTATAAAGCAAACAGTTTCTAGGATGTAGATGCAGGGGAGTGGTAAAATATTTAATTCTTGAAAAATTTCTTTGCTTGGAGTGCATATAGGAACTTGTTTTATTATTTTTATTATTTTCTTTTGAAGTTTAAATATTTTTATAGCTTCAGAGGACATGCCCCAAAGCATTACACCATATGAAAGAATGGAATGTACATGGGCATAGTAGACTACTTTCGAAGTTGGAAGAGAGATGCTTTTTGTAAGAATTCTAAAAGCATAACATAATTTGCACAGTTTTCCAGAGAGAAAGCTTACATGTTGAGTCCAGGACAAATTCCAGGACTCCCAAGAATTTTGTGCACTCAACTTCTTTTATATTCTGATTGTCAATATATATTTGCAAGTTTTTATGCGTTTTATTTCGATTAAAATTAATAAAAACTGTTTTGTCTATGTTTAGATTAAGTCTGTTATGTATTAGCCATTACTTCCTATCTCGTGATTGACAACCTATACCAACTCAACAGTAACTTTCAGAAATGAATCTGTATGGAAGAAGGCTACTGAGAAAAAACCTCACATAAGTTACATAGTCTATAAAGGAAATTCCGTGTTTTTTAGGTGAATAAGCACTGTCAGAGAGGACCGTTTTCTATCCATAGCATCCTTCTAATTACAGTATTCTCATGTATTTATTTACTATACTTCCTTTTTGGATATCCATCATCTCCCCATTTTCTCTATCGGAGATTTTTGCTAACATCTGTATAGTGAATGTTAAAAACAATGATTATTTACAGTTCTAAGTAGGCTACTATTCCATGTGAGCAAAATTATGTCATTTGATTGCTTCAGCCATAATGTTATTGCAACTTTGCAGAAATGACTTAAATGTGCCACTGTTGTAATTAGATTTGATAGAAAACCAAATAGTGTACTCTTTATACATTTGAAGATCACAGGGGAAGAACGTGATAAGTCCAAAATTATCGATTTTGAAATGCTACACAATAAGTATTAACTGCGAACAATAGCACGTGCTTTTATCAGTACAGCAAAGAAACGTCAAAAACACCTGGAAGCAAACTGCTGGCCATATACCTTTAGAAAGAGAAAGAAATGCTTCTGTATCTCTCTGACTGCCTTTCCCCAGCAACCCATTGTGACAAGCAGGTATATTTGGAAGCTAGCGCTCACATCACCTGCGTGTTAAAAATCATCCCAAGTCAAAATGTGGTATAAACACGAGATAATAAAATATAGGTAGACTACAAACGAATAATAATTACTTTATCTGTGTACAAATAAAAAAAAACTTTCCTCTAAAAGTAAAAGGGGAAGCAATGCTTCCACCACATCCATGGATGCTATGCCCCTGAACAAATACCTCCATAATATCTTGGTCAGGTTGAAATAATTTATGGTAAGTTTCGTTCCATTCAGAGATGACTTAATTTCAGAAAGTACTGGTAACCTTTTGTGACTTCCTCGAAAAAAATGTGTACCAGTACAGCTAATTTCATAAACACAAAACTCGTTTTATGCCTAAAGCTGAACTGCAAGATCTCTGTAAAGCAAGTTATACGAGGGTGTGCTGAAAAGTAATGCCTCCTATGTCTTTTTTTTTTTGTCGCTGTGTATATAGTTAAAAATATTAGTGATAGTACACTGTATTCAGTGAACTTTCTGCTTTCATTGACGCAAGTTTCGTATCTCTGCCAGTAGAGAACTCTGAGTTATAGGCTGAAACATGGCGGTGTATACCAGCAGTAATTCAGTCCATCTGAAGCAGTGTGCTGTGATCGAGTTTTTAACAGCAGAAAATGTGCCCCCAATAGACATTCATCAGAGACTGAAAATAAATAAATTGTTGGGTAATGTTTTAGTACTTTAATTTTATTGTTACTGTAAATTTAATATTGTAATTTTAATTTCAATTGCATTCTTGATGTTTTTGTAATCCCCTGAAAGATGAGAAAAGAAGGCCTAATGACCTTATCTCTACCAGATTAAATAATAAATACATAAAGAATGAACGAAAGAAATAAAGACATAAATAAAGAAAGAAAAGAAAAAGTAAGGAAATAAAAAAAATAAAAAAATAAATAAAAGTAAAGACTTAAAATTGAAAGAAACAAAAGAAAGAAAGAAAGGAAGAAAGAAAGAAATAAAGGAAGGAATAAAGAAAGAAATAAAGGAAGAAAGAAATAAATAAATGGATAAATAAATAAAGAAAGAAAAAATACTGGTAACTGAATAAGTAAACTGCCGGTTACATTACACTGAATGGGTGACACTATCTGTTTACATTTGCAACAGGTTTCCAGCGCCTGCCCACCAAGTGCCCAGACACCCAAAGTGCAAAACGCCCAACGTGAGCACATCTGATATAGAGAAACCAACCACTTGAAATTTTCAACTCCTTCGATTAACTAGGGATCACCCTGCAGCCAATGCTATACAGCTAATGCAATACCACATTGATATCCACGATACAGCTGCAGTCGATCTTGGAAATTAAGAGTATTACTAATTACTGTGCACTCTTTGGACACTGCGATGTTACTCTTCTACTGTAAAATCAGTCATGGTCTAAAATTAATATGGGATAAACTCAGCCTCAAAGACCTAGCCACTATTGAGAAAGTGAAAGCAGGATTCTTGAAACATGTCCTTGGTAGCCTACCTCAAAATGTACGGCATCCTGACTGGCAAGGAAACCTTTCTGCTTGAAGGTATCAGGATGCGACTGCCACTGCCTTCTACTGCTAACTCATCAGACCAATGTGTGTTCTTTATGTGAATCTCATTGTGACAGATACCGGTAACACTTATGGTGCAGAAGTAGGTCCATTTCTTCAAAAGAATACTTGTAGCAAATTGTAATCAATAAAACATATACATGTTAGTGTGTTCTTTCTCTCATAAGTTATGATAAATACTGTAGTTGACTTACTATTAAAAAGTAAATACTAAATAAATTGTACATATTAGCAGATTTGTTATCTTTTAAGTTATTAACCAATTAAATTAGTTTTATAATTTAGTATGTTATTATTAAATCATGTAATATTGAAATAATTTCATATTAGTAGTATTGATACTGGTATTAATTTTATTAAATGTTTTTATACTAATTTTGGGCATTTGACTTGCATTATTCATCCAAGAAACCCCATCTATCAATGCGTCAAAGCTTGTAATTATTTCAGCCACCATGCAGGCATTGTCATTGGTGCATCATAGGAGACCAACTCGATTGATGATAATGATAATTAATGGAGCAATGATGGAATGACAGTAGGGGAAATAGGAGTATTCTGCAAAAACCTATCACCAAACAGCATCTTAGTCCATCAAGATTAGAGCCCGGGTTATCAGCAAGGAAAGCCAATGTTCTATCTCTTTGGCTGATGATGCCATTTTTAAATTGTATAATTAATTTGTCTTTAAATGTATTGCAATCTACCGCCAATACAAGACCTTAAAGGTGCATCTACACGGTTCAACTTTACACATTCAAGCACTGCATGCAAGATTGATATTCAATATTAACTAATATACCAGTACCTTATATACATAGTAAAGATGGCGTTCAAAACAGCGCACCATATAGACACAAAATCTTCATGCGTCCTAATTGAACGCACGTTTTAAACTTGATTCTTTCAATATTTTTTTTCCAGCTTGCATGTGTACATGCATGAAAAACTCAACTGTTTAGGTGCAGTTTAACAGGCCTTGTGGCCTAATACAAGAAAGGATTATTATTATTATTATTATTATTATTATTATTATTATTATTATTATTATTATTATTATTATTATTATTTTTATTATTATTATTATTATGGGCTAAGAGGGATGAAGTTACAGGAAAATGGAGAAAGTTACATAACACAGAACTGCACGCATTGTAGGCCTATTCTTCACCTGACATAATTAGGAACATTAAATCCAGACGTTTGAGATGGGCAGGGCATGTAGCACATTTGGGCGAATACAGAAATGCATATAGAGTGTTAGTTGGGAGGCCGGAGGAACAAGACCTTTGGGGAGGCCGAGACGTAGATGGGAGGATAATGTTCAAATGAATTTAAGGGAGGGAGGTTGTGATGATAGAGAATGGATTAATCTTGCACAGGATAGGGACCGATGGCAGGCTTATGTGAGGGTGGCAGTGAACACTGGCACCGGTCCCAGTAATAATTTTAATCTATACATTTTAAGTAATCCAGACGTTTGCGATGGGCAGGGCATGTAGCACGTATGGGCGAATCCAGAAATGCATATAGAGTGTTAGTTGGGAGACCGGAGGGAAAAAGATCTTTGGGGAGGCCGAGACGTAGATGGGAGGATAATATTAAAATGGATTTGAGGGAGGTGGGATATGATGATAGAGACTGGATTAATCTTGCACAGGATAGGGACCGATGGCGGGCTTATGTGAGGGCGGCAATGAACCTTCAGGTTCCTTAAAAGCCATTTGTAAGTAAGTAAGTAAGTATACATTTTCAGTTTCAACATTGACAATGCTAAAAGCTTGTACTGCAAGTGTACTGGCAATAAAGTATTATTATTATTATTATTATTATTATTATTATTATTATTATTATTATTATTATTATTATTATTATTATACTCCTTGGTCGAAACTCGAACTCATCACTTTCACTGCCATCTATTGGCAGTTATATCAAGCGTCTTGACCATATGTGATTTTCTCTCTTCGATAAACCTGCTATCTACCGCAGTGACAAGGAATTATATGACAGATATTTGAAGATTTTTTAGTTGTGCATTTAGGAAATTAATTCTTCTTGTAAAGAAGTGCATATTGTTACACATGCTATGTAACATAGTTTCAGAGTTAATTAGGCAACTCATTTAAAAAAAAATTGTTCGTTTATGTACATGTATAACCTATCCGTTGTTTGCGATCAGCTGTTCTTTGGGATTTAATACTCACTACTTCCGGGTAAATTTCAGTCGATGACGTACGGAGACTCGTGATTGGTGTCATACGCCATTTTCTTGTCGTCAGTGCATAGAAATAAAGGATATATTTCATCGTAGAAAGGTAATTTTGTACGTGATTATATTTGCTTCTTTATCTGAAGTAAATATAAAAGACTTTGTTGTATATTTTTGTAAAAAAACATTTCTGAGTTGTTCTGGTAAGGAAATAATTTTGATTTTCTTTGCATGACAATCCAGAAAATATCGTTATATACAAATCTCTGGTGCTTACTTTAAAAACAGGACGATATTTCAGTATGAGAACGTCTTAAACTGTGACGAAGGTAGTATAATATTTTTACTATGTGTACCTAATAATGAAGAATTATATTTATGGGCCGTATTGCTTAGCGCAAGCTTTTGTTATGCTGTCATATGACGTGATAAGGATGACTAATTCAGGAGTGAGTGTCATCTGGTTGTTTCAGTGTGCCCTTAATGTTTGTTTACTAATCTTCTAATTTTACTGAATACATTGGTAAAGTAAATTTTGTTAGGCTTATCGTGTTGGTCTCAGTGATATAGCGAACAAAGTTTATGCGTATGCTACACAAACTTATTTGAGCAATAGGCGTAAACAGGATTCATCTTCGTGTAAGTAGTGTAGATTTGTCTTAATTTTGTAGTTTATGTTATCGGGTCAGTAGTGACTTTCATTTGAAATTACGTTTTGCTTGAAATGGTGAAACTAACGCTGAGGTAGTTCCGATGATTTCGGAAGTGAAAATCGTTGAATTTATAAGAGATTTTTTTTGCGGAGATGCAGTTGATCGTATCTACAAGGCATAATAGAAGTCTGAACTAACCGAACCTAACCTGTTACAGATTCGTATATGTACGGTGTATAAGCGGATCACGAAGGGAACTACCTCGGTGCTAGTTTAGCCATTTTTTTAATTGTATTCTGCAAGAAAAAAGAATATGTCCGCGTTTATTCCGAAAGTGTTTGGATTACTCATTTTTCACACCGAGTTTCTGGATTGAGTTTGTATGACAAGAATCGTAGAAAAGAATGGGGAGAGGATGGTTATATATTCATTGTTCAATTGAAAATGGGGGTATATCTATTGAAATTCACTTTCTGAACTGTACGTTTGAATTAAACATCGACACTGAGATCCAGTAGGAGACTCAAATTATTTTATTTTCTGAAATCTGAAATAATAAGCCTAGCCGTGTGTTGATATTGATGTTTTTCTTTAATGAGTTGTAAAATTTCTGGAGGTACGTAGACTTCATGAGAATTTTCAATCCATAGGACTACATGAGGGAGTTGAGTGAGATATGTATTGCGTTGTTTATACAATTAGTAAAATTGTTTAGGGTCATTCCATATTTACTGACGTTACATTGAGACACATTTATGAACTCATATGTTACTAAAACAAAAAAAAATATAGCCTTTATAAAGTTTTTTAGGATTATTTATTGTGTTTTGGAACATTCTTCATAGCGGTAACCAGTAATCGGGAATAATATGATTAATTATTTGTGATTTATTGATGAAATGGTTTCTTGATGTAAGATTTCTTAGAATGCGTAATTCTTAAATATACCAAACAAATTTAAGTATACACAAAAACAAACCTAGTCTAACCTGGTTGTAGGGTCTTATTAGAATGAAACAATTCGGTAATAAGGTTAGGTTAGGTTAGTTTCTGTGTGTAGTTGATGTTGGTATAGGAATTATGTTTTCTAGGAAATTATCTATATTCAAATGTAAATATGAGAATAGTTTGTGATAGTTTGGTAAATGTAGAGTATCCAACTCCCACTGAACGAATATTTCACTTTTATCACTGCCAATGTTGCGCTATAATCGTATATGCAAGGTAGGCTATAACAAAAACCTAAACTAACCAAACCTAACCTGTCAAAGAAGCAACAAGTTATAATAAATATGTGTAAAATTGGTCTATGTCTCTATAGTGGGCGGGACATAAGTAACATTGACCGATAGTTGTAATATAAGCCTACCGGTATCACATTTTTCCAAAAAAAAAGAATAAAACTGGGACACACTAATAAGTCTAGTTCCCCGCTTTGTAATGAGTTACAGATAACAAAATATGTATGTGGAATACTTAAATGTGATTTTCAGAAAAGCTTAAGGCATATTAAATTCAGCACCAAAATTTGAAGAAATTTTAGGCCTGATAAAACTTCTATTTCATTCCACTAAATCTATATGTAGGAATGCATTACTATACAATTTTCACTGGAATGTTTCTCCCCCCCCCCCCTCCAAGAAAACATCATCCGAAACTAACATACATTTCTATGGAGAAATTTTCAAATTATATTTTAATGTTAGATCATTAGCAATACTTAACTTATTTCTGATATGTTGCTCTTTTTTTTTTCTTTCCAAGTCTCTCAATTCCTCCGACATTTGAGCCAGGTGAACAAAATGTGAATTCAATAACAATAGCAAGGGTTAAACAGCAGATATTTTGATCTTTTAGAACTTTAAGAACTAGCAGCCATCTCTCCTACAGCTTTACACAGTTTATATTTCATATTTGTAATTACTGACTTTGCAATACTTGGTGAATAGCGTATCTAATCTACATTTCTTAATAAAATCAATTCATGACTCTACCTCTGCCGAATCAGTTAACATTGGAGAATGGAATTTATTTATCTATAATTTTTACCCAGTGAAACAAATAATTGTAAGCTACATTGTCAAATGTGTGAACAGAAGAAACGTTTTATTTTTCTGAACACTTACAGCTACCATACATCTTCAACTTCAGTTGTATCAAAATTTGCATACTTTCTGTTATGCATTTGTGTCAGTATAGGTATCCAACAAGGAAGACTGTGTGTGCAGAAACCAGCGGGCATGACTGTCTCTTGCAGATGACGTATGCTCCCGTTTCCAGCATGCTCTCATGCCTACTGCAGGGGAGTAAGAGGGGTATAGCATGTGTGCCGCGAGAAGTCCGAGCTGAGTTTTGCTTGTAGGATACCTATAGTTGCCAGCACATTGAGTAGACATCCACAAATGTACTGGTAGTAGTTTGTTTTTTCAATAACATGGACCACACTTTAGAAGAAAGGTAGTTGCTCATGCAGAAACCACACCCAAAACTCAAGAGTCTTCATTTTCCAAAAATTGTAGCAGTGCCACAGGACAGCTTTCTTCAGATAAAAAACTTCGGTAATTTCCTAGAAGACGGGCAAAATCCAACATGGCTGACGAAAACTACAAAAAACGTTCTGCCAACTATGAAGTCCAAATGTCACCAAACATCGCAAAATCAAAGATGAAAAATCAAATATACGTTCATATTTTTAAAGAAGAACAAGCCCTTCAAAAAAAATTAAAATATATTTAATTTTTCGCCTTTGATTTGTTTGGCGTTTAGTGGCATTCGAACTTCATAGTTGGTAGTACTTTTCTGGCAGTTTTCGTCCGCACTTTACCCCCAAAAATCACCAAAACACAAAACAAAATATAATAATTTATCAACTTATCAAATAAAATGCAATTCTCATTGACGTCTTCATCGACAACCACTTCACTTCCAGTATAAATGACACAGGCTTTAAGGCAATCTAACCTTAAACCATGCAGCCAACAAAGAACTAAACCAACACTTTGTCGTACAGTCAACTTTGCATAAATAAACCACGTCTTTACACTAAATGAAATTATCTTCGAACACTTATTACACCTTAACATCTACAGAAAATTCAGTAAATAATTCCTTTAAACCACAGGAAAACAGTGTTCTCCTCAACATTCAACACAATCGTTATTCACCAGCGAAAGAACTAAACCAAAATCGACACAAAATTTAATAAATAATTTCAGAATACGGATTCTTTCCTTTCCCTCTTACTTCAAAATTCCAACCTCGTGCACACAAAATACATTATTGACACTGAGAAGTGCCTTTTCGTAAGCATGACGATGCGCATTCGACAAATGCAGACAAATCTACAATGTAACACCACTCACGTCAAACAACCAAGAACAACTGACAACGTCATTATCCATTCAAAATTAATGAAAATTCTAGAATAAATTACAACTATAACCAATCAAATCGAAAGAAAACCACAAAAATTATAAAATGACAAACTTTCAATAGCTTTAGCCATTAGACACAACATAACACCACTCACGTCAAACAACCAAGAACAACTGATAACGTCATTATCCATTCAAAATTCATGAAAACTCTAGAATAAATTACAACTATAACCAATCAAATCGAAAGAAAACCACAAAAATCATAAAATGACAAACATTCAATAGCTTTAGCCATTAGACACAACATAACACCACTCACGTCAAACAACTAAGAACAACTGATAACGTCATTTTCCATTCAAAATTAACGAAAATTCTAGAACAAATGTCAACTATAACCAATAAAATTAAAAGAAGATCACGGCGACACCTAGTATAAAATCCTAGAACTAACATGTAAAAGTCACTAAAAGATCACTAACATTTAACTCTGAAATAAAAAAGTTGGTAATACTTACTATATTCAACCAAGTGCCCGTCTTCTATGAAATTACCAAAACTTCAGTGCTGGAAAAAGTTTCAGTAGGCCTGCTCTTTCCCTAGCAGGTAGCAGAGCAACCCATTTTGTATCCCAAAATTTGACAGTGCTCTACATTAATGAATTCACAAAAGCCCTTCTATTTCTCCATTAACGCACTATGTATGTGTGAAAGTATTTAAAGATCTTGCATAAAATATGTTTTATGTTCACAGATAGTTTACCATCAGCACTTTCTATACTATTGTGAATTACAGTGAAAGTCTTTTAAAACTGTTGGTTCGCAAATCAGTCGTTTACCAACACGCTCCCTTCAGAACTTCTGGCACCTCCCTCTGTAAACTCATGGCACCACAACACCCCGACATTCCCCTCTGTAAAGTTACAGCAGTGTTGTGAGCTGTCTCCAAACTGGGCGGGTCAGTTGTGAGTTGTGCTTCATTTGAGGCAGTGCAGCAGCTTTGTTGTGTTTGCAGTGGTAAGGTGTTCACAACATCACCATACGTATATTTTGAAGACATACATAAAGTGCAAGAAACCATGTGGTAGAACAAGGCAAACATTTAGACATATTTCCCAACAGCTCAAAGTAAATTGTATGCAACTAATCTGCTAGCAGTTGCGAGGGAGTCATGTTGATACGATTCAGACTTGCAAAATGATAGTTTTAATAGATTCTTACTATGTACTGTATTTCAGTCACCATGTTTTGTGTAACTTAGTATTCATTGTTTTAAGATATTTTCGTTTTTGTGTCGATTAATACCACTGAACATGCTGTTAGTGTTGTTAGCAGACAAAACACACCAATTTAGTATCTCATTTTTCTGTTTCCTAACATCAAATAGCGCGTTCGGGCATGGGTTCGATTCCTGCTCCGGCTGATTACCTAGTTGGGTTTTTTCCGAGGTTTTCCCCAACCATAATGCAAATGTCAGGTAATCTATGGCGAATCCTCGGCTTCATCTCGCTATCCCCAATCCCATTGATGCTAAATAACCTCGTAGTTGATACAGCGTCGTTAAATAACCAGGTAAAAGACATCAAATAGCAATATTACTTGTAACTGAACTGAAGTGAAGCACTTTCACTTGTACTCCGACTTCTGTAATGAAATAACAAACAAGCACAGGCAAAATTTTCTAGTGTCTATTGAAACAGACAAAATTTACTCTAGCTAAATCATCTAACATAATTTCCTTGCACCATTGTACTAATGTGTTCTTTGCAATCACTTAAGTGTTTTTTCAAGTTTTCCCCAACTGTAAGGAAGATGTTAAGTAATTTCATGTCAAGTCCATGGTCTCATCTCACGTCCACCAGTTTCACTCACATTAGATAACCTAGCATTTGATACATCACTAAATAAATTACAAGATATAATAAGAAAGAACACATGTTTTTTTGTGTCAATTCCCATGATGTATTATCTTCAGTGCATTTCTGTAGTAATGTTATTCTCCAAAATGCAAGTTGAATTTTATTAAGACTTCGTTTCATTTAGCAGCTGAGTGGTAATGTCATGAGTTAGATTTTGTTTATATGTATTGGCTTGTTTTGTCTTCTTATTCACTTTCTACTGCTGCTGTTGCTGCTGCTGCGTCATACTTTGCATTTCTTGATTTTAAACTGTGATTGTAATATGTTGCAATGTTATAAATACTGAAAATGGTTACATGTTATTTTAATTTTCCTCTTGTCATGAATGAAATGAGTTTCTTTAAACGAAGTAGTTTAAACTTTAATTTGAACCCTCAGTGTTTATAAGCGGAAACGGAGAAACATTTCTGGTCCGGCCGCTGATACGTCCAATCAATAGCTAAAGAAGCAAGTCATGTCTTGATGATCTGTTCCTACCCTCCGTGATATTCAGGGAAAACAGTTTTACAGTTTTCATAGTGTGCAGGGTGTTCTTACGGAAACATTGCATATACATTTAATGGAAATAGCTTAGTGTGTTCCTTTCCTGTCACACATTTTGGAAAAACATTTGCTTTTATTAGTACTGTGTAGACTAATATCAAAGAAATAAGTTTTATAATATATGTGAAAGGGTACTTAGGGATATGTGTGATATTGGAGATGGCTAAAGTTAACTCAGGTGAAATGAAATTGTTTTACCATTTTTTTAAAGGAATTGGTGTTTCTAAAATATTGTTAGTATCGAAATTAGTTCGCCAAGCGAATATTTATTTTGTCTAAAACGATATGATATATGGCAGTCTCATGCAAGTTCAAAGGAATGTGTGATGAATTTGGTACTGAAAATAATACTATATGATAGAAAGTTTCTTTCTCTGATATTTCTGAACACACTATTGGTTGCAGCTTCTGAGAAAGGTACAGCTATATTGTGTCACATATATTGAAATCTCAATTTATTTGCCATAGGAGGAACTTGGAATCTGTTACTTCACATCCAGTGTTTATAGCTCGAGTGGTAATGCAGTTTGTGATCTGCTGAATTCATTTGCATTTCTCTGAAGTAACAACCAATATGTATTAAACTAATAATGCACATTACTTCTAAACACTAGCGATCCAGGCCAGATTTATCTTGGCTGACTTGCTTCCTGCTTATATTCCTATCTTCCATTCATTTCGAACATGAACATTATATCAATATTTCTAGTGCTTTGTTTCTTAAAGTTACTTTTAAAATTGTAATCTGTATGAGATTGAAATACATGTGTGGAAAACTTGAGTTTGGTCTCACGTGTTTCATCTCATATAGTTGCATTTATAGGTTCAGGTGGAGTTATTCACTCTTTTCTTTATATATCATACTGCTTTTTCTTTACTAATAGGCTGTAAATATTGTGATGTTAATGCCATTTCAGTATTGAAATTCACTATGGTACCTGTATGTCACTTTGCTACACAGGTGTCATAATAGAAGTAGGTGTTCAATTTACAATTAGCTTTGGCTTACTTTCACTAGCAATGTTATCGCATCAGTGAGCAGTTTATTATTATTATTATTGTGTAAATATAGTGATGACTTCATTAATACACCCAATAAAAGTGAATTAGCTTTTTTTGTGTGCAAATGCCCACACTCCTTCCCAACAAGCAGAGCTACTATCATTTTATGTGTCTTTATGCTTTCATGGAGAATGTGATCAGAAATAGGCTTATGGGTTTGGAAGCTTAACTTTTTCAACATTTTAAATTACAGGGCAGATAAGTAAGACCATAGGGATTGCCTAATCTCTTGTGTTCGTTATGTCTGTTTACTCCAGGGAAGCCAGCAGAGTAGGAAACCCCTCTGGTTATACCTAATAGATTCAAAGGAGACAAGAGTAGATGCAAATCACGATTCTAAACTTTATATTTGAGGGAAAGTGGGAAGATGAGACACAAGTAAACTTGCTTATAGTCTTATATAATTTAGCAGGCTGTTTTAATACATACAGTGAAACCTCTCATTTACAGACATCGAAGGGACGTAACAATCTGTCCGCATCTGGGAGGTGTCCTTTATTGGGAGGGAGGCTCCCAATCTAACAGTAAATATTTTATAATATGCATTATGTATCCCTTCACGCTTTAAATGAAATGTATTACTGTAGTTTAATTCTAAATACAGTATACTACAGTAAATTCTTTGCAACTTTGAACTACAGTAGATGAGGCTGAAAAAGGAAAATACAGTACTGTGCCATGCAATTTTATTCTAGGTCAACAGTTATGCAGTAGTGTAATTTACAGTTTTCAACTTAACCTTTACGTTCAGGTGCCATGTCTCTCAAAACAAAACAACTGATTGAAGTGAAGGGAATAATCCTACTAACCCTATCATGTGTCGAATACAATTTCACGATTGCGGAAATTTTTGATCCATCAGACAGGTTAAATTTTATGACTTCGTTTATCCACCCGCTTCCAGCTAACAAGGGGTAGCCGGCTGGGCTAGTGGTAGCCTACGAGACCCTTATTGTCTTCTTTCATGTTAAGGAATTTCTGTACAGCTTTCAAAACTAAATTTTCCATTTTTGCAACACATTAAGTCTTGAAATCCAAGTTCTGTCCGCAGTCAGGAGGTAAAGCAAGCTTTAGGACTGTGAAACAGCTGTCCGTGTCCGTGTCTGAGAGTGTCCGTAAACGAGAGTTAAATTTATCATTATTTCTATATTATTTCAGTTGGGACATAAAAATCTGTCTGTATATGAGGAGTGTCCGTATCTTGGGGGTGTCCGTAAGGAGAGGTTTCACTGTATAGACATTGGTCTTTGTTGTTTCTGGTAGTGGAATACACAGAATAAGGTTACCAGACTTCCCCATTCCCGGGAACATTCCCCAAATTTTGCTTCCTGTGCCCAAACAGAATTCTTCCCCAGAATGTCCCCAGATTTAATAATTTGTCCCTAGATATCCCCAGATTTTTAGTGTTAATTATTATAATTTTATAAAAGGAATGAAAATGCTGTTGAATATCTAAGTGACTGGGGTATTCATTCACAAGATAAAATATCTGTGGAACATGTATTGCTGAGATATCCTCCAGAAATAGAAAAATTGAGAGAGACAGTCCATTATTTTTCTTCATATGAAGTGTCCAGTTCCAAAACTGTCTAAATTCATTTTTTTTTTAAATTGAGATAATGGCGGTTTCGTCATCTACCTAAATGTCTCTAGCAATTTTCTAATGAATGTTGTGCCTAAATTCCCTATCTCCTTCCATAAATAAGCTTCAAATATGACGAACACTGCAAACAATTAGGAAAAAAGTTATCAGTTTTTGGCGTTTCCTGAAAATTGTTAAGAATGGATGTAGACAGTTTTGGAATTAGAGGCTTCATATGTAGATGACTTGATGAGAATGAAATAATTTACATGGTGAAATTTTTTGCTTGAAATATCTGACTTCGGAGAAATTAGCAAAGTGGAATATAGAAAATGGTGATCTTTGCTCAAGATGGAGCTGAATTTTTTTTAATTTTTCTGTGAGAAAATGATTTCTTCTGCGCAACTCTAGAAGTTGAACTATTTCTGTGTCTTCCTGGAAGTAATGTTTCAGTGGAAAGAGTTTTTCTTCAGTGAACATGATGTGGACATCCAAAAAGTCTGAGTTCGGAAACGGTTAACCAACTTCAACATGACCCATCAGGAATTTGCAGCAATATTTAACATAGAAACAAAATGAAGTTAACTTGTTCATGAAGAACACAATTTAGATTATGATGAAAAGTGGACAAATGGGGAATTTTCTATAACAAGACAAGTCGTATGAAGTTTTAACTGAAGTCTTTACATACTGGTGAGGGATTTCTGCTAAATGAGTTTTAGAACAAATAATTTTATGGTACGTTAAAAGAATTCTACATTACGGATATTTTTAGTCCATGCAATAGACGAATAATTTGTAAGACAATTTTTATTAGGGTAGTGAAACTGTATACACTGCTGGTTATTCCATAAGTATATTATCTGTGTTGTGTGCAGGTACGACGTAATTTGTGAACACTGAATTTCTCCATTCCTACTGTATGAATTCTGTCATCAGGGAGATCTTTAATACATGGGCTATGGAAGAAATGTTCGCTCACTGCAAGCCCTGAAGAATAATATCTTGGATTCATTGTTCATATCATTGAGTTTCTCTTTGTAATGCATGCATAAGATTATAGGGAATAAGGCAAATATCTGGATATTCCAGCTTTTCTAAAGGTTTGGTAAGAGTTCACCAAATACTTCTCTCCTTACTATTTGGATATGCCCTCAAAATCCCATCAAGCACTACCAGGAATGGCAGTGGAATTAGTAGACATGCTTCCAGGACAATACGTCCACAGCAGTACATCCATCAGACAATTTGTCCACTATCTCACGTCCACAGCTATTTTACCCAAGGAAATTTGTCCAGCAAACATTTCGTCCACCAAAATATTTTTCCATTAATATTTCGGTCAACAATTATTGTGTCCATAATTTTTTCCCCAA
Source organism: Periplaneta americana (assembly GCF_040183065.1). Taxonomy (NCBI): domain Eukaryota; kingdom Metazoa; phylum Arthropoda; class Insecta; order Blattodea; family Blattidae; genus Periplaneta; species Periplaneta americana. The sequence continues at coordinate 8,996,565 of NC_091126.1, forward strand.
TTTTTCTTTGTCCACTAGTTTCTGTGTCAACTAAATAATTTGTCCTGGAATATTTTGTTTATTTTTGGGTAACAGGTACTTCCAATATGCAATTTAAAAAATAAGGGTTGCTATGGAAATGTAAATTTTGAAGTAAGTGAAAACATTTAAAATGGCTTATTTGATAACAACCGTAAGAGGGCAGTACATGCTAGTCCACAACAATTATACTTACCACTTTCATTCACATTATCATTATTATTATTATTATTATTATTATTATTATTATTATTATTATTATTATAGTGGTAGTAATCTTCTGTGATTCTGCATGTGGACAGAACAAAAACTGGACATTTTCAGTTTCTCCACTTTGTAGTTCATCATGCCAAATGCCTGATTTATGTGAAAATGGTGATTCCAATTCGTGGTATTCATATTTAGAGTGCGATAGAAACATGACACTAATTAATCAAAAGTTTCCAGCCAACATGCCAGAAGACTGGACAGATCATTTCAGGAGTGCCTGAAATAAGCCCTTAACTTTCCATGTTATAGAAGTCAATGACGCAGTGATTCGTTAATGTAACAGGTACTTGATCCCAGTGTACCGAAAAGTATGCTCATTCAAAACAAGACCTATAAGGGAACTTGCATAAAAATTACGTTTTTTTATCTTCTTAACTTCTTTTGCAGGTCTGTGTGCAATCTCCAAAGAAAAATTTGCTGATTTGCAAGTCCTTAGGTCATTTTGTGGACCAGAGGAAAGATCCTTTATTGATAGCCTGTCTCATCATGATTAGAGACACTAACAAATACATAAGAAACATTAGTAGACTCTTGGTGATGTGATAGGGAGTGTAAAAATGACAATTCTGAGGTTATGATACCACTGACATTCCCCATTATTTTCGTGACAAATGTTTCTTCATATCATCCCATGTCACATATGTATTGGTCAGTGGCGGTTTCTAGGGGGAGGGAAGGGAGGAATGTCCTCCTCACATTTTTCTTCTTTTGAAAGTAAATATCAAATTAAATATATGCCTTGAAATTCGAGGAAGATTCGATAATTTTTAAGTTCACAGCTATAAGAAAACCTCGGTTGATCGAGTTTTAAACGACGCGCACTCATGTGCGCAAATCCTTTCCTCCTTTCCTGCAGTTAACACACATAGACAACAGCACACTAGCGGTCAGAGAAAGAAGCAGAGTTTTAAAGCAACCAAATGAACAGTAAGGGAGAAGATCCTCCTCTGAATCAGTGCATGGGCGGGAAATAGAAACCAATTGGTCTTGCAGCAAACCCGCTACCGCTGCCATCTAACAATGCTGCATTCAACCAGACTATAACACATCTAGGAGGAGGCACAATAAAAACAGTTTTAACGCAAAGCTATGAAAGACACCATATAAACTTTTTTTAACTCATAAATCAAAATATATTATTCATTGCATTTTATATAGGCTACTACTCATGGTTTGAAACTTTCGAGGATATCTGAAAGCTGAAGTTAGATTTATGTAAAACAAAGAGAAAGTAGTTCTACGTTAGTATCACAGATATTTTTGGCCCCTGAAATTCACTTCCATTCATTGTCTACTAGATAGGACAACAGCCAAGTTGTCAGTTTTGTACAAATATATTTGAAATTGAAAGTACTCCAAACTACATTATTTTTAATACAAAAAAATTAATCGGCCACCTGCAGCTTTGAGCAATAATGGTAGTATGACTTTACAAGAACTGACATTCTTCAAAAGCATGTGATACTGAACTTGTAAAATGTACATGTGGCAACACAGACCATGTGAGTGGGTGCAGTGTTCTCGCTTTCATAACAGATTATTTCTCATTCCCACTTCCGTAAAATGGTTCTGGTTATATGTTAGTAGCTAGTCTCTACCAACACGTGTGATGCTGTAGTGTGCGCTAAAAATGCTGCGAGTTTGTGGATTTCCTTGTAATTGTTAATTTGTGCAATTATCCAGCAATGAATGGAAGTGAAAACATATTTGGACAATTTAGGAAACTCAGTTTACAAGATTATTGCTATACGAAAGAGAAGGCCAACCCTGACACTACCTGGTGTTACATGTATGCATGTAGGCTAATTTGTAGCATGTTTCTCTCAAGAAGGTGTCATTTTGTGCTCTTAACTTCTTTCTTCCTCTTAAAAAATATGCAGAAGCCGCCATTGGTATTGCTCGTTCCTATGTTAAAATCAGTTGCACTTTGAAGACAACAACTGCCAGGATCGCCACCCGTCCGCCATAAACGAACACGAAATGGCAGTGCAGTTGCTAATGCAATCCAAATGGGAGTTATGACGTGACTCCTTATGTAACAACTAAATGGCAGTATAGTAAACCTGACAAAAGTTGTTACTGTCAAAACCTATAATGCTGAACAATCTGGATATATATGATCTAGGATATCAAGTTCTATTTTTTATGTTTATAAAAACTTGATCTACATTTTCATTATTATCTAGATATGATGCCAATGCACTAGGTTAAACATGACATATATCATCATTTCTATACATTATTGTAGACATTATTAAAGGTTCACTTTGAAATTGGATTATCTCAGAATGTTGTAAATATGACATTCCCCCTTTTTCCCCACGTACCCTTCATGTGTAAAATAAAAATATTTCATTTATTACAGGATGTTTTGTGATTAATCCATTAGCTTATGACAGAATTTTTCAGAAGTTGAATCGAACAACCTTTTCCCATTCTAGAATGCAGATTTATAAATTGTACCACAGGAGCTACTATTAAAAGTCTGGCTTAAATTTAAAGAACATTGTTCACACTCCTTTGTGTCTGTCGTAGTTGTGTGAAAGAATGGGATTTTATCCATTTATGTTCTAATGAGCTGTAGCACACTGACTATTTTGTTGAACAAAATGGCTTCATTCCCCTCTCATTAAAGGTACGCACTTTCACTTTCTTCAATTTAATTACAACTGTGACTAGTCGTGCACCTACTAGTCAACAGTTAACCAGTGTGCTAGAGCAAGATAGCACCAGTTAGTCACGAAAAACGTGGTGTACATGGCGTGCATTGTGCAAGGTGTACAGTTGTCTGTTGTGTAGTCTTCTGAAATATTTAGCACAGTGTGAGTATTTACTGTTCAACTATTGGCTGTTTTTTTCTGGACAAACATGAATTTAGTCGACATTATATAGAAAAGTGGGTCAAAAACCCTGATAGAACTGATATTTAACCTTTGTGGTTAATTTCGGTGAAGTCTGGAGGGCCCAATTAGTCAAATCCACTTTCCTCACGTCCACGCTGGGGCCCCCTGGGACATATTAAGATGCGAAAGAAAGAGAGTGGTGTGCAGAAAACAACGGGAAGTTACTGCATTTATCCTTCCCAAGAAAAACTTCAAACATCCACTGGAAGGAATGGTGAATGGAAGACTGTGACATCGTTACCAGGAGAAATTTGTTTCTCTCTCTCTCTCTCTCTCTCTCTATTTTGTTCTGAATATTACTGAGAGGTAGCAACAAAATTAGGTAGGGTTTGATGAGATATATTAATCTAAATTAGACGCACTGGCAGTGATAAGATTTACTAATATTTTGAAACACACTCTCGTTAGCATTATGTTCTTCTTTATTATGTTATTACAACAAAAAGGGAATTATTCCCAGCCCTACATTTATGACTGGAACATTTGTTTCGCAAAGTCTTTAAAAATGAATACTCAGGTCCCAGTTTAAAAAATAAGAAATTTAACTCACTCCTTAGCAGTGGCCTTGTAACATCTGATCATTAGCTCGATATGGATTGAAAATTGTTCCTGAGTCTGTCATTTTAATTTCATACAAGAATATGTAATGCAGAATAAAATAGACCTATATCAAAGACGTGCTGAAAGAATATTATAAATTAGCGAGATCTTATATGAATGTTGTAATAGTGCTGAAAGTGCCATTGTCGCTATTTCAGCAGTTTAATTCACATTTAATTGAAAAATGTAATGAAATATATGTAATTAATACAAATTAAAACAATCAGGAATGGACAATAGCCATTTCTTATGAGATGGAATGGAAAGTTTCCCGAACTTCATGAACCATTATTCTAATCTGCTCTGATCAATTTCGAGTCCTGTGTACCATAGAAAGTTACACAGGATGCTAATAAGTTTCTGATGGCAGTTGATAACACAAAATCTGTGTAATCTAAGACTTTCACCAGATAAGTGATACTTATGTTAAATCTATGATACGTCGTATGATCACACTGGAAGTTAAGTCTAATCATAACTGTCTTGGTAGTCGTGTAGAAGTAAGATTAAGATGAATCATCTTAGATATTTGTGTTTCAGCTTTGTTCTTTGAAAGAGAGGAGATAGTACTGTGGTTTTCTTGTTGTCTTTACATTATCATAACAAAACAAGGTTTATCTTGCATTGTATCTAGTACTTCAACATCAGCATAACAGACAACCATTTTGGTGAAGAAAGAGATCTGTCCGGACAAGTGTCAACATTCATAATCTAATGATGAAACGGAACACAAATGTCGTAGTTGAGAGATGTCTAAATATTTTCTCCACAAGTTTCACTGCTGTACTATACAACAATGGTTTCAAATGACGTTATTTGAAGAACAGTCAGAATTAATTAAGTTTGCAACTTTTGGTTTTTCTTATTTCAGTGATTAAGAAATGTAATAAATACTCTATAATATGAACTTAATTTTGAACCAGTAAGCGGTGATTGACAAGATGCAAACAAAATGCTTGAATCAATCAAATTATGTGTACGCCTATCTGAGAAAAAGTAAACTTCATTATATAATGGTGGGAAAAATTTTTTGTTAGTGTTATGCTCTTTTCCTCCATCCATGATATGACGATTTACAGTCTTAACAACTGTTTCAAATGATGGAAGATTAAATTTTCATCTTTTCTTTTTCTCCCCCTCCCCACACAGCACAGTGATCCAAAACGTAAATCTAGCTGCACAAAATTAGTAAAGTTTCTCCTGTCTAACAGATTTTCATGTTCCAGAAACTTTGTACAGCTGTTACAGGTAGCATATTTGTTTTGTATACAAACTGATTACATTCGTTTAAGGTGCAATTAGACAAAATTAATAACTTTTGTGCTATTTAACAGATTTTCATGGAACTTTATACCATAGTTACAGGTAGCATATTTATTTTGTATACAACCTCTGATTAGGCTAACGTTAGTATGAGGGAAACTGTCCCTTACAGGAAGGTGCATTTAGACAAAATTAATAACTTTCTCCTGTGTAACAAATGTTTATGAAATTTTGTACAGTAGTTACAGGTAGCACATTTTTGTATGATTACGTTTGTATAAGGGGAACTAACTTATCTCTTTTAAGGGTGAAATTAGATAAACTTGATAACTTTCCTCGTACTTAACAGATTTTTATTAACATTTATACTGCAGTTATAGGTAGCATATTTGTTTTTTTTTAATATACAAAATCTGATTGTTGTATAAGGGAAATTATGCCCCTTATAGGAGGGTGCATTTTAAACAAAATTAATAACTTTTCTCCTAACAAAATTTCATGAAACATTGTATGGTATTTACAGATAATCAATGATTTAGTTGTAAAAATATTTGCAGGAACTCACCTTATCAATTTAGCAATTGCCAAATGGACTCGTATGGGTGTCAAATTTGGCTCATGTTTTCGACATGAATACATTTTTATTTTCAGGAATGGGGTTCTGGTTCAACTAAACCACTGCAGGTAGTATGTTTTTTTTTAATACGAGCTGTGATAGTGTTTATGTAAGGGAAGCTACTCCTTATAGAGGGCTGCATTTAGACAAAATAACTTTCATCCTCTCACAAAATTTTTACTCTGATTACCTTTGTATAAAGGAAACTACCTCTTTTTGGAGGTGTGTTTAGACAAAATTAACAACTTTCCTCCTATCTAGCAGATTTTTATTTGGAAATTGAGGTTTTGTCATTTTTTTTTGTTATATGTTCGCAGAATCTTTCACCCATTGTAATGTTAGTGGGCGGCAATATCTCGTGGGGGATGTTCTTGAATTTTGCCAGAGTGTTTTCAGTGGAATCTGTTTTGGTTACCAATCTCAATGATGCCACAAATATTAGTAACAAATCAGAATTTGTTGCATTCAAATCTTCGAAAAATGCTTATATTTCTTGCCACAGCACTTTTCCGAATGTTTGTGTACTAATGTCGCATTAATTTCAGATTTAATAAGGCGAGGGCTTCCTCTGGTGAATTGGGTGTAATTGTTGAACTTTCCTTAGATGATACTGCAGACCTCGTCCTTTTCAATGTACTTGGAGCAGTAGTAGTTTCTGGTGATACTACCTCGGCAATATTTCTTTTACCTGCAGATCTATAGCCTGTTTCTACTGCATAAGTCGGTTCACTAAGATCATGAGATCATACCAATTTTTCCACTTTCCTTCTTTTCGTATTTGCACTACTATCGGAAATAATTTTTAGGATATCCAGGAATTTGTTTTGGAGTTTCTGTGCAGTATTTGATATTATCATTTCCGTTGAAGTTTTTTCAAGCTAGTAATTATGCTTCTTGAGGAATACTGTTGCAACATTTCCATTTCTTGGCTATATCAGAACAGTCTGACTTGTGTTTCTGCACTTGGAGTGCATTCTTCTATACTTATTTGTTCAATTATCAGGCTAAGTAATTTCTCTTTTGTTTCAAGAGACATTGCATGATTTACTTAATTTCTGCTCTGTAAAACTCGAACAGATCCATTTTTGTGACAGACTGCAGGCCACCTATAAATTCCAATTTAAAACTAAAACAAAAACTGACAGTTGTCACTTAGAACACACAGGTTGGTATTTATAGACATTTCGCAGCACGCGCTACGAGCATACTGAGCTAGCCACGGCTATCCACTGGTTATTAGTACAGAATTCAAATCATATCCTATCGCTAACACTGGTTTATGAATACGAGAAACGCTGATAATCCACCGAAAACCCGCGCTAAAAATGTCTATGAATACGGCCCATAATATTTAAAAACTATTTTATGCAACGAAAAAATAAAAGTTTCTTCTTAAAAAGATTAGTTAAAATTCTGTACAACGGAAATATTTTACTTTGGACACAACTGTACTAATGCTAATGAAAATCCGGTTTTGTCGTTTCAAATGGGATTTTTACTTTACAGTTCACAACTACGTATCTTCATGTTCATTTTCCATAGTCACTTTACTCATCACTGAATTTCATATTAATTAAACAGACAGCAGAGTGACACTGTGGGAAGGTCAATCTTGCCTATCTAATCGAACTTCTAGTTTATATGGCATGCACTTGTCAAAACATTTACTGTTTGGAAACTAAGTGCTGGTGAATGTAGATTATTTTCAGCATGTTTCATCTTCATCTGCAACATCATTTTTCACTTTTGTCTAGCTAAATTCCCGAAATTGATCACTGTGCGCTGGTAAGAATGTATTATACTTTGTAGTGTTAAAATTTTGGCTTTCAAGTCAACGATGTGTAATTCTTCATTTAAGAAATGTCACATTTCACAGTACTGTGTTCTGGATGGAGTTTTCATTCTCTTCCAGCTATCAGTTTCTTTATTTGTAGTGCAGTAAAATGGAATTGTGTTGTAGTCTAAATAACTTAACTTGCACAAAATAATTGAGTGTTTTTTTCTGTTACAGAAAAAGCCTTCTGCTTTTGTCTACTGTTGAAATAGCATACAGAATGGCATCACGCAAGAAGGTGCTTCTAAAAGTGATCATCCTGGGTGATTCTGGAGTTGGTAAAACTTCATTAATGAACCAATATGTGAACAAGAAGTTTTCAAACCAGTACAAAGCTACAATTGGTGCAGACTTTCTAACAAAAGAAGTTATGGTAGATGATCGGATAGTCACTATGCAGGTCAGTGTGCCAAGCAAGACGTGTTATGTTTTGTGTAAAGAAATTCACGGGTGTTGACTGCATTTTATCAGTGAAAGTGCAAGAATTTTTAACACTTAACCTGGGACTGCTTGTGCCTACTGGTCACTCGATAACTCCCATGTTAGATTATAACAAACTTGATTTTTCCGCTTGTTAGTTTATATTTGCATTAACAGATATTTTTACACACAAAGAGTTTTTACGTTATTGTATCTATGTTTTAAAAATTGCACATGCAATAAATACAAAATGTTTAATGATTTTAGCATCAGTAAAATCGTTTTATAAACAAAATACACAAAGCTGAACTCTGTGCGCTTTTCACTGAAACAATAATTTCAGAATTCAACATACTTATTCATAGCTTGTTTTCCTTTCCCGAGTACTTAACAGATAATGTTGTTGTTGTTCAGTCAACTGTCCGAAGACAGATCTGAACCTTCAAGTGATACCAAAAAGGCATCACCTATGAGCGACTGGGCTAGGAGATAATGGAGTTGGGTGGCCAGTTCCTTTCCCCCTCCATTGCATACATCGCTTATTAGCTACGTATGCAATCAAAATACACAATATTGGAAAATTGTATTTCAAATATTCCTGCAATAATACTTCATTGAAACAAATGATCAATTCTAAATTGAAATTATTTTACTCCTTATTTTATTGGTCTGAGTAGGCTACAAATAATGGATTTAATATTTTATGGCTAATCATAAATATAATTATTATACATACAAAATTCACAAAGGCTGAAATAAAGTCTTCGAAATATTCTTGAATGAACACTTTTGACTGAAATAAACTAATTTCAAAATTCAGAATGTATTTCAGTTCATACTTCACTAATCTGCATCAGAGTAATGTTACTTTGAACTACGTTCATGGCAACTCTTCTTAAGTGTTACTTACATGTTGAGCTAGAACAAATATTACAGCAATATTGTGAGAATCTGTTCTTCCTATTGGTACGATGTGCACATGTTAACTTTTCTTCTTTCATATCTGGTCTTAGTAGACCGTTGATGTCCACAACGGTTTTTTCATTTTCTCCTTTAGATAAAGTGACAAATTTGTTAATGACATTTGTCTAATACGTGGTTTTGTGAGCAGCATACTGAGTTCAGTGAAGCAAGTCATTTGTGTTCGTCTTGTAAAAAATTTGGGCATTCATTGCTTCAATGTTTAGGAGACCGAAGAAGTTGTAAGAGGCCAGCAATTGCTTATTCTTCATAGAGAGTATTCCGATTTTAGACGATCCAAAATATCCACGTCTCTCTTTCTGATTCTTTTTGCCTCGTCAGAGTGTGGATCAGTGGTATCATTATGCATTCTAGATATTATCAGTACATTATTCTCTTCGTTCTTTCTTCTGCAAATAAGAACATAGAAGGCAGTTGTTGGCTGGTTTCTCTCCATCAAAATGTGAACATACTACTATTGAGTGGCCTTTCTTTCACTGGCAGAAGCTTTGGAGGAATTTTTTATTCTTCTAGAGGGTTCCTATTAATGTTAACCGCTGTGCGTAATTCAGTAAAGTAAAGCTTATCTTCTTGTTTGATGAATATGAAATAGTTTTAATTACATGTTTCTTTTTTTAGTAATAGTTGAGTAAAATGCAGTACTAACAGTAATATGTATAATCTGAAGTGACAACAGTGTATTTTGTACATTTCTTCCTGTGTGCCACCTACCTTTTATTATGTTGGGGACTATAGCCATTTCTACAGTCCATGAGGATTTACTTGTCTAGTCCCTTTTAGAAAGAGAAAGAATACTCACCATCTCTCTCTACCCTCATTTATGATGGTCGACACTCCTTCAAATGACCACGAGTTACCAGTGGCGGCATTCTCTTCCTCTTCAAATTCTGACTCCAATCTGCCAGAAAGTTCGTCTGTGTCGTCCAAATTGATTACGAACGAATAATAAATTTCCATCTACAAGTCCATCCTTCGCCCAATAAAATTTTTCAACTTTTTCTACGTGTTCACAGGCCTTCCTCCAATTTCCTTTCGTCACTTTCGCAAGTGCGCTCACTTTTAACCTGTTACACACGTTTTTTAAGAGTCCTGTTCGGGCGTTTCTTTCCTGTTGTTCGCAGCACAGTTCCGCTTTCTAGCGCTTCCTTGTGGTTTTTTGTTTTTTTTTTGTTTTGTTTTGTTTTTTTTTTTTCTATTTTAATCCTGTTAACACCACACGATGATATATGTCGCTGCAGCAGTTCTTTCGATAAAACTCGGCACAGATATTGTTTGTTTTCTGAATTTGAGTGCCTCATATTCTCCAGTAAAGAATTTATGTGCATTAATAACCATGTTCATACCGTCCGACTTCAAGGCTTTCCCGCGTTTTCCCATATTGCCTACCATTATTATTAAATACAAGAGCACAACACTCATTACAATATTTAAGGTAACAGTGAAACCATGTATCTCCGAAAACATTTTAATTTGTGAATTATATTATATTAAATTGGTACAACAAGATACAAACTCGTCCACACCTGTGGAGTAACGATCAGCGTGTCTGGCCGCGAAACCAGGTGGCCCGGGTTCGAATCCCGGTCGGGCCAAGTTACCTGGTTGAGGTTTTTTTCCGAGGTTTTCCCTCAACCCAATACGAGCAAATGCTGGGTAACTTTCGGTGTTGGACCCCGGACTCATTTCACCGGCATTATCACTTTCATTTCATTCAGACGCTAAATAACCTGAGATGTTGATACAGCGTCGTAAAATAACCCAATAAAAAAAAAGATACAAACTCACGTCAGTATTCACAAAATACAGTACTACTAACTAATGAACTCGAACAACCCCGAGACGCCACTGAGAGATCCACTAATTGGGTTTGCAAAAGTGTCAAGGGAGATGGGAGGAGAAAGGGAATTCCAAGAATTGTACAAAAGGAAACCTCTTGCCCGTCACATCTGGTGGCAGTCGATAGACAAGGACCTCAGACAAGGACAGTAGAAATCACGCCAACTTAATCCTCATGCACTGTAGAGATATAGAAATGATTAAGAAGAATCCTTTTCAAGTGAAGAACTGCCTTCTCTTCTTCCCTTTAAAATTGTGTGTTGTGTTGTAGATATGGGACACTGCTGGACAGGAGCGTTTCCAGTCACTGGGAGTGGCATTCTACCGAGGTGCCGACTGCTGTGTACTGGTGTTTGATGTCTCAGCACCCAATACTTTCAAGTCTCTAGACAGTTGGCGAGATGAGTTTCTAATACAGGCCTCTCCGAGAGACCCAGAGAACTTCCCATTTGTTGTTCTTGGAAATAAAGTGGATCTTGAGAACAGAGCTGTAAGTTACACTGAGATTTTCGCAGAAATTTATATCGTAGTAAATTTTTACACGTCAGCTTAGAAGAATGTAAACACACAGCCCAAAAATTTTTCATCCTGTCATTGTTGGATAAATGCTGGATGTCATACCAATGAAATGACTTTTGTGTCGCATCACATATTAAAAATGTTATTTTTGTCTGAAATGTAACCGTTTATTATACTTTGCAATATATATTTTTTAGTTACAAATTTCCCACTAAAAGAGCACTTTTCCTAGAAAATATCTATGTTGAAAAGTCGTTCAGTTCGCTATTCTTGTTTCTTTCCATAATGACTAGAATCTCGGTGGAAATGATATTTGGCTGTGAATATAATTTCGATACAATTCTTCATGGATGCAATGGACACACAGTTTACATTTGTCCCACTGAATCATGTACATATATCTTAGGAAGTAGTGGTTATCGTGATTGATTGTAATTTGATAATACCATATTTACTGGCGTAATTCCCACCTGAGTATTTTCCCTCGAGATTTTTATGACCCCCCCCCCCCCCCCCCCAGAATTTTATTTCTTTCGCGCCACTTAAGTAAAAGGGTGGACATTTTTTTCCTATCATAATATAACACTAAATTATGATTTTAGTTCTCCATCGTTAAAACATGCTAACAAAAATGTGACACTAAGACATCTGGCTTCGTTATTTCACCCATTTAATCCATGTCTTTTTCAATTCCTTTTGTAACACAGGAAATTTTTTTTCCTCTCTTATAGACTTCTGATGTAAGACAATTTGGACCAGTTTGAAAGACTGATACTAAAGGGTATTATTGTTATTTAGTCAACTGTCCGAAGGCAGGTCTGAACCTCACAAGTGATACTAACAAGGCAACTTAAATGAGGCAACTAGGTCAGGAGATGATGGGGAGGATGGCCAGTTCTTTTCCCCCTCCATTAGCTACATATTACACTAATCAGACTTCAGATGCATACAAACAATTGTTCTTCCTCTGACACATATCTAAAGGGTATTGTGGTTTGTAAATAACATAATTGTAATGTGTGTGTTTAATATTTTTTTTGTGAGAAAGAGAAATGTTTTCCTTTCGTAACAAATTAAATACCATGATTTGACTCTATACCTTTAGATTAATGCCTGAATAGATACAGGGCAGTGAATACAGGCAGATGTTCAGTTGCCATCATATGTTTTACACATTTCACAATGCGAATGATATTGCCATTTATAGTTTGTTTTTCTTGAATTACGAAAATCGATGCTCTAGTTTATAATAAAATAAGCTTAACTAGAGAGACCATACTTTCTTGCGTACATTGCCTCAGAAGTACACATGCACACAAAATAGTACATTATGCAACGAGCCTATAATGAAGGTAATTAAGAAGCGAGTGCGCGAGTTTCATAATTTTCATACGAGCTACTTAATTACCATTATAGGCGAGTTTCATACGACTTTTTATGCTCGACCATATTTATAACTTGATATTATTTATTTTTATTTATATCTGAACTTGACTAATGTCCCGTATGTAGTGAGATGTGCGCAGACGCGAAAGTATTGATTTTTTCCGAGGAACAGATGTTCACATTGACCTTGCTAGGCCATAAGAACCTACAGAGATAACATTAAAATTAAATTAGACATTGAAAAACGAGATGACAAATTGAATTTATTTGAATATTATTTACAATTAACGCTAATTATTATAGTAACAGAACATAACCTTCTGTGACAGTATTGGATTTCCAGCCTCAGTGACTTTTCGCTAATTCTCTTTCGATTGCATATTCGAGAATAATCGATACTTGCAGTTTTATAACGGTAGAAAGCTGACCTGTCATTGGCTGAACAGTTGTAACCTGAGTTGTCATTGGCTGAAAGACCTGACCTTTAATGAGTAGGTGTACTTTAATGACATACATTAAAGGTCTGCTACCAGGTGTATAATTACTACATTTCGGCATGGTCGAGCATAAAAATATTTTAACTACTTACAAGTGTGACTACTACTTGCTAGGTATTATGGACTTCAACAAACTTGCAATCTGAAGTGATAGTAATAATTTTTATATAAATAATAAAGAAATTTTCTGAGACAATACTAAGTATGTCTCATTTGTCAGGTTACAGTACACAGTACAAGAAAGAATTCACAAATAAACTCGTGTGATGATTCTTGAAGTTGAGCCCATTGTGTGTTTTTGATTACAAATAAATGCCCAATAATTTTTTACTGAAACTTCATAGTTCTTGTACATAGTTTCTGGATAAATTTATTCATAATTAGTAAGTGTTAAAATAGCTGTATTTCTGTGCAGGTCTCGACAAAGAGAGCCCAACAGTGGTGCCAGAGCAAGAACAACATACCATATTTTGAAACATCAGCAAAGGAAGCTATCAACGTGGAACAGGCATTTCAAACTATTGCTAAGAATGCCCTCGCCCAAGAGAGTGAAGTGGAGCTGTACAACGAATTCCCAGACCAGATAAAACTGACTGGAGAGCAGAAGGGCAATCGACAAGATGCCTGTTCTTGCTAATCTGGTAAGTTTTGGACAAAGAATACCATAGAGAGTGCGAATTCTTAGTCAGGAATCATTTTAAGTATAGAATAAGAGTAAATCTGAATAACTGTCCACTGACAATCACAACTTCTTCATTAGGTACAACAACTTCATAGACATTTTGACCTTCTCAACTATTTTCCGCCATTCATTCCTGTTGGGGACATATTTTGGCTAATTCCTTATTTCCATCTTTATTTTGTCTTCTAAGATGGCATCTATCCATCTGTTTTTTGGTCTTCCTCTGTTCCTTGTGTTTATTGGTTTATCTGCAGATGTGATTCTTAATGATATAGGTTATTCGTCGCTTGAACCCAAGAGCTTGCAAATTGTGGCAAAATTACACATTTAGAGCCTATAGTTACACAGAATGTTGTAGGTTAACTTAAAGCGCAATATAAATAAAACACAGCTCTCACAAATAATTATTAAAAGTATTACTATTAGTAATAACAAAATGTCATGCAGCAAAGTTATAAAACACACACAAAAATTGAATATAAGCACACACGAGTCGCCAAATGTGCAACCTATGTCACATCCGTTGGTCACGGTATAAGTGACGTTCTTCCACTCAGCAGTTGAATGTTGCCTCACTCTGACATATGACAGTTACATTTTTTGGGAGTAAAGACTCGCCATTAATAAATTGGCACAGGCGTGCGCCTTTGTCACTTCGTGTAATATATTTCCATTGCTGTGGCAGCGACATTTAAAATTTGAAAGTAATCTTAAAATTATTATTATTATTATTATTATTATTATTATTATTATTTGTAACAAATGTAACACGATACACACAAAATAAAGTACCGGTAAACAACGATAAATATGAATAATTTCAAGGGAAAAATTGTTACGGGTCCCAGGACCTCTGGTTGAATGTACAAGTGCTCTGCCAACTGAGCTATCCGGGAACTCCACCCGACACCATCTCAACTTTTCCCTTTATATCCACACAACTTGCATGGGCTGACGAAATGCTAGAGACCCACATCGAGTGCACACAAACTCTGTGTGACTTGGAGTTGTGGTTTTCTGTTAACGTACACAGTGACGTATATATTATGCAAATCTAGTCTTTCAGGTAAAGCTTCCTGTAAAGCAGATTTGAATAATTTCAAGGGAAAAATTGTTCCGGGGCTGGGTATTGATCCCGGGACCTCTGGTTGAACGTACCAGCGCTCTGCCAACTGAGCTACCCGGGAACTCCACCCGACACCGTCTCAAATATAAATATATTTTTTGTTGAGAAAAATTCAGGGGATGTAACACATAACCCTCATCCATGCACGCTACGCCCCTGCATTCAAACTTACTGCATCATGCTCCATTCTTGTTAACAGTAGAAAGATCTTCATTGACGTCCTTATCCTATGTAGATTGATCATCACAATGGAAACTTTTGCATATCAACAGAAATTAAAATATTTTGCACTTGTGTGAACAGCTTCATGTCGACTTAATTCACAGTTATTTTCCTTTTTTCCAGTTTTTAACCATGTGAAATTCTAATCATGTGTACAAATAATGCATGAAGCACACATTTGCATTTATAAAGTTTGAAGTCCTTTATGATTTCTTGGTCCAAGAGACTGAAGTACACAGATTTGTAGTACATTTTGAAGTTTAGCTTGTGTGTATGTCCAAAAATGTGTAGCTTAGAGATTAGCAAGTTTGATTCGTGACCCAAGGCTGCACTCGAACCCTATGTGGGTTAATTACCTCATTGTGTTTTTTCAGAGGTTTTCCCCAATTGTAGGCTGAACATTAGGTAATTTCATGGCGATTCCTTGGACACATCTAGCCAGATACCATCTCGCTGTCATTAAGTCCACCAATGCAAGAGTCTCTTTAATCAGACGTTTCAAGAACATGGGTCAATTGGATCTTGGTGGTATTTGTTGGTATGCAAATAAGAATACATGGATGACTTCCATCTTTTCCGAAAAATAGTCGTTCACTTCAGTAAGAAAATGGGCAAGGTGCAATGTTAGTCTTCTTCTGGATAATTTGTATAATGGCCACTTAATAATAATAATCCGTGGCGCTACAGCCCATGAAGGGCCTAGACCGACCAGCCGGCTGCTGGCCTCATGCCCACATGCCGAAGCAGAGGTGGACGATCTCCAACCAGAATGGAGGTATCGTGTGGTTAGCACGTTGATCCCCCCAACCGTTATAGCTGGTATTCGCAACCGGATTTCGCTACCTATCGTAGCTCCCCAAGTGCATCACGATGCTGGGTGGGCACCGGTCCCATACACTGGCCGAAATTTCATGAGAAAATTTCTTCCCCATGAGGACTAATGGCCACTTAATGATGCTATATTAACTGCATAGTTATCTTGCCCTTCTCTTTTGCTCATTTTTCTCTATAATGTTCAATGATGTTCAGTTGAGAGATGGAAGAAATAGTAGGGTGACCATACCATAATCTCATCAGTCATCACAGACACTACTCGAGCCAATAACGTTCTTGTTGTGTACCGTACATGCTGTTCAGATGTTCGAGCAAACATAAAAAGCAATATTGTTTACAGGAAAATAATTAGTTTCGACACTTTATTGCATTTTCAGTTTAAGATGCTAAATTATTACCAAGCCTCGGATTCTTAGGTTCGAACCTATTCTGTTGCTCTCCCATTACTCTCGAAATATCACTTTTCTTTTTTGTTTTATGGACAAACAAATAACATACTTAAATTTTTTAGGATCTGAAAAGACCTGATATGTAGATTAGGACATAAAATTACCTATTTTGCATGTCAGAACCAAAAAATACCTAATTCATTGTATTTGACCTATATATCCGTATTTTATTTACTTAAAATAACTGTGGAACTCGTTGAAATAGTATTGCCATTCATTGCAGCATAAATATCTTATTTTAGATGGAGTTCTTTGAAAGGAAAGCTCGATGAATCTGTAGAAACATCGGACAAATTGTAAAAGAAGAGGCTCATGACTGAGTCAGATGTGACACAATCACGTGGCCATCTCCTATGGGCAAAGAGTAGCCAGTGTTCTCTCTAACTCTAAGGCATGAAAAGTTTGATCCATTATCGTTTAGCAGAGAACTAGTGATACTGACTTCATATAATACAATTCAGTTTGCTCTATTAATGGAATTTTTTATTAGGCATGATCCCTTCAATTGAGCACTCCACTGTCGCAGTAGACCACTTCTTGAGGATTTTTATGAGGCGGTTTTTCTCCTGAAAGTAGTCATGTTCAGTGCATGACTGGTTTGCGGATGTATTAATTTAATAAAGATACAGTTTTTAAACATAATATGTATTAGTACTGGTAAATAGTTCTATAAAACATTTATTCACTACCACGTGAATGATATGGCTATTTTTTAGACTTACAATGTTATACAGAGAAATCAGTGAGTTGTGGACAGGTGTGACAGGGTTTCCACTGTGTACTGCTGGTGCACTCGCGACTGGGAAATTTTAGCTATGTTCAATGAAGCAAAAAATTTGGGTAAAAAAAACATAAAATTCCGGGCTCTAGTGGTCACTCAGTACAGGTGATTGTTAAGAGAAGTTTTACTATACTAGAAAACATTTAAAAATCAGATACTTGAACAAAATGGAAAAATTATCAGAGTACAGTGCCCTAAGTACAAGGGGGATCCAGGAAATAACGACCGTTTTGTTGTAATAATTAAAAAAAAAAAATTATTTGGAAAAAACAAAGTCTGTTACATAACTGAAGCTTCCTTTACTTCTCTACATAATCACCACCTACATTTAAACATTTGTCGTATCTGTTCACTAGCTTTAGAATTCCCGTGTTATACTCCTCTGCCGCCAGTTCATTAAGCCAGGTGTTCACTGTCTTCTTCAACTCTTCATCACTTCTAAAACGTGTACCACCCAGAAAGTCTTTCAGCTTAGTGAAAAGGTGAAAATCGCTAGGAGTAAGGTCTGAACTATAGGGCGGATGATCAAAGATTTCCCAACCGAATTGATCCAGCAATTCTCGAGTTGAAGCAGCAGTGTGCGGGCAGGCGTTGTCGTGAAGAAACACAACTCCTCTCGAAAGCATTCCTCGCCTCTTGTTTTGGATGGCTCACTGTAGTTTTTGTGAAGTCTCACAATAACGATTTGCATTGATCGTAGTGCCTTTTGGCATGAAATCCAGCAAAAGAACACCTTTGCGATCCCAAAAGACAGTAGCCATGACTTTTTGTGTTCAGAGAGTCTGTTTGAATTTTCTCGGTTTCTTGGGTGATGAGGGATGATGCCACTGACGTGATTGGCGCTTGGTTTCTGGGGTGTTGTGAGACACCCAGGTCTCATCACCAGTCACAATTTGATCAAAAAGGCGTCTCCATCTGTGTGATATCGCATCAAGAATGTCAATGCTGAGGCCATTCTCTGAGTTTTGTGTTGGTCACTCAGTTGCCTTGGAACCCATCGTGCACAGATTTTGTGGTAGCCAAGATGTTGCGACACAATTTCACCAAGCAAAGAACGAGAAATCTCAGGAAAGGCAATATGCAATTCGTTGAGTGATGTGCGCCTGTCTTGCAAGATTCTGTCATTCACTTTAGTCTTAAGGTCTTCTGTGATGAGTGATGGGCGTCCGGGTCGAGTTTCATCGTGGACATTTGTTCGCGCATTGTTGAGCATTTCGCACCATTTTCTCACATTTCTTTCATTCATTACAGTATCACCATACACTTCTTTCAATTGCCGGTAAATTTCTGCAGGTTTCAAATGTCGGGCATTCAAAAATCGAATCACGCTCCTCACCTCACAGTCGGCGGGATTATCAATCACGTCGTTCATTTTGAAGTAACACAAAATGCACAATGGCGACTTGTTGCAACCAGTACTCACAACATTATGAGAACACATGTTAAGGAAGCCAGTTGACCTTCAAACAAGGAAGGGGAGTCAGCTGCGCGGCGGGTATGCGCGAACGGTCGTTATTTCCTGGATCCCCCTCGTATATGAAAGTGTCAACATAAAATACACCCAGAAGTTTTGAGTTTACAAATTTGAAAATCAAAGAAACATGTTTGTGCTGCCATTCTGTACATAAGCTACATTTTCCTCATTTAGTTATAATGAATTTTGACTTTTCATTGGCGATTGGAAAAAGACCAACTGATTTCTTAGCATTAGTGTAAACTGAATGTACTTGTTTCAGGTTGCAGTCTGGGGGAAGAAGAACAGTATGAGGCCTGAACACAAAATTCAGGATGCTGGATGTGATCTCCTCCCTTGAATCACTATGGCGAGGGAACGACAGACTTAATATGCGAAAGAACAATAAAATGAAAATCGAAATTAATGATATTTGAATTTAAACAAGTTTTTGTGAAGCTAAATTCTCATTAATGTAAAATCAATTGCAGTTGTTAAGCAAGGACTTGGTAAATAATTAAAGGAACACTTTCCTGGTAACCAAATCTTAGTTAAAATTATTTGTTGCTGTATCTCCTATTTTACTTTTGTAATGTAAGTAAATTTATTTGCTGATTGTAAAGTAAGTGGATGTTTGATTAGACATCCTCAGATTTAAATAAAATCCTATACCAAGATTGGCCAACGGACCGAGTGAAAGAAGTGTAGTTGGTGAAGCGATGGACAGAAGGTTAACAGTGGTAGAGATTTCTGTGAAAATAAATACATGTGTTAATTTGTTTTCAAAAGAAAGTAAATAATATTGGTCACTGCATGCCTGACTTCTTAGTTCCAGAGGGAGTTCGATGTTTTGTGTATACAGTTTATTTGTGCTGAAATGGAGAGCTGGACAATTTTCTTTATTACTCAAATTGTATATTCTGTTAAAACCTCTAAAATATGTAATATTTTGTAGCGATCTTGAGGTGCCATAAGGCATCCGTTAATGATTTTAACCCAAAGCTAGTGTATTATTGAGAAGTTAATAAATCTCTCATTTTAAAGGGAATTGAGTTGACCACTGGGAGTGTCTGTCTAAATGTCGTTCAGTCATGGGCATCACTTTGTTGCCAAAGATAATATGAATTGTGATACAGATCACACTTGTTAGAGTTGAGAGTGGATAGTATAGCAGGAAGTTACCCTTTCAGTAATATACAGAGCTATTTCTATACACTTATTTCTCTCTCAGTTGTATAGATATTAACATTAGGGGTAGTGAAATTTTGTTGTGTGTCCCACCTAAGGGGAAGGTCAAGGCCCACAAAGTGTAGTGATCAAAGTCTGACAAAGTTGTACACATTCCATTTCTACAGTTAAGCCGAGGGCAACGGCTGCAGCTACTTTGAAGTTTCCTCCCCCTCTAAAAGAGACGTGGACAGTGATTTATTTTGTGGACCTTAGTGCTTTTCCTCTTGGGATTCTGAGGATTTGCAGGTGGACTTCGATGATTTCTTTGTAATTACTCGTATTCTCAATTATATTTCTTCTGGTGATATGATTTCTGTATATGAAGATGCTTATCGTAGACTTGATTTATGTGGTGTAATACATCTTTCTGTATTGACATGTGTACAACATGTGTTACAGAATGTGTGTTCACACGAGATTGCATACACGTGTGTGTGTGCCCTTTTGTGTTTGTGTAATGGAGACATGGGAGGTGGGGTTACTTGGCAAATACATTGAAATGTGATCAAAACAGAAGTTTGAAAATGAACTCAATATAATCTTTTTCTCCAATTCTTTAATATGTATTCCATTCGCATTTTTCTTTTATTGTAGTGTCATTTTTATAAATTTCTATTTGACTTGTGCATTTCTGTTTCATTATCAAGAATTTTCTCATTGGTTTCATCAGTGTTACAAAGCATTGAACAAATTCTTCCTTTCAAATTATTTCTCTAAGCATACAGATAGAAATTATAATTTTAATCACATGAAAAGATCGCATTTATAGCAGCAAAATATTCTCATTAGGGTTTACACTCCTGAATTCTGATAGCAAAATTTTAAAATGTTCATGTGAATAATCTGAGTTCTCAAGTAAGAATTTCTTCATGCTTTTGAGAGTGGTGGGTTTCCCCTATGCATTTTTCTAGTGAACTTTTTGGGTGTTTCATCGATATACTGGAAAAGAATACCTCTAACATTTTGGAAATTCCTATCGGTTTCATCTTTGGAACAGATAAGCAACTGAAGTACATAACATGTATTGCATTTGTCACATGGTTTCATAAGAAGTGCAGCCTATCAGTAGATAGTCATGTCAACATAACCATGATGATTGTATCTTGATATGTTAAACCAGATATGTGCAGACCTCAGTTTGTTCTGGCATTATAATACTCCTGCTCAACAGTGAAATATTAGCCCTTTTCATTCATAGATGGAAGCTGCATGGCCCATTTTCTTGGTGTGAATAGTAAAAATACAAGAGTGGCATACTATTATTGGATAGTAAATATTAATCAAAAAGGAGGAGAGATGCTCTGAAAGAAAAGGAAATTAAAATAAAATAATAAAATGTTAAATAATCAAAAGTGTTCAAAAGCATTTTTTTTACCCGAAATGTTGTATTGGGATCAGTATGATTTTTTTTTTCCTTATGTTTTCTAATTTTCCAATTCAAATTTATTCCATTTTTTATTTTTTGGAAAATGCAGTATAGCTTTTAATTTAATGTAATATGCAGTCATTTAATAATAAACTTGTACACACATCCCGTAATTTCATTTTCATCTTGAGTCTATTTCTGCAGAAAGACTTCCTTCCCCCCACCCCTCACGAGCCAAGACTTCATGACACATTAGGCATTTTTCAATCACAATTAATTTGGTGAAGAGATGAGGCCCATTCAAAAGTAAAAGATCTACATTTTACTGAATTACTGGGTTCAGACAACATAGATCACGTAATGAAAGACCTGTATTGTCTCCCTGAATGCGTGCACACGCGCACACATACACACACACCTTGTGTCCCTATCTCGCCTATATTATTTTGTATGATAATTTTGTCGAAGCACGTAGCTGTGGGCATATTGTACAATAGTTGGCCTAGTATGAACTTTGAGTGTGCAAGCCTTTCTATTTTTTTACGTGTTTAGCAGGATTGTCGCATGTTATTCCTGCATGTATTTTTGATCTGCAAGAGTAAATTCCCTTTGACCTTTGAGCATCGTAAAATGTTAGTTGATAGTTGTGTTTGTTCCTGTAGCTGTTCTTGCCTCTATTCCGTGCTGCCATTATGCGAACTGCTCTTTGCTCACCAAACCAAGAGAGAGATGTGTGAATCAGGCTACACTTCTAAGTTACTGAGTGACAGTTGCAGTAGTGTTATCTGTAGACTGAGCCGAAATAATTCACTATGTAGGTGAGACATCCAAAAATTACACGAGTACCTGATCACTGTAAAGCCCCAAATTTCAAAATGTCTGGTACACTTGGAGAACAGAAAAAGTATGTCTTTCCCCCCATCCCAAGATCTTGTATATTGTTACAAGGCTGTGATTTTGCACACAATTAGCAAATACTGTAATGTTTTAAAATTTGAGGTCTGCTTGTAATGATTGATCATTAAATTGGTATTGAAAAATATAATATTGTTCATTATACTCCACTTATCAACATCACATCCAGAAGATAGTGATTGTTTTTCATGTACACTTAATGGCAAAAAGAATGAGCCGGCGACAATTTCTTAAGTTCCAGACATATAACATTGTGCGCATGCTCATCTCGTCAAGGCCGTAGTTCACCAGGTAACACATAATTAAACCATTTAAATTTGCTGTATTTTGTTTAAGAGTCTAAATATGTTATGAAATTGAATGTAGGGTTGATTCTAGATACATCAGGGCCTCTGAAGAGTGAAATAATAAAATTGATAAATACAAAATCAACCGATGCGAATATGAACAGGAACACCACATATTATGCCAAAATGCTATTAACAGTCACAGTAGCATAAGTCGT
The DNA here is from genome assembly GCF_040183065.1 of Periplaneta americana. Classification (NCBI taxonomy): domain Eukaryota; kingdom Metazoa; phylum Arthropoda; class Insecta; order Blattodea; family Blattidae; genus Periplaneta; species Periplaneta americana. The sequence goes on from NC_091126.1 coordinate 9,019,271, forward strand.
TATGGCATTGGTCTATTGAACAAGTTGATAGTAGTAGCTCAAGGTTCGAATCTCCCAAAATCTTCTTTTTTTAATTACAAATTTGCCATCATATATGTCTTGCAAAGCTATAATTATGTGGTGATATCTCTTAGAATATGCCCAAACTCTAATAAGTAATAAACCTCCCTCTCTCTTTCAAGTAATACTCCTATCCATTAATAAAACGTTCTGTCTCGTCATTACGCTTGAAGATGGCACAGAGACAATAACTCGTTGCCCAGGTTCGCATAGGTTATTCTGCGTATGATACTCTCCGACAGGACTTCGATTGGAGGAATGTCATTTTCTCCGACGAGGTAATTATCTCTGGTAGCAACGATAGTCCTGCCCTAGCTTATCGTATGGATGATCATTGATATGATGAATGCTTCGTGAGACGACTTTTAACAGGCCGGGTTGCGTGAGGGTCGCGTGTTGGGGGTGGATGTCATACGATGGGGCAGGACTTCTGGAACGCATCCATGGTCAGTTTACGGCAGACGTCTACGAACACATTTTGGCAAATGTAATGATCCCTTCCGCCCGAAAACTATATCCAGAAGGAACACTTTTCTTCCAGCAGGATAATCATCCGATACACACCACCAACCGGATTCAAAGATGGTTTACGAGGAGGTGTGATGTCGACCCAATCGACTGGCCTCCAAAATCATCAGATATGAATCCGATTCAAAATTTGTGGGCTGCAGTCAAAAGGATCCTACGCTCTAATTGGCAGAACCACCACCCATTCAGACACCTAAGGAATTGTGGGACAGAGTTCTAGATGCGTGAGAGGAGATGGCCAAGAATTTAGACCTGTTCCATAATCTTGTGGACTCCCTGCCGCGCAGAATGAGGGCAGTTGTTGATGCATGTGGTTTGTGGACGAGATACTAGTCCCCACCACAGGCCTTTCTTTTTATTAATATATTAACAAATTGTTTATTTAATTATTTATTTGTGTTTGATATGCATCCGGTTTTTTAGGATGTGAAAAAAGTATTTTTGTTTATACAGGCCAGGTCTCGCCTATTAATAGCCCACAGGTAATGGACAATAATATTTTTACAAGGCAGGCATAACGAAGTTTGTTAACAAATGCCATTTCACATTTAAACTAATAAATTAATTAAAAATTTAAATAATTTTACCGTATCGGGAGGTGAACTCACAACCTCTGGTACGGATGTCAGAAATCTTACCGCTGGGCCCCACACAGCTCGTAAGATTTACTACATTATAGACGGACGACTTTCAATGAAGAGACACCACAGCAATGCCTTGCAGTGCGTTGCGTTTACACGAGTGAACCACGTGATAGAACTTAGCATTTCTATCGACCAAGAGTCGGCCCATTCTTTTTGCCATTAAGTGTACTGTCCTAAAAGAAACAGGAAAAATCAGTAATCTAAATACCAATCGAGATGTGTTCTTTCAGATTCTGGCATGTCTTACAATTAAATAATAATAATAATAATAATAATAATGTCTATCGAATGACAGAATTCACATCCTGTCAGACTGTGGATGGCAACTGTAGGAACAATGTTTACATGAGTCACGGCATTGGCTTACAAGGAGAAAATACGCCTTTGGGATCACTGATTTTTACGGAATTGTTTGAAATTGAAGTTAATGACGTAGAGTGATGTATGGTGAAGTAAAATCTTTAAAATGCTTAAATGCAGCTAAATTATTCGTGATAAAAGTTGCGGCATAACTAACTTTTTAATGCATGCACATACCTGCCTGCACAAGATTGGTTTCGTAATGGAGGGGACAGTGTTGAGACATGTTTAGCTTATTAATGTATTTAGCTTTTATCTTTCTCATTATTATTTAATAAAATGACGTGGTACTCCAAAAAGTCGTTCAAGATTTTCACAGAATCATATGTTCATATCATCCCTGTTGCCAGAAGAGTTGTTTTCATCATGCTGCTTTTGTGCAGAGTGATATTTTCGAACCCACTGTATTAATTTTGTTCCATTGTCTGTGTGCTAATTAATTCAACCAGTAATAATTTTTTACAAAAAAAAAAAAAATTAACGAGATCTTTTTTTTTGGGGGGGGGGAGGGGAAAGTTACTGCACTCTGAATTGGTGCTGACGATTTTCCTTCTTAATTTTGTATATTACACATATAAAGTGATATACGAAATGTTAATGACAGTATGCCCCAAAGCAGTGGCGGTTCCTCGGGGGAGGGAAAGGAGGAAGGTCCTCCTCACATTTTTCTTCTTTTGAAAGTAAATACCAAATGAAATATATGCCTTGAAATTCGAGGAAGATTCGATAATTTTTAAGTTCACAGCTATAAGAAAACCACGGTTAATCGAGTTTTAAACCAGGCGCACTCATGTGCTGCTAGAAAACTGTGAGAAGGATGCGAGATTGTTTGTGTGGAGGAAAGCCAATCCATTCCTCCTTTACTGCAGTTAACACACACAGACAACAGCGCACTAGCGGCCAGAGAAAGAAGCAGAGTTTTAAAGCGAGTAAATGAAAAGATAGGGAGGAGATCCTCCTCTGAATCAGCGTATGGGCGGGAAATAGAAACCGACTGGTCTTGCAGCAAGCTCACTACCGCTGCCATTTAATGATGCTGCATTCAACCAGACTATAACACGTCATCTAGGAGGAGAGAGAATAAAAACAGTTTTAATGTAAAGCTATGAAAGACACCATATAAACTTTTTTTTTTAAATTATAAATTAAAATATATTCATTGCACTTTATATAAGCTATGTTCATGGTTTGAAACTTTCGAGGATATCAGAAAGTCGAAGTTGGATTTATATAAAACAAAGAGGAAGTAGTTCTAAGTTAGTATTGCAGATCTTTTTCTCTGAAATTCACTTCCATTCATTGTCCACTAGACAGGACAACAGCCAAGTTGTCAGTTTTGTACAAATATATTTGAAATTGAAGGTACTGCAAACTACATTATTTTTAACATAAAAAATTAATCGGCCATCGGCAGCTTTGAACAATAATGGTAGTATGACTTTACAAGAACTGATATTCTTCAAAAGCATTTGATACTGAACTTGTAAAATGTATATGTGGCAACACAGACCACGTGGGTGGATGCAGTGTTCTCGCTTTCCTAACAGATTATTTCTCATTCCCATTTCCGTAAAACGGTTCCGGTTATGTGTTAGTACCTGGTCTCTTCCAACACGTGTGATGCTGTAGTGTGCGTGAAAAATGCTGCGAGGTTGTGAATTTCCTTGTAATTGTTAATTTGTGCAATTATTAAACAATGAATGGAAGTGAAAACATATTATATTTTGGACAATTTAGGAAACTCAGTTTACAAAAACAGATTATTGCTATACAAAAGAGAAGGCCAACCCTAACACTACCTGGTCTTACATGTATGCATATAAACTAATTTGTAGCTTGTTTCTCTCAAGAAGGTGTCATTTTGGGCTGTTAACTTCTTTCCTCCTCTTAAGAAATATGCAGGAGCCGCCACTGCCCCAAAGTAAGTACTGTACTAACTGAAAGGCAGTGGACTGCAACACTACAATTTGCTGTTCTTATTTTACATCACTAACTTTCATCCAAAAGAGTAATACTAAAATTCTGTAATGCTCGGGAAAAGTGACACAAGTCGGTTTCCACAAACCTTTTTTAATAATTTATTGACAACTTACGGAACATCTGTTCACTTGGAAAAAAATACATAGGTATTCCTCCCATTACAATAATTCATACAGAAAAAAATCAAATCGACATAAACCAGTGTAAGTTGTCAAATTATCAAAAAAGGTTTGTGAAAACTGACTTATGTCACTTTTCCCAAGCACTGCAGAATTGATGATCCCAAAAATGATGTGCTCACCTTGTTAGTACAAGTTAATTTAATATTGTGTTTTAACATTGATTACAGGAAGTATTTCTTTTGTATTATGTTTTTTGTGCGTGACAATTTGCAAAATACTTGGATACAGTTCTAATCTTGGACTCTGTACAAATGAAACGAATTGTATTTATCAACAAATGACTGGAAAATGATTAGTATGATGACACAAATTTCAAGAGGCTTGTTATGGAGTACCATTGCTCTCTCATTCAATTACTTTATTAGTAAAGTGATGAATATTGACTGTCTCAAACGCCAAGTGAAATAATTGCTTCAACCTTTGCATAGTATAAAATTGTTTCTCAGTCCCTGAGAAGACGACCAGGGTTGAGATGGCGTCAGGACATTGAGGATGATCTGCAAAGAGTTGGATGTAGGATATGGAGACAACGGGCACAAGACAGACATATGGTTTGAATTATTTGAGGAAGTCCAGGCCCTTTATGGACTGTAGCGCTACATATGAATGAATGATGTGTTTTAATAAAGAAAATTCACACAGTTTTATGTTATTTAGTTATGATCAAGTGACTGAAAAATAAGCTTCATATGACTGCAGTTTCAACAAGTTAGTACCATAAAATACGGACAGGTAATTTTAAAAAAATACTTATTCAATTATCCGGCAAAATCTCGTATCCGGAACTTGTCTGGTCCCATTGGTGCTCGTTAAGAGGATTATAATCTCATTATAAATGACTGATATTTGTTTTAATATTTCTGTCAATTTTAAGTATCGATCTTTGTAAATCGCAAAATACAGTAGCGTGCAAATTAATCCGAACACGACATATTTTTACATTTTCTGTCATTTTGGCCTCACAGCTGCTCATACCGCTTTAATTGACATCTGTAGTACGTGTAATTCCATTGTTGAAGGTCTGTCCGTTATTATTTTTTTTTAATAATATGTGACATTTTGCCTGTCGTTTTGAACTTATAAGCATTTCAGTTGTGTTGAAGACTTAATACTGCAATCCTGTGTACATTCTGTCGTCTTCACAAATGGATACAACTCCACGAAAACGGTCTAAAATTATAACACTAGCAGAGCATTCTTCTATGACACAGAGGCAAATTGCTACAGAATGTCACATCGGTTTGGTTACTGTTAATTCGATCATGAAACGATACAGGGAGACTGGATCCATCACACCCCAGAAAAAAGGAAACTGTGGCCGGAAAAGGAAGACTTCACCTGCAGATGATCGTTTAATTGTCAGGAAAAGTAACTTAAATCCTAGATTAACTGCTATCGACTTAACCCACGAGTTAATGGCTACCACTGGGGCGAATATTCACGTCACAACAGTGCGGCGTAGGCTTTTGGAAGCTGGAAGCTGGACGAAGGGCTCGTAAGCCTATTAAGAAGCAACTGCTAACCCCTGTTATGTGCGAAAAACGCTTAATGTGGGCAAAATTACATCAACACTGGACAGTGAATGACTGGAAGAATGTACTTTTTTCCGATGAGTCTTATTTCGAGGTCCATGGCCACCGTGTTTCTTACGTACGGATAGGATCCGAAAAAGTAACAGCAGCTCATCTCCAACAAGCACCCAAATACCCCCCTAAAGTAATGTTCTGGGGTTGTTTTACACATGAAGGGCCTGGAGCATTAATACCTATCAAGGGAATGATGAATTCTGACAGAATATATTCACTTATTGGAAACCAGAATCGTACCCCAGCTGCAAAAATCATTTCCGGATGGCAGAGTTGTGTTCCAACAAGACCTGGCACCATGCCATACGTCTCGAGAAACTACAGAATTCTTCAACAAGAAGAATATTCAGGTACTCCCCTGGCCAGGCAACTCACCCGACATCAACCCCATTGAGAACTTGTGGTCAATTTGCAAAAGAAGAATGCAAAAAATGGATTGTTCTACAAAGGAGAAGATGATTTCTGCCCTCATTGGTGTATGGTTTCGCGATGAAGAAATGAAGAATATTTGTGGGAAATTAGTGGAATCCATGCCAAATCGTCTCAGAGCTGTTATTAGGAACAAGGGAGGCCACATAGATTACTGACATATGTCTTAGATCCTTTTTTTTTTTATCCCGTTTGAGTGTTTTTGCATAAGTAATTACGTTGTTCGGATTAATTTGCACGCTACTGTCATATTAGAAGTGACTGCAATCAACAAAGTGTTATGTTATATGGATCAGCGTGAAATTAATTGCCTATATCAAGAGTGTTATATAACATCATGTAAGACTAGCTCATTTTCTGGATTATAAATATTGACTGGTGTAAAGCAAGAAAAGCGAAGTTGTCATCTTATTCAAATGCACAGTAAATGATACCATTAATGTATATAAATTTATTGCATAAATTATATTTTAATCGTGAGAACTATGAATTCTTTGATCTTAAAATGACACATAATTCTTTCTCTGAGTGCCTGTTCTGGTCGAGGCGGATTCGTTATTCGTATTCTTAGCTTGAGGCGCCTATACTGGCTGATACGGATTCGTTTATTTCCGTTCGATGATTTTGCTGCCAAAGAGAGGAGAATTGCTTGGGACTTCAAATATATTTAGGTGAGTTGGTTGCTATCAGTTTTGTACTACGTATACATGTAAACATTTTTATTATTGCTTCCCTCATAAAATTGCACCGTACACCACTGGCTAAAACTGCATCAAGCTGAAAAAGGATTGAATAACGATTTATTGGAAGACTTTTAATGATAGGGGTAATTCCCGCATTATTTTTTTGTTCAAACTTTCAATAAATTTTAAATAACCTATTTTGAATTCATCTTTTGATCATTAGATCTCTTTTTCTTGTCTTGGAGCACTTCACTATCACAATGCATTTTTTTCTGGGGATAATGGAATGTCATTGACCAGGCCTGCAGAACTCCAGCTCTTGAGAGCGACTGCTTTCCTCCCCTTTCTTACCCCACCCACCTTTTCTACCTGTGCGGTCACGGCGTTCTAGTTACGCTCGGCTGCATCAACATTCATTCTCGGGGCGGAAGTCGATCATCCCCAATAGAAGTGGAGTGAGGCTGACGTCATAGTTCCCCTACTTGCGAGTTCTGCAGGCCTGGTCATTGACCATTAGAATTCGTGTTCATAAAAACATTCTAGTTTAAGTTATTTAACACTAATATTTAAAATATGTAGTTTAAACAGAAAGCGTCGGAAGTCTGATTTTGATTACCGCTAATAACACAAATAAAAAAAAAAAATACAAATGATTTAAAACATTGAAGTATTATGTTGCCTTTCTGATTCACATTCGAATTCTTCCGCCATCAGTTTTTGTCTCGTATTCCATGCGCTCGTGAAATGTGCTACATTGCCACTAGATGTTGCGAAATGATATGCAATGATTTCCTGCCATCTGAAGGCGTATTTGCGTACTGGGTCGAGGATCCGGAGAAGATCGGTGTCGCTGTTCCAATACTTCAAAATAATGTAATATGTAGGGCTAGGATTTTGATGACCTATAAATCATCAAAAAAAGTCCTAAAACACTGCATTTATGACCTAAAAATCTTTCAAGAATGCCCTAAAACTTGATCTTACATAACTGGCTTAGTAGGAAAAGAGGTTTTGTACTATTTAATATTTAGACTAGTAATTAAATTAAATTTTACATAATTTTTCTAAGTAGTACACTTTAATTAATTATTTTACCTTATGTAGTTTCCATGTATGATCGTTCACCTCTGCTTCGGCATATGGACGTGAGGTCAACAATCAGCTGGTCGGTCTTGGCCCTTCATGGGCTATAGCGCAATGGATTTACTTTACTTTTAGTTTCCATGTAGTCTACCGCAAGGCCACTCTTATCCGGAATTAGCAGGTATAGAGGAGTCTATATTGAAGGGGTGGTTGGACTGATTCATTACATGGGATGTACTACGTTAAAATGGCAATATTTGTGTAGAAAAACTATAAAAATATTATACAAAATAATGGGTAAGCTTATTAATGGACAAAATATGTAAAGAAGTATCAAAGGAAATAAACATTATTTTACATTAATAATGGGGATTTATGGCCAAAATTAAATGAAAATGCCCAAAAAAATTACCGAATAAAACAAAAGATGCTCTTATGAGTTGAAACAGGCAAAAAAAAAATGCCCTAACAAATATGTCTTAAAACGCTTAGTTTATCACATAACATATAAATACTAAAGCAGCTATGTTTCTGGCGTATACTAGGAAAAAGTTGCAATTTCATCAAAATCCTAACTAATATGCGTGTATATATTTTATTATTGGTATCTGTATGATAGAAGTGTTAAGACCACCAATCTTATTAAAAAAAATTCAAATTATTATTGCAAGATTTCATTCTCCTTAGACGATCGTTTCCGTATTGAAAATCCCAAATGCAGTATATTACCTTTCTGAGAACGAATTGTTCTCTGCGTCATCTGCCGTTTACCCAAAGCAGGCAGGAATTTTCATTTTGAGGCACACCAACGAAGACTTCTTTAAGAAGAAAATCCTCCACATACTATAGATAAGTGGTCGTCAGCACTCGCTGAAATGTGCAACGGGTACGCGGTGCCGTCCCATGTGCACCGTCGTGCAACAGGGAGAGATAGAGAGCATACCCGCTAGAAGCTACGACTGTGTTTTCCACGGGGAAGGGAGACTAGCCCCAGCGTGCTCTGTGCTGACGACCCCTGCTGCAGATAGTCCGCAGGGGTGAGCTAGATGAGGCTCGCAAGTGCTCGCGCGAACCCTTTGTTCAATATTTATATTTGTTCCGTGCCCTTTGTTAAAATAGCTCGCGAGGAAAATCAAATAAACACACTTTGCTAATTTAATCATCTCCTATTATACATTCTGCTAAAGCGATCGAGTGAAAATATAAGAATTTAGCGGCTTTTGCACTGCTTGGAGATCTAATTATGGTTTCCGAGATTTCGTGGATTATAACTGAATAGGAAAGAACTATGCCCTTTTGCCATGAATTAAAGTCAACGCCAAAAAATGCGAATTCTGTCACCATTAGCAGCAAGGAAACTGAAAGAGGCTTTAGTGCAGCAGTAATCAGCGCAGAGCACCCTCGGGCTAGTGTCTCTTACCCGCGGATAAGACTCTGCACTATGGTGCATCCGTAGCTGCTGGCGGGTATGCTCTGTCCCTCTCTGCCTGCTGCACGATGGGGCATATGATGTTGCACCGAATATCCTTTATCCATTTCAGCGAGTGCTGACGACCACCGCTTTAGTGCAATGAATAACATTGCCACTTGTGAAAAAAATAAGATTACAATTTCCCACTTGTCCAGTTTAATGACTATTAAAATTATCGGCAAACCAATGAAAGAACGTGGTCCTGTTTGTGCTATCCTGGTTGAGAAATCATCGACTCGCTAGTGGCACTCGACTTATGGACTTTTTCACGAAGAAACTCCGTTATGAAAATTCAAAATGAAAAAAAAAAGTGACAAAAGATTTAAGGGAATTCCTATTATTGCTTGCAACATCTATAGAAGATTTAAGGTAATGGAATCAGGATAAATAAATATAATTTGCAGTATGTTTTAGTGAGTCTAATGGACGAAAAGAAATAAGCTATGGATAATTGAATAATAGTAAATCCTCCAATACTACTGCTACTGTTAATAATAATAATAATAACAACAATAATAGTAATAATAATAATAATGTATTAAAACAATGTATTATTAAAAGGACAATTATTAATTTAACTGGTATATACTCTGTCTCTGATTAAGGTTCTGGCTGATATGTACATGTATTATCAGGCAGTACATCTCACTTGACGATATGTGTCAGAGGAAGAAAAATTGTTTGTATACATCTGAAATGAGATTAGTGTAATATGTAGCTATTCAGCGATGTATACAATGGAAGGAGAAAGGAACTAGCCACCCTACCCCATTATCTCCTAGTTGCCTCATAAGTGGTGCCTTGTGGGGTTCGGACCTGTCTTCGGTCAGTTGACTAAACAACAACTGGTATACTCAGAATTGACCGAGCAAACTTTCTAATGTGTGAAAGCTTGCATCAAAATGAACATAAGAGGACGTTTTTCAAAACTCGATATATGCAAAACCAAGTTTTTTCAGAAAATGCGTTTTTTTTTTGTTTTTGACAAGAATTATTTATTTTAAAATATGTGAATTTCAGCATACGTAATTCAATAAATAAATGAACAAGGTGGCGTAATTAAAATTTGTTACAATCTATTGTTTACTGTTTGAAATCAGGTGTCAATTTAGGAAGGTTTTTTCAAAAGTCGATAAATGATAAGTAGTGAGTGGAAGATGTTCGTATAATCCTGTTTCTTTTGTCTATTTTCTGTTTTTTTTTGCATAAATTCCAGTATTTATTGATTTTTGACATACACTTTTACATTATTTATTTTAGATGCACAATAATGGATACATTAAACTAAACAATATATTACACAAACAAGTAAACTGAATAACATTTTTATGTAATCTAAATTTAATTTAACTTTTTTTCTTTATATTGTTGCATAATTTATTTTAGATACACCATAACGCATACATTAAATTAAACAATATGTAACATGAAGTTGCTAAACTGTATAACAATTATTTTACCTAATCTAAATTTATTTGAACTTATCTTTTTTACTTTCAGTTGCTTTCTAGCACATCCCTTGGATTTTCAGTTATTTCGAAGTACTTGAGTAAAACTGCAACATCATTTTTCTTCTCTTTGCTCACTGCACTTTTCTTTGGAAGAACTGTCGATTTAACATCATCTGATGGCAAGATTTGTTTTTCAAAACATCAACTTGAACTGGATTTCTAATGTAAGTGCTTGTTACTGATATTTCAACTTATCCAGGTTCTTTTTATACGTAATTACATGTTGACTATTCATCTTAAATTGCAGTTTTGACCGTAGTACTTTCTTTGAGCTTCCCTTGAGGTTTCTGACTTTCCAGTCTTTGTTTAGCACTTTCAAAGTCCCATGTTTCTCTAATAGGTCGTAATATTCTTTGGGTGAAGTGATGGTCTCTTGCCGCCTGTAACTTTTTTCTAGCCTGCCGAAAACACTGTCCAGAGCCATATAACTATGTCCCCGAACAGGAAAGAAGCTTACACTATTGCTAAATTTCTTGTTTCTTTCCAAGAATGCAGTTAGTGTAGCCATTATGACACTGTATAATTTCGGTTTGATTTATTGCAAAGTGTGAGTTCTGTGGACGAAACAATTTTTTTAGTAGTACCAAAAGTAAACATTTTGTTTATTGATATATGTTTTCTAACACAAAACCAGGAAATAAAATCTCAATCGGAGAAGCCTGCTCTGGTTTATGATGGCGAATACATTTTAAATATGACTGTCAGTTTTTATAGCTATATTCCATATGTTCCAACTTACAAGAGAGTATATTCCAAGGTACATGAACCTGTTGTACGTTCGAACACATTATATATCCCTTTATTTTATTTTTTCTTCCTTAATAGATCAGTAAAACACGAAAATACATACAGGAAATTGTAAAGGAAACTTCAATAATCATTTCAAGTATTTTTCATTAAAAAAATTTCATTTCTCAAAATTAAAAAAAAAATAAGGTGAAAAGTGTTTCAAGGTATAAGAGTCTCCCCTAATATATGGTTTTATTTTTATTATTATTATTATTTTTATTATTATTATTATTATTATTATTATTATTATTATTATTATTATTATTATTTATCGTCATTCTATATCATTCTGTCTTAAAATATTTTTGTAATGCCAATATTTTATGTTGTCTCAAAGTTACCATAAAATTCAATGTTTATCATGTGCATTTCAGTAGGCCTACTCATTATGGCTAGCAGAGTGTGATAGTTGTTACCAACGTCGGTCGTCATACACAGCCTCTGAACGTTCGGTAGAAGTTCAACGTACAGATGAACGCAACGTTACGTAACGCAAACGAACGTTCATCGTAATCCCAGCCTTAGAGTGTTTTATTGCATAAGAACTCAGTACTTTTCGTACAAACACCATGTCTGTAAAATAATGTTACAAAATTAAACTGTAATAAATTCAGCATACTTTTATTCTGTTTCCTTGGGTAATATTTGCAAAAGTTGGTAGCGTTCAAATATTTTTAGTCATGAGCGCGTACCGATGTTCAGTTTTTGTTTTGTTACAAAATGGCCAGTACGAGAGAGATGACCGATTGTATCGAAGTACAGCGAAAGTTCAACGGAATATTCAAGGGCTTGCAAGTTAAGAAATAAGAGATGTGATATTAAACTGTGTTGTAAACTGTATATGGAAACATATACAGTAATAGGGAAAGCATGGGCCAAGAAAAACGACTGTGGTGGGAAACTATCTAGTATAGTCCCTCGAACTACATTCGTCAAACATGAGAGATGCAGATTCTAAGGTCAGCCGTGCACATACTGTAGACTAGATAGGCCTATAGTTTTGTAGACATCTTGAAATGTATGAATATTTTGTATGTGGATAAAGCAAGACACTGAAGAAGAAAAAGAAAGTGATTTTATGTGGCTACGTTGGACAGAGTTCCGTTTCTATAGAAAAGGACATTTCATTTAGTTCATGGCCTTGTTATCCATCGTAAACTACGGTTATGGCGCCCTGAGCCGCCTCATATATTGCAGGAATATGAAAGAACACGTGCAGTCCTATAGTATGTCTCACAGGATAGGTAGGCTAATATTGACAGAATAAATACTGTTATATTCATTATCGACAATTTTAGTTACACAATCAATGTTTTCTCTCACAAAAAGTTAAGGCTAAACTAGCACTCAGTTACTTCCTACTTCGTTTAAGGTGCATCAACACGGTTTTTTTCAACTTTACGCATTCAAGCAATGAATGCAAGATTGATATTTAATATTAAGTGATATATTATAGCCTATAGGCTACGTCGTGGAGATGACGTTCAAAACGCCGCACTATGTAGACACAAAATCTTCATGCATAATTGAACGGGCGTTTAAACTTGATTCTTTCAATAGACTTTTTCTTCCCAGACTGCACATGGAAAATTGAACTGTGTAGACGTAGCTTTGTCAGTGTTGCCAACAGTTGTTCGTATAATCCCGCTAGATGGCTTTCGAAAACCCGCGATTTTCTAACAAATATCTCTAGATTTTAATGTACACTTATTATTCAATAATAATAATAATAATAATAATAATAATAATAATAATAATAATAATAATAATAATAACGGTCAAGATAGAGCATCCACCCGCCAATGTAACGACATCCGCCCGCCAATGTAAGGAATATTGCACACTTTTATAATTGCCAATGTGGCGCTATAAAGCAATTTTGAACACTTTTATCACAGACACATCATATTTAAATTCTTATTGCACGATATATGTTACCGTTAAAACCCAAAATTCGACAAAACTAGTTTTAAGATATAGATAGATAGAAAGTGAGTTTTCTTAAGATCTAGAATCAATGACAGGTCAGGTTTGGTTTGTTTAGGTTTTTTTTAGGCTCTTACCAAACCTAACATGACACTGATTCTAGATCATACGAAAACTCACTTTCTATCTATCTTTGTTTGCTTTAAAGTTTTTACTAGTTGAAACTGGTTTTGACGGATTTCGGGTTTTAACGGTAGGCCTAACATAATATATAATATGGAATTATCACTACATTAATACATCCATTATTTTACAAAACACACACTGAACGAATTAAATGTAATATTATGAAAGCCGCTTATAATGCTAATATGAATTTTATTTCAGAAACTTTAAAAATTAAAAACCGCTAGTATTCCCGCTAAGCGGGATAATATAATTTTACCCGCGAGACGGTTATCCAAAAAAGCTAGATTTAGCGGGAAAACCGCTGAATTGGCAACACTGAGCTTTGTACACCTTCAAGTGCTTAAGAGCTCTTTCCTCATTCATACCAACATAACTTTGGTTTACGAAAGTTTCACGCTAGTGTACATTCACGTTATGCCTTGCATATATGAATCTGTGGCAGGTTAAGAGAGGTTATTTTAGGCTTTTTATGCCATGCATATGCGAATCTGTGACAGGTTATGTTAGTTTAGGCTATTATTACGCCTAGTATATACGCTGGGCAAAGACACCTGTTTTTTTATGATGTTAGATATAAGGTAGTGTAATTATCATTGAGCTCTGTATTGAACTGGAGGCACAACTCAATGATTTAAAATCGTGACGCGAATCCTGTGCGCCTGAGCGTATTGTTATCTCTTTCTAACATAGTGTTGGCCTTGTCTCTCTTGCAGTGAATGCTATCGAACACAATTACGGTATTTTTATTGCTTACTGCGCATGTGTAACATGAACCTCACGAAAGACCAATGCCTTCTCGTATAGATTCACAGATGAAAAGGAAGTTACAGACCGATTATTTAGTCCTGACAGCTCAGCGACGCGAAAGAGGGGAAGTAATCGGAGGAGTGGGGAGAGTTCCGGAGTAGAGGTAAGGGCGAGCAGTCGGTAAAGGCAAGCGAGTGAATAAACCAAACACCCCTTGGCGTAACTAAATGGACTTGCCAGTCCCACGCGCACATCTCCGGCGACTGTCAGGACTAAATAATCGTACTATACATAGGAATTTTGAATTGATTGGATTTGAGGAGGAAATTGTGCTTTTCCAATGTTTGCAGATGGGTGCTCCACAGATGCGAGTAGTGATGATTGGACAGTACAATCTGAGTCACATACAGATGGTAGCCCCCCAAGTTGTATTGTGCCAATAATCTTTTTTTATTTTAATATAAGTTGTTATTATTAAGTTCGGTTGATTTGGGCTTCCACCTGCAACTGATGTGTATTTTTTATATTCGGAAAATTTCCTTTTACAGGTCTTTTTGAGATTTTCATACTTCCCCTTTAATATCTTCCAATCTCTTACCGGTACTACAGTTCCACTAATTTCATTGAAACTTTCTGCTAGCTCTTGCCAAGCTTTTTCTTTGTCTTTTAAAGATACACTATCAGTTTTCTTACATTCTAATATATCTTTCTTTGTACTAACTAAAGAGAGCAGTAAATCAATTTCTACTGGACTAAAATTCTTACTTTCTTTCCCTGAATTCTCCATGTCTGAACACAGGACCTTACAGTCATGTTGTCATTAGTATTCTATATTATGGAGTTGTGTTGCATCTAAAGCTACACCACACAAGATAATATATCAGGTTTAAAAAAATAACAATTTTAGGCTTAATAATTATGGTGTAAGTTACTGGTACTGCTTAATTTTCAGTGAAGTAAAATTATAATATATACTTTTGAAAATATCCAAGTTTAACATGAATAATAAACAATGTTACATGTACTACAGTGAATGAAACTTACTATATGTTAATTTCATCCCTTTGTTTCACTGATTCACCAAAAAAGTTTTAATCATAAACGTACTGATGGATAAGGTGCTGGTAATGTTTAATTTCCAGTGAAATAAAGTTATAATATACATTTGAAAATATGCAAGTTTAACATGAATAATAAACAATGTTACATGTACTGCAGTGAATGAAACTTATTTTATGTTAATTTAATCTCTTCATTCACTGGTTCACCAACAAATCATGGAAGTACTGATGAATAAGGTGGTTTCGCCTGACAGTATTTTCTGCTACATTTGGGTGGTTGTTAGCTGCTTGAGGGAAGTTATGCACAGCGTTAATGGCATGCAACTGGTCATCAGTAACAGGAGGTATATTTTCATTCTCATTGCAAGCTATATTATGTAAAATAGCTGTTGCCACAATTACACTTTGAATTCTGTCCAATTTTAGCCTGATTCCAGTAGCTAAAACAGGAAATCTTCTTTTCTATACCTCATAGCTCCTCTCTACTGGATTTCTAGTCCTTGTGATGGCCTCCTGAAAAAGTTGTTTCTCTGGCGTATGTGTAATTGTCAGTGGCGTAATGAGATAATTTTGTACAGCATATCCACTATCTCCAACTAGAATGGCTGCACCAAATTCTCCATCTTCAAATCGCCCCTTAATTCTTGAAGAATTAAAAATATGTGAGTCATGAGATGAGCCTGGCCACCTAGCCACAATGTCTCGAATCAACAAGGAAGACTCAGACACAGTTTGCACATTAATTGAAAAAAAAAATCCTTGCGATTTCTGAAGATTTCTGCATCTCCTCCATCTGGTGATCGTATTTTAACATGTGTACAGTCAATTGCACTTATATAGTTAGGAAAATGCGAAATCGTATAAAATCCGTGCTTAACCCTTGCCGTTTCTTTAGGTGTTGTTGGCATGTTGGTATAACGCTGTGACAAATGTCCTATAGCTGTAAAAACTTTTGCAAGGACTGAGAGAACAGAGACTGGAATTAGAGTACAGAGAGTGGACTCAGAGGACAGAGAATGATCTGAAAGTACAGAGAGTGAATTAAAATTACAGAGAGTGGACTAAGAGGACAGAGAATGGTCTGAGAGTACAGAGAGTGAACTGAGAGTACAGAGAGTACAGAGAGTGGACTGAAAGGACAAACCGTGGACTGAGAGGAATGACAGTGGACTGAGAGGACAGAGAGGAACCTGGGAGGATAAATAGAGCACTGAGGGATAGGGAGTAAGCTAAGAGAACAGAGGGAACAGAGACTGAACTGAGTGACTGAGAGGACAGAAAGTGGACAGAGATTACAGAGAGTGAATTGAGAGTACAGAGAGTAGACTGAGGGACAGAGAATGGAATGAAGGGACAGAGTGGACTGAGACGACGGGAGAGGACTCAGACAACAGTGTGTAGCCTGAGAGGACAGACAGTGGACTGAGAGGATAGGGAGTGGACTGAGGGGATAGGGAATGAGCTAAGAGAACAGAGAGTGAACTGAGAGAAAAGAGAGTGGACACAGAGAATGTTGAGTATACTGAGAGAACAGAGAGTGGACTGAGAGGACAGAGAAGGGGCTCAGATTACAGAGAGTGAATTGAGAGTACATTGTGTGGATTGAAAGGACGGAAAGTGTTACAAAGAAAACTGAGAGGACGGAGTGGGCTGGGGAGAAAAAGAGTGAACTGAGAAGACGCAGATTGGACAGAGAGGAGAGAGAGAGAGAAAGAGAGGACTGAGAGGAAAGAATTCTGACTTGCAGTTTCCCCAGTTCACTCTCAGTCTTCTCTCTATCCTCTCAGTCCATTCTCTGTCCTCTCAGTTCACTCCCTGTACACTCAATCCACTCTCAGTTTTTCACCTCACTCTGTCCTCTCAGTCTATTCTCGGTCACCTGAGTCCATATTCTGTACTGTCTGTCCTCTCAGACTACTCTCTGTTCTCTCGATCCACACTCTGTCTCCTCTCGGTTCTCTCAGTCCACTCTCTTTCACCTCAGTCTACTCTCTGTCCCTTCCCTGTTCTCTCAGATCACTCTCTTTTCACTCTCTCTTCTCTTCCATTCTCTGTCCTATCAGTCCACTCTTTGTCGTCTCAGTCCATTCTCTGTCCTCTCAGTCCACTCTTTGTCTTCTCAGTCCATTCTCTGTCCTCTCAGTCCACTCTCTGTATTCACTCTGTCCTCTGAGTCCACATTCTGTTCTCTCAGATCACTCTCTGTTCACTCTCTCTTCTCTTCCATTCTCTGTCCTATCAGTCCACTCTTTGTCTTCTCAGTCCATTCTCTGTCCTCTCAGTCCACTCTTCGTCTTCTCAGTCCATTCTCTGTCCTCTCAGTCCACTCTCTGTATTCACTCTGTCCTCTGAGTCCACATTCTGTGCTCTCAGTACACTCTCTGTTCTCTCAGTCAGCTCTATCCTCTCTGTCCACTCTCAGTTCACTCTCTGGTCCCTCTCTATTCTTTTAGTTCCCTCGCTATCCCCACAGTGCTCAATCTATCCTCTCATCTACTCTCTGTCCTCTCATACCACTTTCTGTTCTCTCAGTCCACTGCCTGTCCTCTCAGTACACTCTCAGTGCTCACAGTCCACTCTCTGTAGGCCTACTCACAGTCCACTTTCTGTACTCTCAGTCCACTGCCTGTCCTCTCAGTACACTCTCAGTGCTCACAGTCCACTCTCTGTAGGCCTACTCACAGTCCACTTTCTGTACTCTCAGTCCACTGCCTGTCCTCTCAGTACACTCTCAGTGCTCACAGTCCACTCTCTGTAGGCCTACTCACAGTCCACTTTCTGTACTCTCAGTCCACTGCCTGTCCTCTCAGTACACTCTCAGTGCTCACAGTCCACTCTCTGTAGGCCTACTCACAGTCCACTTTCTGTACTCTCAGTCCACTGCCTGTCCTCTCAGTACACTCTCAGTGCTCACAGTCCACTCTCTGTAGGCCTACTCACAGTCCACTTTCTGTACTCTCAGTCCATTCTCTGTCCTCTCAGTCCACTCTTTGTCTTCTCAGTCCATTCTCTGTCCTCTCAGTCCACTCTCTGTATTCACTCTGTCCTCTGAGTCCACTTTCTGTTCTCTCAGTCCACTGCCTGTCCTCTCAGTACACTCTCAGTGCTCACAGTCCACTCTCTGTAGGCCTACTCACAGTCCACTTTCTGTACTCTCAGTCCACTCTCTGTACACTCAGTCCACTCTCAGTTCACTCTGTCATTTTTGTGCCTTCTCTGCCCTCTGCCTTCCCTCCGACCACTCTGTCTCGTCTCAGAGTTCAGTTAATGAAGGAAAGAGACGACTGAGAATAAAACAATGACTGAGAAGACAGTGATGATTGAAATTTAGCGGAAGGGGTTCAATATGTAAGGTTTTTTTTTTAGATCTAAATTTTCCAGCAAATCCTTCATACCCACAGTAATGAATTTTAATTTTAAGGGGCTCGAACTAAGGCGATAACACGCTCACTAGGTTCAAACTACAGTCCGATATTTAAACGGAGGGGGTTCATTATGTATACAAGTTTAGATTTTTCCTGCAATTCTTTATTCCTACAATAAGCAATTATACATTTTCGGGGCTCGAACTCAGGAAGTAATTCGGTCATTGGGTTCAAACTACAGACTGTAATGTGGCGGAAGATTTGCATTGTGTATACAAGTTTTTAGTTTTTCTTGAAATTTTTTATTCCTTTAATAAAAAATTATAAATTTTCGGGGCTCGAACTCAGAGAATAATACCGTCATTGGGTTCAAACTACAGACTGTAATGTGGCGGAAGATTTGCATTGTCTATACAAGTTTTTAGTTTTTCCTGGAATTTTTTATTCCTTTAATAAAAAATTATAAACTTTCGGGGCTCGAACTCAGAGAATAATACCGTCATTGGGTTCAAACTACAGACTGTAATGTGGCGGAAGATTTGGATTGTGTATACAAGTTTTTAGTTTTTCCTGAAATTTTTTATTCCTTTAATAAAAAATTATAAATTTTCGGGGCTCGAACTCAGAGAATAATACCGTCATTGGGTTCAAACTACAGACTGTAATGTGGCGGAAGATTTGCATTGTGTATACAAGTTTTTAGTTTTTCCTGGAATTTTTTATTCCTTTAATAAAAAATTATAAACTTTCGGGGCTCGAACTCAGAGAATAATACCGTCATTGGGTTCAAACTACAGACTGTAATGTGGCGGAAGATTTGCATTGTGTATACAAGTTTTTAGTTTTTCCTGAAATTTTTTATTCCTTTAATAAAAAATTATAAACTTTCGGGGCTCTAACTCAGAGAATAATACCGTCATTGGGTTCAAACTACAGACTGTAATGTGGCGGAAGATTTGCATTGTGTATACAAGTTTTTAGTTTTTCCTGAAATTTTTTATTCCTTTAATAAAAAATTATAAATTTTCGGGGCTCGAACTCAGAGAATAATACCGTCATTGGGTTCAAACTACAGACTGTAATGTGGCGGAAGATTTGCATTGTGTATACAAGTTTTTAGTTTTTCCTGAAATTTTTTATTCCTTTAATAAAATATTATAAATTTTCGGGGCTCGAACTCAGAGAATAATACCTTCATTGGGTTCAAACTACAGACTGTAATGTGGCGGAAGATTTGCATTGTGTATACAAGTTTTTAGTTTTTCCTGAAATTTTTTATTCCTTTAATAAAAAATTATAAATTTTTCGGGGCTAGAACTCAGAGAATAATACCGTCATTGAGTTCAAACTACAGACTGTAATGTGGCGGAAGATTTGCATTGTGTATACAAGTTTTTAGTTTTTCCTGAAATTTTTTATTCCTTTAATAAAAAATTATAAACTTTCGGGGCTCTAACTCAGAGAATAATACCGTCATTGGGTTCAAACTACAGACTGTAATGTGGCGGAAGATTTGCATTGTGTATACAAGTTTTTAGTTTTTCCTGAAATTTTTTATTCCTTTAATAAAAAATTATAAATTTTCGGGGCTCGAACTCAGAGAATAATACCGTCATTGGGTTCAAACTACAGACTGTAATGTGGCGGAAGATTTGCATTGTGTATACAAGTTTTTAGTTTTTCCTGAAATTTTTTATTCCTTTAATAAAAAATTATAAATTTTCGGGGCTCGAACTCAGAGAATAATACCGTCATTGGGTTCAAACTACAGGCTGTAATTTGGCGGAAGATGTGCATTGTATATACAATTGTTTAATTTTTCCTGCGATTTTTTATGTCTCTAATGCAGAATTATAAGTTTTCGGGGCTCAAACCCAGGAAATGATGCCGTCACTGGATTCAAACTACAGACTGTAATTTTGAGGAAGTGGAGCATTGCGTGTACATGTTTTTGGACTTTTTCTGTAATTTTTTATACCTATGATGATGAATTATATATTTTCGGGGCTCGAACTCGGCCTTAATTGGTTCCTATGTTGGCGGTTCCGTAGATGAACCGTTCGTACTACAAACACAATCTTTGTAATAAGACAGCAGTATTTTACACTCTTTGCGCGTCTTGTACTCTCTGCTCGACCTGCATTGGGTTTTTATCGAGAGGAAGATTGGCATAAGTAACAATTTTCATTACAGTGGAGGCAGATGAGTTAAGGTTGGTAGCGCAAAAGGCATGTTGCCACTCTTTCAGATGTTAAAGCATAGGGGGACAAATACTGCAGAAATAAATATCTTAAATAAAAAGTTACTAGCAATTACAAATGATTGTATCCACTACTGACGTCCACACTTCACCGAAACGATACTCTCAGTTGTATTGCAAATAAATAAAGAAGAGAATCAATAAAATAAAATAATATATGAACGTAAGTAAATAACTATGCATGAGTTAGTTAGGAAGTAAATGAGTAAATTTATAAGTTGACTTAGGAAGAAGTATTGGTATCCGCTCGCATTGCAGCATAGTATATAGATATGGTTGAACAACGATAGACAGTTTGATGCTGGCTGCAGTACAGTTGATTCAGATAATTAATTCAGATTATTAAGTATTTTTATTTTGTGTTGATTAGCGTTACAAATTTAAGTTATATCTCTAAACTATTAATGAATAATAGTCATTTTAAATTTACATAATATTTATTTATGTAATATCATTTTTGTCTTTGTAGCTATGCGTTTTTCAATTTCTTCTCCAGCACGATTCAGATTATGAACAATATTTGAGTCGCGAGTTCTGCACCAGATGTTTCTCAGGTTACAGTAGCATCTGCCAAAGACCCAAAATTCGACCAAATATAAATTATATTTTATTCAATAACCGAATCGTTAAATAGATTTTTTTTAGATATTTTGATTGCTACGGAATCACTATAATCACTTTCTGTACTGATTGGATATTATCACAATAATATGTATAATTACATGCGTTCATCTTAATTCCCCATCGGGTAACGATTTTAGATGGAGGAATATGTACGGGGCTCACTTTTTTTTAAATTTAGAATCATGATACGTTGGCTTAACAAACACTTTTGTAACATTAACCATTACTCTGTCAACTTTGGGAAATAGCGTTCTCACCTCTTCTGCAAGCATGTGTAAGACATGTCACGGTAACATAATCGAATAATGCTGTTGAAGAAACTTTGTCGATCTGTTCATGGAGGTTGCAACATTTGTGACAAATACAAGACATTTAATTCAATTCAATTCAATTCAATTTATTTGGCCATTAGACATACAGTTTTAGGCTTCGTCAGAATACATTGAAAACCATATAAGTACATTTAAAAAAACACTAATAAAAGACACAGTAAAATTTAAATAATACAATGAAAACCTGAAGTAATTTGAAACTTTTAGATTAAAGAAAACTAACTAAATTGGAATTAAACTTATTTTATTAAAATGCAATATCATACAAATTTGTGTTGAAAAACTCAGCAACAGAATAAAAAGGATTATTTAATAACCAATTGTAAAATCTAGTTTTGAAGCTATTGATTGGTAATTTATAATATTGACTGGGGAGCTTATTATATAATTTCATCCCCATAATTAAAACGTTTGTGTTGCTCTTGTGTAATCTACTTACTTACTTACAAATGACTTTTAAGGAACCCGAAGGCTCATTGCCGCCCTCACATAAGCCCGCCATCGGTCCCTATCCTGTGCAAGATTAATCCAGTCTCTATCATCATATCCCACCTCCCTCAAATCCATTTTAATATTATCCTCCCATCTACGTCTCGGCCTCCCTAAAGGTCTTTTTCCCTCCAATATGGAATATTAATTTTTTCACAATTTCTAATTTCATGATCATGTATTTTGACCACTAATGAGTAATTGTCAATATTTTGTCGAGTGTAAAGTACTTAGATCATATATATATATATATATATATATATATATATATATATATATATATATATATATATATACATACATACATACATACAAATTTATGATTGTTAAAAATCTGTGACTGTCTGAAAAGTGGCCGACAATGTTGCAGATAGTTTGATTTACATAAAATTCTAATACGATGAAAGAGTAATGGAACGGAGAAAAATTCTCTCCGGCGCCGGGATTAGAACCCGGGTTTTCAGCTCTACGTGCTGACGCTTTATCCAATAAGCCACACCGGATTCCACCCCGGCGTCGGAAGGATCGTCTCACTTTTAAGTTCCAACTCTTGGGTTCCCTCTAGTGGCCGCCCTCTGCATTACGTCATAGATATCTATGAACCTATGACCGAAGTCCACACAGGTTCATAGATATCTATGACGTAGTGCAGAGGGCGGCCACTAGAGGGAACCCAATAGTTGGAACTTAAAAGTGAGACGATTCTTCCGACGCCGTGGTGGAATCCGGTGTGG
Organism: Periplaneta americana; assembly: GCF_040183065.1. NCBI lineage: Eukaryota > Metazoa > Arthropoda > Insecta > Blattodea > Blattidae > Periplaneta > Periplaneta americana. The sequence continues at coordinate 9,042,304 of NC_091126.1, forward strand.
CTTAGTGGATGAAGCGTCAACACGTAGAGCTGAAAACCCGGGTTCAAATCCCGGCGCCGGAGAGAATTTTTCTCCGTTCCATTACTCTTTCATTGTATGATGACGCAGAATATCTGCATGGAAATATCATATGTATTTCGGTACATTATAATAATATATAAAATTCTAATGGCTTTCTTTTGTAAAATCAACACGCTTCCAATTTTGGTTCCATTTCCCCAGAAAATTAGGGCATATCGGATTATCGACTGAAAGAAAGAAAAATAGGCACATCTTAAATAATTTTGAGAAACGGAAGTCGTTAATTTCTTTAACAAATATAAAACTCTTGATAGCTTTGTGCATATGTAGGTATTCGATGTGCTTATCCCATGTTAAACTGGAGTCTATAAAAAGTCCTAGAAATTTTGTGTAGTTGAGTCTGTTGTCCTTATTTATTAGATGATTTAGGCTAAAAGTTACATACAATACACATGATGACCAAAGTAAACTCATGCATTATTAAAAGTTCACGCATGGTAGAATTAAAACATCCCCAAACAGACGCGATACGGACCACATTCCGATAGCGCGCAATATCGCACTATCGCGAGGAGGTACCCAAACTGGCGCGTTATACATTTGTCGTACATTATTCTTCCGCACTGTTGATTTTCCTCCGTGTGTACTTTCTCAAAAAGCCACGAAATTCCTCATATACGCTGCAATGATGTTTCATACAAATCTTCAGAAAATGTTCTTTCACTTAATTTTGATGTAGACTCCGTTGTAGCTAGTTACTTGATGTTTCCTGTCGCAAGCACGTGTTTGTTTAATAGTATTTTTGTTTCCTAATGTTACATGCTATGTACCCTTCCACTTTCACTGCACACAACTTTCTTCATTGTCGTGAACAGAAAACGCATTTTGTCCATAATGGCCAAGATATTTTCTTAGGACCTCTATCTTATTTAATTATGGCCCTGGCATTAACATACATGTAGGTCGTTAGCCTGATGTGTTGCTTTCACTGCACACAACTTTCTTCATTGTCGTGAACAGAAAACGCATTTTGTCCATAATGGCCAACATATTTTCTTAGGACCTCTATCTTATTTAATTATGGCCCTGGCATTAACATACATGTAGGTCGTTAGCCTGATGTGTTGCTTTCACTGCACACAACTTTCTTCATTGTCGTGAACAGAAAACGCATTTTGTCCATAATGGCCAAGATATTTTCTTAGGACCTCTATCTTATTTAATTATGGCCCTGGCATTAACATACATGTAGGTCGTTAGCCTGATGTGTTGCTTTCACTGCACACAACTTTCTTCATTGTCGTGAACAGAAAACGCATTTTGTCCATAATGGCCAAGATATTTTCTTAGGACCTCTATCTTATTTAATTATGGCCCTGGCATTAACATACATGTAGGTCGTTAGCCTGATGTGTTGCTTTCACTGCACACAACTTTCTTCATTGTCGTGAACAGAAAACGCATTTTGTCCATAATGGCCAAGATATTTTCTTAGGACCTCTATCTTATTTAATTATGGCCCTGGCATTAACATACATGTAGGTCGTTAGCCTGATGTGTTGCTTTCACTGCACACAACTTTCTTCATTGTCGTGAACAGAAAACGCATTTTGTCCATAATGGCCAAGATATTTTCTTAGGACCTCTATCTTATTTAATTATGGCCCTGGCATTAACATACATGTAGGTCGTTAGCCTGATGTGTTGCTTTCACTGCACACAACTTTCTTCATTGTCGTGAACAGAAAACGCATTTTGTCCATAATGGCCAACATATTTTCTTAGGACCTCTATCTTATTTAATTATGGCCCTGGCATTAACATACATGTAGGTCGTTAGCCTGATGTGTTGCTTTCACTGCACACAACTTTCTTCATTGTCGTGAACAGAAAACGCATTTTGTCCATAATGGCCAACATATTTTCTTAGGACCTCTATCTTATTTAATTATGGCCCTGGCATTAACATACATGTAGGTCGTTAGCCTGATGTGTTGCTTTCACTGCACACAACTTTCTTCATTGTCGTGAACAGAAAACGCATTTTGTCCATAATGGCCAAGATATTTTCTTAGGACCTCTATCTTATTTAATTATGGCCCTGGCATTAACATACATGTAGGTCGTTAGCCTGATGTGTTGCTTTCACTGCACACAACTTTCTTCATTGTCGTGAACAGAAAACGCATTTTGTCCATAATGGCCAAGATATTTTCTTAGGACCTCTATCTTATTTAATTATGGCCCTGGCATTAACATACATGTAGGTCGTTAGCCTGATGTGTTGCTTTCACTGCACACAACTTTCTTCATTGTCGTGAACAGAAAACGCATTTTGTCCATAATGGCCAAGATATTTTCTTAGGACCTCTATCTTATTTAATTATGGCCCTGGCATTAACATACATGTAGGTCGTTAGCCTGATGTGTTGCTTTCACTGCACACAACTTTCTTCATTGTCGTGAACAGAAAACGCATTTTGTCCATAATGGCCAACATATTTTCTTAGGACCTCTATCTTATTTAATTATGGCCCTGGCATTAACATACATGTAGGTCGTTAGCCTGATGTGTTGCTTTCACTGCACACAACTTTCTTCATTGTCGTGAACAGAAAACGCATTTTGTCCATAATGGCCAACATATTTTCTTAGGACCTCTATCTTATTTAATTATGGCCCTGGCATTAACATACATGTAGGTCGTTAGCCTGATGTGTTGCTTTCACTGCACACAACTTTCTTCATTGTCGTGAACAGAAAACGCATTTTGTCCATAATGGCCAACATATTTTCTTAGGACCTCTATCTTATTTAATTATGGCCCTGGCATTAACATACATGTAGGTCGTTAGCCTGATGTGTTGCTTTCACTGCACACAACTTTCTTCATTGTCGTGAACAGAAAACGCATTTTGTCCATAATGGCCAACATATTTTCTTAGGACCTCAATCTTATTTAATTATGGCCCTGGCATTAACATACATGTGGGTCGTTAGCCTGATGTGTTGCTTTCACTGCGCTGTACCACAGCATTACAATGGCCTGCTGAGTGACGCGTCCCTACTGTGCTTGCAAACATTAACTGTAGCACATCGCAAGATTAACTTTAAGCTATATTTTTTTTTTTTCCTGAATTGATTAATAAATACATAAGTGTGTAGTAAAATAGATAAGTCTACCGATAAGTAGATAGTTGTACAGGTAAGTAACTAAATATACACTGGTGGCCATAATTCTGGAAACTTTTTGTTTTTGTACAGTACTGAATTATTATAACATTTGTATTAATTCATAGGTTTATACAATTGAAAATGTTATTCGTGACTGACCCGTTACTTATGAGGTTTTAATAAAGGTATTATATTAAATCCTGAATATTTTAACAATAAATGATCATTACTATGTGGGAAATTGTTCTTGTCGTTTAAGATCTAAATATTAATTTCAGATTCCATTATAATTTCCCATTATTTACTGTAATAAAAACTGGTCCATTGTTGAGTTTAAGATTATTGTTGATCAGTAGAAGTATTGTTGAGCACTTGTAGCATAAAATACTAAGTCAATTGCTGTGTAGAACTTCCTATATCTCTTTAGAAGATTTCCTTCGATCTTTCAATGCTAATCGACAAATCTGCCTCATCTCTTGGACTTACTTCAGGTTTTCTACCAGTCCTAAGTGTTGTTTTACAAGATTTTGTGGATTTGTACTTCTGCCATACCTTCTGGGCGCCAGACAATGTAGCACCATTACCAAGTTTTCTTGCAATTTCCTTGATTGTGTAGCCTTCTTCTCGAAGTGTGATTCCCTAGAAGGTGTTCAGTTCTTTCATGGATCCATTGTGATAAAATGATCAATAAAGTTTATTGTAAAGCAATCAGGTGTTCATCTAACGAAATCTTAAGTCAGACTAATGATAGAAACAAATTAATAATGTCAATATTTATGCTACCAATGATCAACAATGCTTCTACCGATCAATAATAATCTTAAAATCAACAATGGACTAGTTTTTATAACAGTATAATATTGGGAAATTATAATGAAATCTGAAATTAATATTTAGATCTTAAACGACAAGAACATAATTTCCCACATAGCAATGGTTATTTATTGTTAAAATATTCAAGATTTAATATAATACCTTTATTATAACCCCATAATTAATGAATCAGTCACGAGTAACATTTTCAATTGTATAAATCTGTGAATCAATGCAGATTTTATAATAATTCAGTACAAAAACAAAAAGTTTCCAGAATTATGGCCACCAGTGTACATATGAATAGGTAGGTAACTATGAAAAAAGTAAATATGTAAAAACAATCGACAAATAATAACTGTGTAAGTACGTGAAATGTACGGTAATGATAAAGCTAAAAGTAAAGGTATCCTCTTTACATGCTATGAAGGCGACTGAGGGGCATTAATGTATAGCTTCATGCTTCCGTGTACCAGGCACTAAAATGACGTGTTGTGGTAGGTAGCCTATCACTCTCCTAGTTGACGGAGGCCGAGTGGACCCCGAGACCGTTCTGGAAGTTTTGGCAACTAGAAAAATCCTGCCAAGTAATAATCATTACGTAATTATACAAATAAGTAGATAAATCTTAAGTAAATAAATGAATGACTAGATTACTTGAAAAGTCAAGGAATAATTGGTTATTAAATAAATAATAAATTAGAAAATTATATACAGTACATACACGCATACTTAGACCCACACAACACTGTGGGCAGAGTTGGGTGATTTATTGTATCTCATACTATATTTCGTTCATAATGTTTGACAGGCGACGTAAACATTGCCGGCAGAGAGAGAGAGATAATTGCTATAGAACCAATGGCAGACGTCTCATTCCACGCTTATCTTGAAGTCGGACGATTTGAAGCGTTCTACCCTCGCCCAACTTCAAGACATGATGGAACGAAGTAGGGGAGACTGTTGTATCTTTAGCATACTGTACCTTTGAACATTTTTTGTTTTTTATTTTTTCCTCCTACCTAGAGGACTCAAACTGAAGTAGATTGTAGGGAAAGCCGCTAAGTAGCTCTGGTCGTAGTTTTGGTTTGATTTAATGCAAAGTGTGAGTTCTGTGAACGAAAGAATCTTTTTTAGTACCAAAAGTAAATATTTCGTTCATTGGTATATGTTATCTAACATAAAACCAGATTGTATTTGTTACCATCCATTAAGTACAATGTGTTCCGTATTATCTGGTGAGTAATAACATATTTTAATTTCCATGATTTATTCGAATCTATAGTTTAGGTAGCCACATTTGTTTAAACGTGCACCCTCTCGTACCTTTGAACACAGAACATCTTGTACCACGGAACATGTTCCAAGGTACATAATACTATTGGTTTTTGTTTTTATTTTATTTTAAAATCATGCCACGAACTAAATCTGGAATTAAGAGGTCCCCCAATTGATCCGGATGCCTTGAAGAAAGCTGTTGAAGCAGTTATTGCTCCTCCAGGAAATAAAATCTCAATCAGAGCAGCCTGCTCTGGTTTATGATTGCAAATATATTTTAAATATGATCGTCAGTTCTTACAACTATATTCCCACCTATATTACATGTGGTCCAACTTACAAGAGGGTATGTTCTAAGGTATATGAACATGTTGTACCTTTGAACATATTACATTTTATTTTTCCATCCTTAATAGATGTGTAGAACAGTAAAATATATACACGAACTTGTAAAGGTATCTTCAATAATTATTTAAAGTATTTTTTAATTTAAAAAATATCATTTCCCAAAATTAAAAAAAAAAATAAATAAAATGTGAAAAGTGTTTAAAGGTACAACAGTCTCCCCTATAGACATCTGATAGATTTGTAGGTCTCCGTGGTTACGGAATCGATATGACACATGGCTACCGCTGAGACATCACAGGACAATCAAAAGACAACGGACAAACTACAAGTCCGAGGATGGAAAATAAATATCTTCCATTGCCCACGCCGGGAAACGAACATTGGATAGTTTGGTTAGGAGGCGCCGGCTTGTTAATAAAAATAAAATAAATCAAATCTTCATTACAAATATTACGAGTGTCTCCTAGAGTAAACCATTCTCAGAGAGAGGAGACTGTAATAATATCACGTTTGTGACGTAAGTCAAAAGCAGCGATTCAGGTGACGAATGTTTTAAATTATGTGCTCACTGGAAAAGTGTTTGGGATGAGCTTGTAATTGCTACTGTAGAATAATGCCGTGTTGAGAATGAGATTCAAATATAGTTCGTTGGCGAAACGTCCCACCGCCGACCTTGGCAAGAAGCAGTTCATGAATCGCAATCAATATGTCGTGATGGAAACATCTGCCCCTTATGCAGAGCTATTTTTGATTCTTTGACCCTATGAATGAAAGAGAACTGTTTATTAGGAGACAGGTCAAGTGCGGCGGTGATACAATGACGCGCCTTGCGCATCACCACGTGGGGCTACTGCAGGTTCTTTCAATTTCCACATTACGAAAAGAAAATGAAGAATGAATAAAAAAGATGACAAGCAAGACGACGATATAAAAGGAAGCTGAAGGAATAACGAAACAAATAAAAAGGGAATCAAAGAAGAAACAACATTAATACAGGAGAAAAAGAGAAACAAGAGTAGAAATAAAGCAGTAAATGAGGATCGAGAGGAAAAAGAATCAGATAGGGAGAGAAGAAAGAATGAAGGAAAGGAAAGATAGAAATAGGGAATTAAGTGGAAGAAAAACAAAGAGTATAAATACATGAAGAGCAAATAACAAATACAGGGATAGGACAAAAAGAAATATGAGAATGGAAATGTAAGGCACAAAGAGAAGAAAAGAAATGAACGGGGAATAGAGTAGAGAGAAGGAACAAGAATAGAAAGGAATGAAGAAGACAGTGGCGTATACTGGTTTAAGGGTCTGGGCTACCACTGACCCTATTATTACACAAAATATATTTTTAAAACCCTATAATAAAATTCCTTACCTATTTATATGTGAATTCCAGACGTCTTGATTGGGACGAAAATACTTTGATGACTTCGTCATTGAAATTACAATTGGGCCGCTTGCGAAGTTTCTGTAGAAATGACTTTTCAATTGACATCAGTGCCAAGCCGGATAAACGTTCTTGTGTATGAGTTGATCTACAGTAGGATTTTATTCTTTTCAACGCAGAAAATGTTCTTTCTACCGATGCTGACGTAGCTGGTATTGTCACAATTAATGTTGCCAATTTAAGGACTTCAGGAATAACTTGGTTCAGCTGGTTTTCATATATGGCAGATAATATTTCATGGATAGGTTTGTTCGAAAAATCAAAGACTTCTGCTGAATATATTACACTTAATTCATTTTTCAAACGTACTTGATCAAAGTGACTGTTATAGGACTGAAATAATTTGTTTAGTGCCTCATTCGGGAAGTTTTCTCTATAAGCAGAAAATTTTTGAGAATCTAGAAGATGTGTGAACTGAAGCTTTCCATAATCAGAAAATCTGTCAGTAATTTCCATGTGCATACGATCTAGTATGCTGTAGTACAGCTGCCTGTATTTCAATTCATCATCTCCTTTTCTTCGCTTTAATGGTGGTTCCATTGTATTGTCTGAAGAATTTTCATTTTCCATATTACTCCATATGGACGGAAACCCACTACGTCTGAACTCGGATATAGTTTTTTTTTTTTTAACTTTGATATCTCTTGCAAGTAGTATGCTATGTCTAGACTTTTTGTCTGAAGAATATTGTAGAGCACATCTGTATGTGCGAACACTCTAGCATAGACTTCAAGAAGAAATATATTCGGAAACTGTGTGAAAAATTCAAATATCCTTGAGCCTGCACATTTACAGCATCATCCCAGTTTTCTTCAGAGTCATTACAAATGATATTTTTAAAGAAAGCAGTCCGTTTTTCTCTGTATTCCTTTACTGTATTTACAAGCCGAGATGTAAAATTCAATCTAGTTGGTGCTAATTTTGGGAGTTTCTTGTTCATAAATTCCTTGAGTTTTCTGATCTTTTAGGAGATGATGAGAAAAATGCAGCTAAACCCGACAGTGTTTTGAAAAAAAATACGGCATTCTGGAATGGATGAAGTAGTTTGTTGCAAAACTAAATTGAGAACATGGCTGTAACAATGGACAAATAGTGCTTGAGGATACTTTCCTTGAACTTTTGTTTTTAAGCCATTAATATTTCCCGCCATAACTGAAGCACCATCGTATGTCTGTGCAATTAACTTATTGCCGACATTGTATTCTGCTATAACACCTTCCACATGCTGAAACAAAGCAGCAGCAGTTTTGTCCGAACTGACATTTGTGAATCCTATAAACCGTTCTTGAACATTGGCAGTACTGTCGACGTATCTTAAAACAGTGGATAATTGACTCTGATTAGAGCAGTCACTTGTTTCATCAACAACAATGGCCACAAAAGGTGCTTCTTCTATTTCAGATTTTATGTTCTTTATCATAACCCCACTTATAGCAAATATTAAGTCATTCTGAATTGCGGGAGAAGTACCACGGAATATTGTTGAACTCTCAAGATGATTGGCCAGTAAATGGTCAAATTCACTTAAGGAACTTAAATATTCAATATAATTTCCTCTATTGTCTGATTCCACACTCTCATTATGACCCCGAAAAGCCAATTCTTGTTTTCCTAGAAAGCAGACTGCGTTAATAAGACGCAGTAAAATCTCCCGATTTTTTTTCACAAGAGCATTGTGTTGGTTGATGTGTAGAACTTTTTGCTTATATAGCTGTAAATCAATTCTTGTCTTCCCAAAGTTTGCAAAGTTCATGCTACTATAAATATGAGCTTTTGATTTGTCGTGTTTTAGGACTGCCGTTCGAAGGGAGTTCATATTAGAAAACCCCTCTTTTGACCACACATTAGTTTCGCGGCTAAATAACAAACATGGCCAGCAAAATAGTTTAGACAGTTTAGAACTACCACACAACCAATTCCACTTACCATATGATGCTGAAGTGAAATGGCGTGTGTACTCACGCTGTTTTTCTTTTACGTCCATGGACAAATTTAACTCAGGAGTTGGTCTTTCCATTTTCACAATTTCAACTTTCTCGTTGTATGTACGACGGTTAAAAGGCATTTTTAATAAACCTTCTATTACACAGTCATTTTCAACACAAACCTCTCCAGAAACTTGTTCTGCCATATTTTTCACAATACCACTTAATTGGGAAATTAAAAACTTAATAATTCACAATTAATATAACTCTTAGACACTCGAACAAATCACAAATTTAAAATACTGCACTGCAAGAACACAATCACATTAATGAGCTAGCGTACTAAGCATATTGTTGCTTCGCGCCTTCCAAGAAACCGATCACGAGAGCGGCAACTCCCTCGCCTACAGTGCACGATAGAAACTGAAGGGAGCGGGGGGACGGGGAGTTGTACGACGTGAGCGGAACGGTCACAGGCTACCCTTCGTAGCAGCGGTTTCTCCAGCGATGCCGCCTTGACAACTTGTTTCTTTTCGAGAGCAGAGAGCGCATATAAATCTAACAATTACTTTAATTTTAATTACTGTGGTAAAACTAATACGGTAATACAAAATTATTACATTATGTTATATTATAAACTTTTTCTTTTGTAATTTCCTTGGGCTACCGCCGGTAGCCCCGGTAGTCCGTAAAATACGCCCCTGGAAGAAGATGAAGAAAAATATCACAGAGAGAAAGAAACAAGACGGGAAGGAATGGAAGGAGAGAGCAGAATATTGAAGGAAACGAAAAAACGAGAAAATAGTCGGGGAAAAAGAAAGAACTACTACTACTACTACTACTACTACTACTACCACTACTACTACTACTACTACTACTACTACTACCACTACTATTAGTACTACTACTACTACTATTACCACTACTACTACTACCACTACTACTATTAGTACTACTACTACCACTACTACTACTACTATTACTACTACTACTACTACCACTACTACTACTATTACTACTACTACCACTACTACTACTATTACTACTACTACCACTACTACTACTACTACCACTACTACTACCACTACTACTACTATTACTACTACTACTACTATTACTACTACTACCACTACTACTACTACTATTACTACTACTACTACTACCACTACCACTACTACCACTATTACTACTACTACTACTACCACTAATAATAATAATAATAATAATAATAATAATAATTTATTTTTTCTGGCAGAGTCAAGGCCGTGAGCCTATCTCTTCAACTCAACCAGAGTATAAGAAGGAAATACCTGATAATTTGTTAATATAAAATGAAGTTACAGGTATACTTAAGACAAAATCGAAACAAAAATATCCATAAGCCAGAGGATTAGTGAACTGAAATACTTAAACTAGATGAAAAATTAAATTACATGATTATTTTATAAATTAGTTATAATTGTGAATTCTACTATACACCCAGGGACTCTGTGCATTCTAAAATAAGATGTTTCACTTGGACTTGAAAGCGTTTATGGTCGGGCAGCCCCTAACATCTGTAGGTAATGAATTCCAAGAACGGATAATTGCTATTGTAAAAGACGAAGAATACACGGAAGTTATGGGAAGTGAATTAAAAGGAAAGGATACATATATGAAATGTAGGATAGCTAAAGAAGGAAACGGAATATAAGAAAGAATAGAGCAAGTAAAGAAGCTAAAATTAAAGAAGAATACTGTAATATGTAAGAAATAAATGAAATGAGAATGATGTGAGAGAGAGAAAGGAATGTAATAAAAATGGCATAGGTTATATTAAAACTCGAAAGAGAGAGAGCAAAGGAAAAGCAAGAAGCGCTGTGGAGGAAGGAGAACGACAACCAGCGCAGCGAAGACACTTGGTTCATTAGCCATATACCTCTCCATGCTCATCTTTTGCCTGAGCCTTGTAGCAGAATTATTAGACGTAAATAATTAAGACACAAAGAGGAGGAGGAATGTAGCCTGAGAGCCGTGAAGGCTGGCAGGGCCGTAGAGCGCTACTAGGAATGACCATGAGAGAGACTAGAGACTTGTTTATATTGAGAAGGTTACATAGCCAAGGAGGTCCACTGATTCAATACCACTGACTGGGCTCTTCAACGACGCCGTGAACTGCAAATGAGATCTGTCTGTCCGTCCGTCCGTCCGTCTGTCTGCTTTTCTATATGTCCGTCTCTCTCTCGTCCATCTCTCTATCTGTTGTTTGTTGTTTTTTAGTGAACTGTCCGAAGACAGGTTTGAACCTCATAATTCATACCAGCAAGGCACCACTTCTGAGGCAACTAGGCCCGGAGATATTGGGATAGGATGGCCAGTTCCTTTTTCCCTCGATTGCATACATCCCCGATGAGCTACACTGGTTGGGGCAAGTAGATTGGTTGAGGTTTTTTTTTCGAAGTTTTCCCTCAGCCAATCGAAGCACGATTGCTGGGTAACTTTCGGTGTTGAACCTCGGATTCATTTCGCTATCATCATCATCATTATCATCATCATCATTATCATCATCATCATCATCATCATCATCATCATCATCATCATCATCATCATCATCATCATCTCCGTTTCAGGCTTGCTTCCATGTGGAATCTGCCGCCGAACTTGGAACCAAAGAGTTTGTAATATATAACAAGTAGTATAAGTATTACAAACTCTTTGCTTGGAACCCGTGGATTTGTTGGTGGTAGCGCTATGCACTGTGAGCATTCCACTGGACTTACAACTCGTGGGACCGCGGTGAGATCAAAGACGTTATACTTATATACAGTATCGGTGAGATCTACTTGCAAAGGTAAAGGGTTCATTTAGGGCAGGGCTTGGCACCGGGAGCGAAACAAAACTCTAAACGGAGACGCTTAATATTCATCCCTCACGGCATCAACGCTGCGCGGTGTCCGGCGGGGAAAAAAGGGGTTGAAGAGAAGTCATATGGCTCACCGTGAGAGAGTAGAATTTGCTCTTGGTGCCCAGCCCTGACTTAGGGCATGCACAGTATTCCATCCCGGGTAGTTCAAAGGGTCTGCGTGCGAAGACAGTCCCAGTCTACACTGGTGGCCATAATTCTGGAAACTTTTTGTTTTTGTACTGAATTATTATAACATTTGTATTAATTCACATATTTATACAATTGAAAATGTTATCCGTGACTGACCCGTTACTTATGAGGTTGTAATAAAGGTATTATATTAAATCCTGAATATTTTAACAATAAATTATCATTACTATGTGGGAAATTATGTTCTTGTCGTTTAAGATCTAAATATTAATTTCAGACTTCATTATAATTTCCCATTATTTACTGTAATAAAAACTGGTCCATTGTTGAATTTAAGATTATTGTTGATCAGCAGAAGTATTGTTGAGCACTGATAGCATAAAATACTAAGTCATTTGCTGTGTAGAACTTCCTATATCTCTTTAGAAGATTTCCTTCGATCTTTCAATGCTATTCGACAAATCTGCCTCATCTCTTGGACTTACTTCAGGTTTTCTACTAGTCCTAAGTATTGTTTTACAAGATTTTGTGGATTTGTACTTCTGCCATACCTTCTGGACGCCAGACAATGTAGCACCATTACCATGTTTTCTTGCAATTTCCTTGATTGTGTAGCCTTCTTCTCGAAGTGTGACTGCCCTAGAAGGTGTTCAGTTCTTTCGTGGATCCATTGTGATAAAATGATCAATAAAGTTTGTTGTAAAGCAATCAGGTGTTCACCTAACGAAATCTTAAGTCAGACTAATGATAGAAACAAATTAATAATGTACATATTTTATGTTACCAGTGCTCAACAATGCTTTTACAGATCAACAATAATCTTAAAATCAACAATGGACTAGTTTTTATTGTTAAAATATTCAGGATTTAATATAATACCTTTATTATAACCCCATAATTAACGAATCAGTCACGAGTAACATTTTCAATTGTATAAATCTGTGAATCAATGCAGATGTTATAATAATTCAGTACAAAAACAAAAATTTTTCAGAATTATGGCCACCAGTGTATGCCCTTCCTGGAGGGGGACTAATAGAACTCCCATATACGTACTGTATGTTGCATCACGACTGGCATCTTGTACATGGACGGTATAGTTCAGTTCTGTTTTTGCTTCCGTAGCTTTTCTTGTGTTGTCAGTGTTTAGACCCTTCCTCTCAGTTGTTGCGCGTGGTGATCTAAATCCTGATTTCTATTCCTAAATTAAATTTAGCTAATAGATTGACGATGACTAAAAGTGCTTATCTGTTGCAGTCGAGCATCCAAGTTTGCATATTAGTGAGTACTTTTGTAAAGCGTTGATATATAATCGTAGTTTGCTTGTCGTATTCCATGTGGTGGCTAAATGGTAGGCTTGTCACGCAGTCGGTCCGGGTTCGACTTCCGGTCAGATTTGGAATTGTTCATTGAAAAATCCATGATGACACTTGTGGCGGGCAAGATCGCAGTTGGGATTTTCCTTGCGGTTCCCCTGTTTCCCCGTATTAGGCACCTTCATCATTCCGTCATCATTCCATAGCATTCTCCGAACGCGGACTAGCACGGATTGGCCTGGCCTAGAGACGAGGGGTGTTGCCTGCTACGCAGGGAATCTTGCGGTAATCAGCTGGTGTGAGTTTGAGAATGCGTGAGGTTTAGCGCAATAGATCTTGAAAAGTCACAGTGCTGGGTCATAGTGCCCCCTCCCGAAATTCCATTACTTGTATTTCTAATTGTGGTGAAAACGGTGTCTATTTCCAGGTTTTCATTTGGGGATTTTAGTGCAAATGCCTTTGCTGGAGCAGAAAGAATGAGTGTTTTATATATATTTACTTTTTTAACATTTTTTTTGTTGGTTTGGTGTGGTTGCCATATATTTCGGCAATTTAGTATCATTCCTAAATATCATACTGTTGATGTCCGTGAAATAAAAAATAGGTTGCAGCCGCCAAATTACTCTTCAAGGAACGACCGCTCTTATAAATTGAGGGAAAGAAGGCAGAGGACGGACACTGGAAAGTTTTCTTTTCTCAATCGTACTATCAGGGACTGGAATGCTTTACCTGCACACTTACTAAAGGCTTTACCAACAACCAAAAATGTATTTAAAAATAGGCTTAAGGACCTTACTAACAGACGGTAATTATACACAGTATTTAAAGGGTGTAAATTATATCTTGTTATTGAAGTGTTGTATCAGTGAAGAATTATGTTGTGTCAGTGAAGTGTGCTGTGTAAGTGAAACGTGTTCCTGTCAGTGAAGCTTTATAGTTTATAGTGGCAGTGCATAGTATTTGAACAGTGAAATGTTTTTGAAGTGTTAGTGAAATCAGGATAGAATCAGTGAAATGTGTCGTAGTTCCATTGCAGTGAGTGAGTTGACAGCGAAATGAGTGTAATTTGAAAGGTACTTGTGCAGATATGAACATATCATGCTCGTGGGTTTTAGTTCGATCCTAGTTTTAAGATACAAATTAGATTTATTTCAAATGTTATTTTAAGTGATCGTTTCATTTAATTTAGTATATTCCCTGTTGTTATTATTATTATTATTATTATTATTATTATTATTATTATTATTGTTAGTATTAATTATTAGTATTATTAATTGTATTTTTAATTAATAAGTTTATTATTGTCATTATTGAGTGTAATTAGTTACCACTGCCACCGGGTATATACCCACTGCAGTGTGAATAAATACATACATACATACATTGTTACTTGTGGCAGAAGAATAGTTATATTTACTTTCTTCCTAAATCACAGAAGTTTTCAAGCAAGATACCGAAATGTATTACCTACCATAAAAGAATGCAAAGCAGACGTACCCCAAGGATCAATATTTCCACCTATCTTATAATATAACTTTTACATAGGAGATATTTCAACCTCACCAAACATAAAAATATATGAATATGCAGAAGATACAGCTTTCACACGAACTGTGGATTAAGAAATAAAATATCAAACTGAACATAGGGAGGAGTCAAGCATCAATATTTAGGATTTGCAATTCTAGACAAATAATGACGGATCAGATTGGGATGAATTTATGCGTAATGCAAATTCTAGATGATTGAACGATGTCATATTCTATCATAACCTTTTTCACTTATAAATAACATTATATTTATTCCATAGATCTTACATGAGCAATGAAGCTTTAAGAGGTGGAACAAGTCAAAATTTTACAATATTACAATTAAAATTTTTACAAATTTTTACAATTTTACAATTTAGTAATTTTCTACAATTTTTACAATTTTGTGCAATTTTTTACAATATTTTGGCGAGATGTAGTGAGATGAGGTGAGGTCCGAGGATTCGCCAAAATATTACCCGGCATTTGCCTTTTGGTTGGGGAAAACATCGGAAAAACCCAACCGGGTAATCAAATCAAGGGGGGTAATCAAATCAGAGGGGTTGATGCTGAGGACTCGCCATAGACCATCCGGCTTCAGTCCCACGGCTGTGGAAAACCTCGGAAGAAACCAAAGACCAAAAGGGGATCCAACCCAAGCCCGAACGCAGCTCCGGATCAGCAGCCCAGCGAGTCTGCCGACTGAGCTACATCGATGGCCCTACTGAAAGTATACAATACATAGCCAATCAGATTATTAAATTTACAAACGCAAACGATCATTCATCAATTGAGCTATATGTATAATACAAAACAAGTTAATTAAATTTAAGACATAAACAATTCAACCAGTTGTGATATACAGAAATTGATAATACATATCATGCAAACCACTTCAAATTACAAACACAAACAATTTATCAATAGAGCTATGTAGTCTCTGTGCTGAAAAGCCTTCGTTATTTTTTCTCGATTGTACCCAGTAACTGAATAGTTGTATTTATTTTACCGAATTGAATAGTAGGTATAATTTTTTGATGCGGAGTTGTATTATTTAGTCAAATAATTTGCTCGCTGTTTTTAATAAACCGATTTTGAAGATACCTTGAATATTCCCCTTGTTTTGAAAAAGACGGCCTATAGTATATGCTTTGTTCTAGCAATTTGGGAAATATTCAAATTTTATAATTGTGTTAAATAATTTAGTCAGAAGAGTGATAATATTTCGTGGTAACGTTTTAAGTGCAGCATAAGGAATTCCATCAGGTCCAGGAGCTCCGTCCTCTGAGTTTATGGCTGATATGTACATATATTTTCAGGCAGTACATCTCACTTGACGATATGTATCAGAAGAAGAACAATATTTGTATGCATTTGAAGTCTCACTAGTGTAATATGTAGCTAGTCCGCGATTTATGCAATGGAGGGGTAAAGGAACTGGCTACCCTACCCCATTATCTCCTGGCCTAGTTGTCTCATAAGTGGTGGCTTGTTGGTATCACTTGTGAAGTTCAGACTTGTCTTCGGACAGTTGACTAAATAACAACAGGAGCTCTATTGCATAACTGTGTAAATTACCATGTAAGTGACGAATAGAACTTACTGAGTGTGATTTATAGTGAAGAATTTGCTTCATTTCTCGTTTTATGTTCTTGAAGTGTTGTTTTAACTCTGAAGTTTCTGAATTTGGTACAAATTAAAAATCATATCTCCAGTGCTTGGGAAAAGTGACACAAGTCAGTTTCCACAAACTTTTTTTTATAATTTATTGACAACTTACGGAACATCTGCTCGCTTGGAAAAAAAAATACATACGTATTCCTCCCATTACAATAATTCATACTTACTTACTTACAAATGGCTTTTAAGGAACTCGAAGGTTCATTGCCGCCCTCACATAAGCCCGCCAGCGGTCCCTATTCTGTGCAAGATTAATCCAGTCTCTATCATCATACCCCACCTTCCTCAAATCCATTTTAATATTATCCTCCCACCTACGTCTCGGCCTCCCTAAAGGTCTTTTTCCCTCCGGTCTCCCAACTAACACTCTATATGCATTTCTGGATTCGCCCATACGTGCTACATGCCCTGCCCATCTCAAACGTCTGGATTTAATGTTCCTAATTATGTCACGTGAAGAATACAATGCGTGCAGTTCTGTGTTGTGTAACTTTCTCCATTCTCCTGTAACTTCATCCCGCTTAGCCCCAAATATTTTCCTAAGCACCTTATTCTCAAACACCCTTAACCTATGTTCCTCTCTCAGAGTGAGAGTCCAAGTTTCACAACAATACAATTCTAACTTTCAGATTTATAAATTCTAACTTTCAGATTTTTGGACAGCAGACTGGATGATAAGAGCTTCTCAACTGAATAATAACACGCATTTCCCATATTACAATAATTCATACAGAAGAAAATCAAATCGACATAAACCAGTGTAAGTTGTCAATAAATTATCAAAAAAGTTTTGTGGAAACTGACTTATGTCACTTTTCCCAAGCACTGCAGATATAATTATGCTATTGCTTCTGTTTTCTTCCAGGACTATAGCTGCTTCTGTGGAGGTGTGATCGGAGGGTTTTGTGTTGGATATATATATATATATTGGAAATAGACCATATTTTTATTTTCTTCTTTGTGTTGCTATTTTCCACTCGTAATAACTTCGACCTGTACCCATATGACTAGATATGAGTCCTCTACTACCTGCAATACTTTGGGAAATTTGACGTCTCGCGAAATGACTAACTCAACAATAAGAGATTGCATGTCTGCCCATATTTTCTATCTTCGCTACACACGGATTGAAACACAGGACCGGTTTTTGCAGAAAGACCTTACGAAAACATTGTATCTCATTTGAACGTGATTAGATCTTCATGTTTATGCATTTTTTGGGCTGAAGTAAAACCTTCTACTAAAATATATCGACGTGAAGCCACTCAAAAATGAAAATAGATTGACTTTGTGTACGTATCTAGAGATAAGAGGATTGTTAAAAAATTTCAGCTCAGTTTTCCTAATATATTTTCCCTGTAATTCATTCTTCCGAAAACCAAATTTCCTAAAATGGAAAATCCTAATTCCATTTTCCTAATCTCATAAAATATTGAATTACGAACATTGGAAACAATTTAATAATTTAAAGTTTAAAGTGCTAATGCACGCAGATATTTCAAAACACGATTTCCATCCATATAAACGCTATAAATGTCTGCTGCATTTATAATAACTTCTTTCGGTTACAGTTCACATTTTTGAACCTGCCTTGACACTTCTTCCCAAACTTAATTCTGCTATAATTGCTTCGGTTTATATTCGCTCTTAGTACTTCGCTGTGGAATAACGATTAGCATGCCTGACCGTGAAGCGAGTGGGCCCGGGTTCAAATTCTGATTGAAACAACTTATCTGATTGAGATTTTTTTTGGGGTTTTCCCTCAAATGCTGGATAATTTTGGATGCTGGACCCTGGACTCATTTCGCTGGCATTGTCACCTTCATATCTTTCAGACGCTACATAACCATAGCAGTTGATAAAGCGTAAAAAACAATTAAAATTATTGTTTCTTTTTTATACTCGATCAACGCCAAATATAAATCAGGGTGGTTTCCCGACAAGGAGATCAAAGTTTTATGCCACCCCTAATTGGCATTATTAGTACGTTGAAACAGTTTATTGTAGCCTCGTACTGGTTCCATTTTTCCATTTATACCTAGATGGAACTGCTTTTCGCTTTCCTCGTGAAAGACGTTCTTTTCAAAATTTTCGAAATAATCCAGATGATACTGCTGTTAACCTTTCGTCACTCGCACTGTTGGATTTTATCCAACACATTTTTAACTTTGATTATAATTCCTCTCATTGGTCATCTCTTGAATAGCACACCAATTCTATTCCATTATTGACATTTCTCGATATGTTTACGAAACGTTTCATGTATATTAATTGCTTAAAACAGTCAGTACTGTTTGAAAGGTACTGGCGTGTGCATCGTTTGACTATATCCAACGCGCTAGCGGCCGTGTAAGTAAATTTGTGCTCTTGCTATTTTCATTCTTAGCAATTTCATTGCCAAAAAAAACAAATTGTACGCATGTATGTATGTATGTATGTATGTATGTATGTATGTATGTATGTGTGTATGTATTGCAATAGCTTTTTTTTTACATATTCTAGCTATGTCAAACGTGAAGACATTCCTGGAATTCCGCAAAATTGGAAGAAGAAGAAGAAGAAGAAGAAGAAGAAGAAGAAGCACAAAAATAATGCAGCTACTAAGAACAATGAAAGTGGTAGCGAATTTAGTGACGAAGAATGTGAACACAGTGAGCATAAATCTCAATCAGAACTGGAGGTAGATGAAGTATACAGGGGTGTGTTGAAATTCCAGGTTGTGAACACAGTGAACATGAATCTGAATCGGAACTGGAGGAAGATGAACGTGCACAGAGGAGTGTTGAAATTCCAGGTTGTGAACACAGTGAACATGAATCTGAATCAGAACTGGAGGAAGATGAACGTGCACAGAGGGGTGTTGAAATTCCAGGTAGTGAACACAGTGAACATGAATCTGAATCAAAACTGGAGGAAGATGAACGTGCACAGAGGGGTATTGAAATTCCAGGTTGTGAACACAGTGAACATGAATCTGAATCAGAACTGGAGGAAGATGAACGTGCACAGAGGGGTGTTGAAATTCCAGGTAGTGAACACAGTGAACATGAATCTGAATCAAAACTGGAGGAAGATGAACGTGCACAGTGGGGTGTTGAAATTCCAGGTTGTGAACACAGTGAACATGAATCTGAATCAGAACTGGAGGAAGATGAACGTGCACAGAGGAGTGTTGAAATTCCAGGTTGTGAACACAGTGAACATGAATCTGAATCAGAACTGGAGGAAGATGAACGTGCACAGAGGAGTGTTGAAATTCCAGGTTGTGAACACAGTGAACATGAATCTGAATCAGAACTGGAGGAAGATGAACGTGCACAGAGGAGTGTTGAAATTCCAGGTTGTGAACACAGTGAACATGAATCTGAATCAAAACTGGAGGAAGATGAACGTGCACAGAGGAGTGTTGAAATTCCAGGTTGTGAACACAGTGAACATGAATCTGAATCAAAACTGGAGGAAGATGAACGTGCACAGAGGGGTGTTGAAATTCCAGGTTGTGAACACAGTGAACATGAATCTGAATCAAAACTGGAGGAAGATGAACGTGCACAGAGGAGTGTTGAAATTCCAGGTTGTGAACACAGTGAACATGAATCTGAATCAAAACTGGAGGAAGATGAACGTGCACAGAGGGGTGTTGAAATTCCAGGTTGTGAACACAGTGAACATGAATCTGAATCAAAACTGGAGGAAGATGAACGTGCACAGAGGAGTGTTGAAATTCCAGGTTGTGAACACAGTGAACATGAATCTGAATCAGAACTGGAGGAAGATGAACGTGCACAGAGGAGTGTTGAAATTCCAGGTTGTGAACACAGTGAACATGAATCTGAATCAAAACTGGAGGAAGATGAACGTGCACAGAGGAGTGTTGAAATTCCAGGTTGTGAACACAGTGAACATGAATCTGAATCAAAACTGGAGGAAGATGAACGTGCACAGAGGGGTGTTGAAATTCCAGGTTGTGAACACAGTGAACATGAATCTGAATCAAAACTGGAGGAAGATGAACGTGCACAGAGGAGTGTTGAAATTCCAGGTTGTGAACACAGTGAACATGAATCTGAATCAGAACTGGAGGAAGATGAACGTGCACAGAGGAGTGTTGAAATTCCAGGTTGTGAACACAGTGAACATGAATCTGAATCAAAACTGGAGGAAGATGAACGTGCACAGAGGAGTGTTGAAATTCCAGGTTGTGAACACAGTGAACATGAATCTGAATCAAAACTGGAGGAAGATGAACGTGCACAGAGGAGTGTTGAAATTCCAGGTTGTGAACACAGTGAACATGAATCTGAATCAAAACTGGAGGAAGATGAACGTGCACAGAGGAGTGTTGAAATTCCAGGTTGTGAACACAGTGAACATGAATCTGAATCAAAACTGGAGGAAGATGAACGTGCACAGAGGGGTGTTGAAATTCCAGGTTGTGAACACAGTGAACATGAATCTGAATCAGAACTGGAGGAAGATGAACGTGCACAGAGGAGTGTTGAAATTCCAGGTTGTGAACACAGTGAACATGAATCTGAATCAAAACTGGAGGAAGATGAACGTGCACAGTGGGGTGTTGAAATTCCAGGTTGTGAACACAGTGAACATGAATCTGAATCAGAACTGGAGGAAGATGAACGTGCACAGAGGAGTGTTGAAATTCCAGGTTGTGAACACAGTGAACATGAATCTGAATCAGAACTGGAGGAAGATGAACGTGCACAGAGGGGTATTGAAATTCCAGGTAGTGAACACAGTGAACATGAATCTGAATCAAAACTGGAGGAAGATGAACGTGCACAGAGGGGTATTGAAATTCCAGGTTGTGAACACAGTGAACATGAATCTGAATCAAAACTGGAGGAAGATGAACGTGCACAGTGGGGTGTTGAAATTCCAGGTTGTGAACACAGTGAACATGAATCTGAATCAGAACTGGAGGAAGATGAACGTGCACAGAGGAGTGTTGAAATTCCAGGTTGTGAACACAGTGAACATGAATCTGAATCAGAACTGGAGGAAGATGAACGTGCACAGAGGGGTGTTGAAATTCCAGGTAGTGAACACAGTGAACATGAATCTGAATCAAAACTGGAGGAAGATGAACGTGCACAGAGGAGTGTTGAAATTCCAGGTTGTGAACACAGTGAACATGAATCTGAATCAAAACTGGAGGAAGATGAACGTGCACAGAGGGGTATTGAAATTCCAGGTTGTGAACACAGTGAACATGAATCTGAATCAAAACTGGAGGAAGATGAACGTGCACAGAGGGGTGTTGAAATTCCAGGTTGTGAACACAGTGAACATGAATCTGAATCAGAACTGGAGGAAGATGAACGTGCACAGAGGGGTGTTGAAATTCCAGGTAGTGAACACAGTGAACATGAATCTGAATCAGAACTGGAGGAAAATGAACGTGCACAGAGGAGTGTTGAAATTCCAGGTTGTGAACACAGTGAACATGAATCTGAATCAGAACTGGAGGAAGATGAACGTGCACAGAGGGGTGTTGAAATTCCAGGTTGTGAACACAGTGAACATGAATCTGAATCAGAACTGGAGGAAGATGAACGTGCACAGAGGGGTGTTGAAATTCCAGGTAGTGAACACAGTGAACATGAATCTGAATCAGAACTGGAGGAAAATGAACGTGCACAGAGGAGTGTTGAAATTCCAGGTTGTGAACACAGTGAACATGAATCTGAATCAGAACTGGAGGAAGATGAACGTGCACAGAGGGGTGTTGAAATTCCAGGTAGTGAACACAGTGAACATGAATCTGAATCAGAACTGGAGGAAGATGAACGTGCACAGAGGAGTGTTGAAATTCCAGGTTGTGAACACAGTGAACATGAATCTGAATCAGAACTGGAGGAAGATGAACGTGCACAGAGGGGTGTTGAAATTCCAGGTAGTGAACACAGTGAACATGAATCTGAATCAAAACTGGAGGAAGATGAACGTGCACAGAGGGGTATTGAAATTCCAGGTTGTGAACACAGTGAACATGAATCTGAATCAGAACTGGAGGAAGATGAACGTGCACAGAGGGGTGTTGAAATTCCAGGTACTGAACACAGTGAACATGAATCTGAATCAGAACTGGAGGAAGATGAACGTGCACAGAGGGGTGTT